>NC_060075.1:21482045-21785075 GCF_922984935.1 Meles meles | reverse complement strand
CGATGAGTCACAAAGTCAAAAGTCAGTCACTGAATCTCTTCACTCTTCTCTCCTCTTTAAAGCCAATGCCACAGCGTTCAAGTCTCCAGCAAACTTCCCCTGCCTGGTTAACAGCCAAGTCCTGTTCACCCTTCAAACCTCAGCTCTCCGCATGCCCTTCTCCAGAGCCTTCCCAGCCCCTCTCTGTAAGTGCCCCTCGTCGCTACTGAGGCAGGTTGGGTTACCAGCCTCCCACCTCTACCCCCACTCCATACTTGTGTTATCTTTGTAGTTATATCTCATCTTCAGAGTCTCTGACTCATGAGTGTCCCCTAAATCTTTGTTGAATAAAGGGTTTACTTGCGGGGAGGGAAAAGGAGAAAAAGTGGCATTTGGTTAAATAGCTAGTACTTTATTGGGGAAAATGAATGAATGACTTCCAGTTAAAGCACTGGTGGTTTCCAAAATAAATTTTTCAATTTGCACAGCATGAGGCAGAATCATTGACAAAATGTTCTAGGGTTGTTGATTTTTCATCAAAATTCAGCAACTCTGTACCAGAAAGATATGCACTTTGACCTAAAGAAGTAAAATTCAATAATTTCCTGCTTTATATATGAAGACATACAGGAGGGGAAGGCAGGAAGGCACTAGTCCCTGAGATTCTGATCCCTAGTCTGGTGCAGAACATGACCAGGCCCAGCCAGAGAAGTGCTCCAGAAGGACTTGTCTTGGGTGTACTCTACATCCCCATTCCCCACACCCATGGGATCTTAACGTCCAGAGTACCTGCTATGTCCATATACACGGGGCTGGGGACTGGTGGACACCTACAAGGGTATGCTTTTCTGTATCTAGAACATGCAAAGGTGTTAGGCTGCCATAAATTTCCTTCCTGATAACCCACCTCCGCACATGTGAACCACTTTACATGACTAAAATATCCATCTAAGAAACTACCATTTCTTCCAGTGGGGGAGGCGGGTGTTAATAGTTATTAAACATAAAACCAATGTTCACATGCTAGCGAACAACAGTTGTTAATGGTCACTAAATTCTGTGAAAGACAACTAATGATGATTTGTTTTACAGTCAGAACCCAAAGAGTACTTGACACAGAACATGAACTTAATGGGTCTCCCCAAAGTATTTCAAACCGATATATTACAATGAAACCAGCCGATCTAGTCCCGCTTCTTGAATGGTCATCTTACGAGAATTTAAAATTCCGAGTGGCTACTCACATTTTAATGGCTTTACTGAGGTATGATCTATATGCCATAGCAATGCGCTGGTACATTTCTGCCGCTCCCCAGCTATCACCAAGAATGGGTCCATCACCCCAACAGTTCCCTTGTACTTCTCTGGGGCCAGTCTCTGCTCCCACCTGCAGCCCCAGGCAACTGCTGATCTGACCTATAGCTTTGCCTTTCCTAAAATTCTCACAAAAATGGTATCGTACAATATGCGGTCCTTTGTTTCCGGTTTCTTTCACTTGGCGTAAAGTTTCTGGGATTTACCCATGTCGTAGCATGTATCGGTAGCATGAATTAGTGCTTCATTCTTTCTCACGGCTAAATAAGACTCCGTTGTAGGAACACAACACACTTGCTTATCCATCCACCAGCTGATGAACTGGATTGTTTCCAGTTTCTGTCTATCACAAATAATGCTACGAACACGTCTTTGGTTTTTGAAGGGGAACAATTTTTACAACCTTATTTGGGTAGAATTCATATATAGTAAACTGCACATATTTGAAATGTACAATTTGATGGATTTTGACCTATGCATACAGCCACGAAACTATTGTGCATAATCAAGATAATGAATCTATAATTACCTCGATGTTTTGTGCGCTCCTCCCTTTAGAATCCTTTTTTTTTTTTTTTTTAAAGATTTTGTTTATTTATTTGATAGAGATCACAAGTAGATAGAGAGGCAGGCAGAGAGAGAGAGAGAGGGAAGCAGGCTCCCTGCTGAGCAGAGAGCCCGATGCGGGACTCGATCCCAGGACCCTGAGATCATGACCTGAGCCGAAGGCAGCGGCTTAACCCACTGAGCCACCCAGGCGCAATGGCCTGCTCTGTCATAACGAATCAGTTTGCATTTTGTAGTGTTTCCCCTAAATGGAATCAGACGGTATTGGTACTTGTGGGGCGGGGGGGGGGGGGATATTAGCTTTATTCATGCAGGATATTCTGAGACTCATACATGCTGTTTGTGTATATCAAGAGTCCATTCCTTCTCATCACCAAGGAGCGTGCCATCGTACGGTCGTGCCAATTTGCTCACCCATTCATCTACTGATGGACACTAACACACAATTTTCAGTTTCTGACAATCACAGATAAAGCTGTTAGGAATACTGCATGTTAAGTTTTTGTCTAGCTACAGGCTGTTCCTTTTGAGGGCCCAGCTGGGGACAGACCTGCTGGGTCATACATCAAGTGTGTGATAAACTTTTTAACCAACTGTTTTCCTACAATGGCTGTACCATTTTATATTCCCACCAGCAATGTGTGAGCTTCCTGGATTTTTTTTGTTTTTTGTTTTTTTACATCCTTGCCAAAACATGGACTGTCTTTTTAATTTTAGCCATTAGAGAGCAGGTGTAGCAATATCTTATTATGGGTCTAATTTGCACTTCCCTAATGATTGATGCTGAAATTTTTTTCATGTGTACATTTACCATTCATGTACCTTCTCTGGTGATATAGCTCTCCAAATCTTTTGTACATTTTTTCAAAATTATGATTAAATTATGATTTAAGTTAATCAATCTTATGACTGAGTTTTAAGAAAGTTCTTTATGTATTTTCAAGATACAAATCCTTCATCAGACATCTGCTTTGTAAATATTTTCTCTACGTTTGTGGCTTGACTTCTCATTTGAACAGTGGTGTCTTTTGAAAAGCAAAACTTTACGTTTGATGAAGTCCAGTTTATCCTTTTTTCTTTTATCTACTTCATGCTTTTTATATCTTATTAAGTCTTTGTCTAACACAAGACACGAAAACGTCCTGCTATCTTTTCTTCTCTACATTTCCGATGATCTGCTTTAAGTTCATTTCTGCGTGTGTCATAAAGATCCAGGTACATTTTAGTTCACGTGGGTGTCCAACTGTGGTAGAACTCTTTGCTGAAAAGATGATGTTGTCCCTACTGAATCACATCAGCACCTCTGTTTAAAAGTCATGGGTGGGGGCACCTGGGTGGCCCAGTGGGTTAAGCCTCTGCCTTCGGCTCAGGTCATGATCTCAGGGTCCTGGGATCGAGCCCCGCATTGGGCTCTCTGCTCAGCAGGGAGCCTGCTTCCCCCTCTCTCTCTGCCTACTTGTGATCTCTGTCTGTCAAATAAATAAATAAAATCTTAAAAAAAAAAAAAAGTCACGGGTGGGAGTGGCTCAGTCAGTTAAGCTTCCGACTCTTCATTTCGGCTCAGGTCATCTCATCAGGGTCGTGAGATTGAGCCCCACATCCGGCTCCATGCTCAGCAGGGAGTCTGCTCGAAGATTCTCTCCCTCTGCCCCTCCACCCACTTGCACAGGCATACACCTCTCTCAAATAAATAAATCTTAAAGAAAGAAAGAAAGAAAAAGGAAAGTAGTGGATCACACAGGATATGTATCTGCTTCTAGATACTCTATTCCACTGATCTCTATGTCCAGCCCCATGCCGTCGCCATGCTCTCTTTATTACTATAGCTTTACGGTAAGTTTTTTTTTTTTTAAAGATTTTATTTATTTATTTGACAGAGAGAGAGATCACAAGTAGGCAGAGAGGCAGGCAGAGAGAGAGGAGGAAGCAGGCTCCCTGCTGAGCAGAGAGCCCGATGCGGGACTCGATCCCAGGACCCTGAGACCATGACCTGAGCCGAAGGCAGCGGCTTAACCCACGGAGCCACCCAGGCGCCCCTTACGGTAAGTTTTGAGACCAACTTCTTTTTTTAAATTATTTTGATTATTCTCTATTCTCTGCATTTCCATGTGAATTCTATTTTTTTTTAAGATTTTATTTATTTATTTGACAGAGAGAGACGGCGAGAGAGGGAACACAAGCAGGGGGAGTGGGAGAGGGAGAAGCAGGCTTCCCGCCGAGCAGGGAGCCCGATGTGGGCCTTGAGGCCAGGACCCTGGGATCCTGACCTGAGCCGAAAGCAGACACTTAACAACTGAGCCACCCAGGCACCCCGTAAGAATTTTAGACTCTGTTTTTTCTATGAATACTTTCAAAAAATCCTTTCTGAAATTCTGACGATAACTCTGTTGAATCTATAGAACAATTTGGGGGCAACTGCGACCTTAACTATGTCGTCTTCCAGCCCATAAACACAGTATTAAACAAAGACCAACGGTCATGTGCTAGGGAAATACAGCTATCACTGGTCACTAAATTCTGTGAAAGACAGCTAACAACGATATTCCTACTTATTTGGGTATTCTTACTAAATATCGTTCTCTTAGTAAACGTCTCTCATTAAATTTATTCCTCTGTATTTTGGCCTTTTTGATGCTATTACGAATGGATCTGTCTATTCTTGACATTTCACATAAAGGGAACTCTCTTCTTTCACTTGGTATAACATTAAGGTTCAGCCGCAACATAGCATGTATAAGTACATCCCTCCTTTTTTAACCACCAAATAGTATTCCACTGCCTGGACGCCCCACATTTTAGTTACCCACTCACCCGCTCATAGTCCTGAGTTTTCTGAGGGGTAATGGATCCTTCAGTGATCTGCTTGCACTTAAACCGCAGACTCTATCCCTTCCATGAATGCAACTCGTTATCTTTACACTTTTTTTCTTTTTTAAGTAATTTCTACACCCACTGTGGGGCTCAAATTTACAACCCTGAAATCAACAGTCGCACACTCCATCAACTGAGCCAGCCAGGCGCCCCCCAACTTAGTTTTTAAAATTCATATTTCTGGAGGCGCCTGGGTGGCTCAGTGGGTTAAAGCCTCTGCCCTTGGCTCAGGTCATGATCCCGGGGTCCTGGGATCGAGTCCTGCATCGGGCTCTCTGCCTAGCAGGGAGCTTGCTTTCCTTTCTCTCTCTCTGCCTGACTCTCTGCCTCCCTGTGATCTCTGTCTGTCAAATAAATAAAATAAAATCTTTAAAAAATACAATAAAATTCGTATTTCTGTCCTCTGGTTTGGTCCCCCATGAGTTACCCCTGCATCTGTCCAGGGTACTGGTCAGCCACAGTGATTTGGGCAGAGTCTATTTTCGAATACTCTGTACCTGTGAGGCTTCCACCCTCCACTGAGGAAGCCGCATGTGGGTTGTAAAAGCATTCAGAGTTGTCCCCAGCTCTCAAGGAACTCCCCTGACTTTGGCTCTTTGCTGGGTTCTCTTGAGTATCGATCCCCTGGGCATGCAAACTTAGCAGCCGAACGCAACTGTGCGGAGATATGATGTCAGCCCTTCCATGGTTCTCCCATTTCTGGGATCGCCCTGCTACACTTCTGGGTGGCGGCCCCAAACCAGGACCACAACGTTGAGGCAGCAAAGCTGGAGGTCTTCCCCCGTCCGTTATGAACCGGGTATGCCGCTCTCAGCCAGCAAAGCTGTGGGTTTCTACCCCAACCCCCATCAAACTGCATCTGTCACTTCTGGTAAAAAGCACAAACCGGTAGAACGGTAGTTCTCACCGAGTGAGATAAGAGGTGGGAGAGGGGTCCAGGCAAGAGGGCCACAAACCCCCACTCTTTCTAGCCACGGTTGCAGCGTGTTTATTGTCTGCCTTCCCAGTCTATTTCCAGTACGCAGAAATGACTGTCCCATTCTAGACTTGTTTTATTGAGAAAGAACCACCCATCCTCTTCACATCATCATGAATGGAAGTGACCTTGCCATCCATTTTTAATTTCTCACCCTCCCATAACATCATCTCTTCAAAAAATAAAGCAGGACAATAATTCCATGTCAAGTACCAAACACAGAACGGCTCTCCAAGTCTGACATAAAATTTATCATCAGAGCCTGAATATTTTCCATTAAGAGCCCTTCCACACAGCACCAGCAAACTCACATTATATTAGAAGTACCAAAACAGTCAGATGTGTTCAGTAATTTTGAGGTTCCCAGGGATGAGCTGAATGACTACTTGGATCTCAGCCATAGCCCTTAACCACAAAAATTCCACGATGGCCCAAAGATGAGGGACTCTGTGATGTTGTTAGCAAAGCTGGACTTAGGCAAAAAGGAAATTCTTGCAGGTGCCATTAGTATTATTATATGAGTATTCTCAATCCAGATTTTGTAATCCAATGGTTTCTCCCGTTATTCCAGATACTATCACAAAACCCTCAGGCCTAACTTGCCTTTAGCACTGGGACACTGTATTTATAGAATGCTTTGAACTTGACAAAGCTCTTTCATCTCCCGTCTCATGTGATCCTATGAAAACCTCACATAGTAGGTAGGACAAAAATACCAGCCTCATTTTATACCTGTCAGAACGGAAATACATAGGGATTAAGTGTTCTGCGTAGCTGGTAAATCAGATCTAAGATCCAGTTACTCTGGCAACATTTCGTCTGGTGACCCTGTACATGTCTTTGCTTCCATTTTTTCCAATGTTTTGGTAACTTCCTTAAACGTAAGGAGAAGAGGGGCGCCTAGGTGGCTCAGCTGGCTGAAGGTCCACCTTCGTTCGGTCAGGTCATGATCCCAGGGTCCTGGGATGAAGCCCCACATCGAGCTCCCTGCTGAGTGGGGAGCTGCTTCTCCCTCTCCCTCAGCTGCTCCCCCTGCGAGTGCTCTCTCTGTCAAATAAATAAAGTCTTTCCAAAAGAAAAAAAAAGGTAAGGAGAAGAGATTACCCCCCAGAACAATCACTTTCTTAACACTTTCGATTGAGAACAGGCTTAACACTTATTTCCTTGAAAATTCTAATTACAGCAGTGTGAATGCATTCCCTGAGCAAGAAGAAATGGAGCCAACTTTTCTACCAACTACACAAAAGCCACCTTTACCATAACGGCAACCTCTCCACACCTGTGCATGTGCATGCACGCATGCACACACACACACACACACACACACACACACACACACACACAAGCCACCTTTACCATAACGGCAACCTCTCCACACCTGTGCATGTGCATGCACACACACACACACACACACACACTGTACAAAGCACAGTTCTAGGAAACCCCCCTAAGAGGGAAACACTATACACACACACACACACACACACACACACACACACACACAGCGGTAGTCTTAAGTGTCACAAATCTGGTGGGTCATTTCAGAAGAGTATCTTGAAATCTTTCTTAATACACACACTGGGAGAAATGTAGTAATTTCTCCCATCTGGTAAACAAAAACCAAACACTTCCTTAACCCCCCCGCCTTGCCTCCACGGTTCCTCAGAAGAGGGTCTACACTCACCCTCTTTGGGGCATCTCCTCCAACTCTCCCTTGAACCGGTTTCATTCGGGCTTTTTTCTCCACCACTTCATGAAGACCTTTTGTCGACCTTGCTAATAACCCCTCGTTGCTGAAATCCCATGCTCGATTTTCACCTAACGTCGTACCTAACGCACCAGCAGCATTTGACAAGGCCGGTTATCCTTGCTTCTCACAACGCTTCCGCCCTTGGTGACTGGAATATCCCAATGTCTACCTTCTCGTCCGTTCCTCAGGCTCTCGTGTTGAGACTCCAGTCGTTGCAGTGGTCCCTGGCTCAGGTCTCTCCGTCCTTTCTTTCCTTTTTTTTTAATGACTGAAACCAAAGTACAAAGATTCCATTTCCAGATCTGGCTCTGCTGCGACACGGGCATGTGACCCTGTGCAAGTCACTTCACCTCCTTGAACTTCATTTTATTAATCCCTAGTGTGGATGAGGCAGGCTGAGCGGTGCTCCAAGGTAAATTCCAGCCCTCAGACTCAACGGTCATATTTAAAGAGTACTAATTGCCAAAGAACTGATTTGGTTATCAGGTAACGTTTCCCAAAGTCACCACGTTTCCCCTACCAGCTCTGACTTATTTTATTGTTTTCTATTCTTACCCAAGTCCAACGTGTGTGGAGTGTGTAGCGTCAAACACTGAGCAAGGCTTATGAAAACCAGCAGCCACCACCCTCACACTTGTCCCTCTTCAGAGGGGCTTTTAAAAACAACTTTGAACCTGCAGAAAAGCTGAAAAGTATTCAGGTATTCATGCCTGAGCAGCCCTCGGCTGAAGGCCTACACGCTGACGTTTTAGCACACTCCTTCCAGTTTTTTCTACAGTTCTTTTGTGCCAGGCCATCCAAAAGGGGGAGAGAGACATAGGACACTTCCCCTCTGAATACGTCAGTGTGCAGCTTCCAGAGATAAAAGCATCTCCCAGTGGCCACCACATCACTGCCACCCTGGAGAAGACAGACGCTAATTCGACAACATGGATCCAGTGGGCCTCTCTGAGCACCGTCGGTGTTCCTGAACTACCGCCCACTCCCTCTCCCCTTTTCCATCTCTTCTCACTCCTTCGGTGGCCTCAGCTCTTCTTAGGGCTTTAAAGTAATGGTAATCGCTTATGATTTCAAATTCGCCTCTTCAGCCCTGACCTCTCGCTGAACCCCAGACTCTGCCTACTTGACCTTCCCACTCAGAGGTCTGAAGAGGAATCTCAAACTGAGTGTGTCTGAAACCGAGCAGCCCCCTCGTCAGTCTGTTCATTCCAAGCCAACCCAAAAGGCAACTCCGTTCTTCAGCGGTTCAAGCTGCAAATGGAGTCATTCTTGACACGTCTCTTTCTCTCTCACTCTACATCCAGCACCACAGTAAAGGGTACCTAGAATTCCCTCCCTTCTCTTCACTTTCCTTGTTTACAGGCTCCGGGACCACCATCTCCCACGCAGGTCACGGCAGCAGCCTTGGAGTCTCTGCTGCCGCCCTTGGAAATGCTCCCACCCTCCCCTCAGAGAAGTCTAGTCAAAACAGCTTCCACAGAAAGATCCAGTCGCTTATCTTCTCAAAACCCACAAGTGAGCTCCATCTTACTCGAAGCTGACGTCCTCGCACCTGCTGTGCCCATGCATGACCTTCCATCTCCTCTCCCCCTCACTCACTCCACTCCAAACCATCCCCACACCTCCTTCCACCACCACTTGAACAAGCCAAGCACACTCCTGCCACAAGGACTTTGTGTTTCCACTCCCCGTGCCTGGAACACTCTTCCCCCAGATCTCTACAGGGTCCTTCTCTCACCTTCCTCAGTGAGGCTTTTCTTGAACACCCTACATTGTTTCCAGAGTGCTTATGGCTTTCTAATAGATTATTTTTTTCTTATTTGTTTTTAGTCTGTTTTTTAGTCTCCACTGCTTACTCCATGAAAAGTAGGACTTTTTTTTTTTTTTTTTTTTTTTTAAAGTAGGCTCCACACCCAGTATGGAGCCCAGCATGAGGTTTGAACTCACGATGATGAAATCAAGAGCTGGGCTGAAATCAAAAGTTGGACACTTAACGGAAGAAGCCACCCAAGCGCCGCAAGATGGTTTATTTTGTTCTGTACTGTATGGCCAGTGCCTAGAATACTGTCTGGCACATGGTAGGTACTAGGAACTATCTGATGAATCAAAGACTCATATATATAGATTTATACATATATATACATAATATAGATTTATACTGACTGATCCATACACACACCAGAAGGCTGAAGCCTACAGAATGCTGAGTAATGGATCACTAAGAATGTTGATCACATATGACTACTTCTGTCCATTAGAAATATAATGTAATCTACAAGTAATTTAGAATCTTCCAGCAGTCACACAAAAACGCAAAAGAAAGCAAGCGAAATTTTTTAAGAGGTTTGTTTAGCCTAATATAGCCAAAATACTGTCATTTCAATATGTGATTTATACAAAAATTATTAATAAAATATTTTACAGGGTTTTCTTTCATGTAAGTCTTTAAATGTGGTGTGTATGTTATGCACAACACATCCCAGTGGTGCTAGCCACATTTCAGATGTCAGTGGCTACATGTGGCCAGTGGCTACCATATGGGACAGCACAGAGAGTGACCAAATTTTACCCATCATAGAGGGAAACACCTGTATATTTATTAATCATTTTTAACTTCACAACTCAAGACCATGGTATAACCTCGTGGTTTCCTAGTTTCGTTAAAACAGGTTCAACTGCTGCAAGAAGAGAGAAATAGCTTTCATTCGGAGAAACAATTTCTATCAAGATTACTGGCTCAACCCTTTAATTCATCCACATGTTTTGATTAGAAAGTATGGATGCCCTTCCTTCTTAGTCTCCTCAATTAAAAAACAAAGTTAAATCTGGAGAGATTCTGTGTTTTTATCTCTATTAGCAGGGGAAAAAATCCTTATTTTCAAATAGAAAGAGCTATTAAAATTCTACTTCTACTAAACAAACTAGTATTTATTACAAGTTAACCAAAATACAGTCTCTGTTAAAAGACAACTTCGGTACAGATATAGCTGTATTTTTAAAATTTATGAGTTGCCTTACCAATAATTTTGCATTTCATAACATAAAAGTAAAATAAAGCACCAGGGAGAATGCTTTTAAGTTTCTAATATATGCACTTAGGTCTTCACTAGATTTCTTACAAGCTCAAGTATTATTCATGGAAAATATTTTCGGGAACTTTTTTTTTTATCATCAGGGGATTAATTTCTTCTGGAATCCCTTTACTTACAAATACTCACTTGTTGGAATTACAATAATTGCCATCATTACTCAAAAACAAAACTTAAAGGATCCAATTAAAATGCATAATACTTTAAACCTTTAAAAAGTTATGAAATTTTACTTTCTTCTTAAACAGTTAAACACAGCACACAGCAGCATCTCTACTCACTTGGATGTTACTGGGGCTTACTGATCATCTCCCCTAACCGGGCAGCCCTCAGCTCAGATCATCAGCATGAGTCAGAGAAACTCCATAAGGCAAAATATCTTTTAATCTTCAAAAGCATTAATAAAATGCCTGTGTGAGAGGGAAAGAAAAAAAAAGGGGGGGTAGTTAGAACCAAGAGATAACTTCTCTCAAGTGTACTGTCTAGATAGGCAGTAACTTCTGTTTCTTCTTTCCTTCTCTTCTCTTCAAGTGAGGGCTCAGAACACATTCACATTCATGGTCCTGGGGATGTGGGCGAGTTGAACTGGCAGTACTTGGTATTACAACCACTCTCTGTTTTCAGAACTCTCTCTGGGGAGAAGCCCAACTTCATTTAATAATACAAGTATATTCTGAACTATAACCTGATCACCCTTTTACGGCTCTGATCCTTCAACCCGCAGAGATCCTCGTTCCCTAACCATACCAAGGAAGACACTTTTGAGAGTGAAAAGAGGAACTTTGGAAATATTTATTTGTTAAGCTGATCAACTGTCTTTATTCTATTGATTTATATTCTAAAAAGCAAAAATAATGTACGTCCACTACATTAAAGCAAAATTTAAGATTTATGTGCATTACATGAACACTTGAGATTAATTATTCTTGGTACATATCCTTGTATTTGAATCTGTTTTGTATTGAATCTGTTTTCTCAACAGATTCCATCTGTAATACTGTGTTACGTGTACTATGGGGAAAAAGGCTGACATGGATCTTATTATTTTTAATTTTTCACAAAGTTGCCAAAGTCTTTTTCGAAGTTTCATTTTATGTTAAATAACCTGAAACCAGACATCATCAGGCTCTTCTGTATTGATGTCGTTTTCTTTTTAGTTTTTCTTTTTTTTTTTAAGATTCTATTTATTTATTTGACAGAGAGAGACAGTGAGAGAGGGAACACAAGCAGGAGAAGTGGGAGAGGGAGAAGACCACTTCCTGCTCAGCAGGGAGCCTGATTCGGGGCTTGATCCCAGGACACGCTTAACAACTGAGCCACCCAGGCACCCCTGATGTTATTTTCAACAAGAAATGCTCTTTTCACAGCTGCTGAGAAACTTGGTAAGCTCAAAGCAAAGTCTGCTAACCAGAGGATATTCTCAATTCTACCTTTTTCATACCAAAATTGTTAAGTATTTCAGGCTTAAGATTTTAAAGATAGTATCTTTTTTTTGCCCAATTTGGTGTTCCTTCTTCCACACTCACCCCCCTCCTATCCCTCACCAGGATGCACCCCCCCACACACAGTTTTCTTCCTCAATGCAAATTCTGTCACATCACTTCCCAATTTACCAAATTCCCAATGGCTTCCCATTGCTCCTTGAATACAATCCAAAACCTTAACAGGGCCTCCAAAGGTCTGGGAGACCTGGTCCCTCCCTATCTCTCAAACCCTCAAAGGCAGCAGGTCCTCCTCTGCCCAAGGGCCTCTGAGTGCTCCTTCTGCTCTTCTAGTCATCTGAGAGACTCCGAACGCCCCCAATCCAAGTTACCCCACAGTATCTTCTCCCCCAAAAAGTACTCTGTATTTTTGCTACAGAGCATTCATCAAAATCTGTACTGACCTGTGTGCTTTTAGAAAGCCTAGCTCCACCAGACAGTAAAAACTTCAATAGAGTGTAGACATCACTCCTGTTTTTTTGTTGTTTTTTTTTTAAGATTCCATTTATTCATTTGACAGAGAGCATGGGATCACAAGTAAGCAGAGAGGCAGGTAGAGAGAGAGGAAGAAGCAGGCTCCCCGCCAAGCAGAGAGCCCGATGCAGGGCTCCATCCCAGGACTGGGAGATCAGGACCCAAGCCGAAGGCAGAGGCCTAACCCACTGAGCCACCCAGGTGTCCCATCACTTCTGTTTGATTTACCTCTTAATCACCAATCTTTTTACCCAGCACCTGGCACGGTCCTTGCCACCTTGCAAACTTTTAGTAAATACTTGGTGAATGAGTGAATGAATGACTGAGAAGGAGAAAACAAGGAGACAAAGGGCAATCTAGTTATTTCAGTCAACTCATGATTTATGACCAAAACAACTCTCAATCCTAAATCTAACTACATTATCAATGGTCCCCTCTACACAGGACGGTTCTCACCAGCAGACAAACAGGCTGTACTTCCTCCTAACCTGAGGGAAAGGGAGAGAGAAAAAGCTCTCTCTCAACCCCACATTCCCGTGAACTCCCCATTTCTCTAATCCAATTTTATACGAATACCCAGAGCTGACTGTATCTGCTGTCTCCAAATCTTTCCCCCCATCCTCACTTGAACCCATTCCAGTCAGGCTTTGTCTCCCACTGCTGTCCTGAAACTGCTCTTGTTAAAGCACCAACGACCTCCACCCTGAACTAGGCAAGGTCTTGCTATCTATCCAACCATCTAACTATCAACCATCTTGAACTAGCCAGGTACTGCCACACGCACTTAAAACGAATTACCTTTTTTTTTTCCCAAAGATTTTATTTTTTTATTTATTTGACAGACAGAGATTACAAGTAGGCAGAAAGGCAGGCAGAGAGAGAGAAGGGGGAGCAGACTCTCTGCGGAGCAGAGAGCCCGACGCGGGGCTCAATCCCAGGACCCCGAGACCATGACCTGAGCCAAAGGCAGAGGCCTTATCCCACTGAACCACCCAGGCGCCTACGAATTACCTTTTTAAACTGTTTTTCACAACCACTCCCTGAGGCAGGTAGCATAGTTCTCTCCAAATAGAGCCACCCTAAATTCATTCAAGGGCACTTGGGGCGGAGGGATGCGACAGACCAGGAGAGACAATTTTTACTGAAATTAAATAGTTTTCATCTTAACTGGACCTCGTCTTACCAAACCTGCCTGGTACTCAACAGACCTGATCACTTCCCTCTTTCTTTGCCTGGTTTCTAGGACACCACACTCTTCCCTGACTCTCCTCCCCCTTCACTGGCCACTCCTTCTTAGACTTCTCATTATGCCAACCTTTTAGGTTAAAGCAGGGCTTTCTGATCTCAAAATTTCTTCTCCATCTCTATCCCCTCCTCTTCCTCATATCAATGGGTCTCACACCACTTTAAATACCACCCATAAGAGTCTGAACCTCTTCCTTTACCTCACTCATATTTTCAGCTCCCTACCTGACATCTCCTCTTGGACGTCAAACAGACATTTCACACTTAACATCACCCCACACCAAACTCCTGATGTTCCACCCCAGTAAGACTGATGCTCCTAAGGAATGCCCATCTCAGTAAATGGTAATTCAATCTTCTGCATCATCCCTGACTTTTCCCTCTCCCTCGCACCACATATCCAGTCCATCAGCAAATTCTGTTAGCTCCATCTTAGAAATGTATGGAAATTCTAACTACTTCTCCCTGCTTCCACCACGGCAACTGCTACCTGAAGCTCCTTTGCCTCCATCTGGATTCCTGCAACAGACTCCCAACCGATTCTTCCCCTGCCTCACTGCACAGTTTTCAAAACAAAAGGCCAGAGTTACCCTGATTTATTTTTTTTCAGTCATACTGATTTTTTAAAAATCAGATCATGTCACTTCTCTGCTCAAAACCCACCAAAAGTTTCCCTTCTCATTCAGAGTAAAAGTCACCGTAGCAGCCTTCAAGCTCCATAACCGGCCCCAAATAACCATTCTTGCTTCATCGCTGCCGCTCTCTTCCCTCATTCATCCCTCTCTTGCCCCACTGCCTTGGCTCCTGCTTGAGGATGTGAACACACTCATGCCAGGGTCTTTGCAGTAGACTGCGATTCCCCTCTCCAGAATGCGCTTCTTCAGAGACATCTACATGGCCCTCTTACTCACCCACAGCAGGCCCTTACTCCAAGTATCAACCCATCAGGCGGGCCTTCCCTGGTCACTCTATTTCATGTAGCACCTCATCACCACCATTACAACTTTCTATCCCGCCACCCTGATTCACTTATATTTGTTTATATCCATTCATTCATTCATCTCAGCCCACTGGGTACCCCTCCCCTCTTTCTTCTCTTCCCCTTGTAGACTTTAACTTTCTTAAGGGAAGAAATTTTTGTTTTGTCTAATACTGAATGCCAATATAAATGCATGGAATAAATGGTTGAAAATAAGATTCTGAGAAGGCAAACGAACTAAACCTCCAGACCCTACTATTCCCAAGAGAATCTCTTAGGGAACAGGGACCATGCGGTTACAATCAAATTTTGCAGAGTAACTTGTACACAGTCTCCAGGTAATTTCATCACTGATAATATTTTGCACTGAAATTTTAGTTTTCCCACATTATGAATACGTTATGTGTTACCAACTTTAAGAGTTAAGTAGGACATTTTAAAACGTGACTTTTTAGTCTCAGTTATCAATGCCGAATTCCCTCCCTTTACACCACAGCATCCAACTGTGTCCTCATGGGGGGGGGGGGCATGCATTTATTTATTAACGCCTTGCCTGTGAGCACAGTCCTGACGGGAGTCCCTCTCAAGCCCCCGCTGTTACGTTATTTGCCATAGTATATGTAAGAAGAACTTGTAGTTTCGCAAATACCTAAACTGGGTGATAGGAAGAACGGTGACTGCGAGCCTAGGTACGGCTGCTTTCTTTCCCAAGGTGGTTCTTTAAACTTCTCTGGTACAGCTACCACTTGCTTCAAGACTTCCAAAGGCACTTCTCAGCCTACAGCTAAATGACTTCAAGGTTCCTTTCATGAGTAAGTCTGTCTTCCAAGAATCCCGAGACTCTCACTGGCTACCCCAGCACATTTCCATCTCTAATCCCCAGACTCCCAAGTCTCCACTTACTGGAGGTCCTAATGGACACTACATAAAGACTGTTTTATCAAAGCAAATTGTGTGTGCATGACCAAGTCTCACAAATAAAACTGGACCAGGCTGGATTCTGATACCATTACTCTACTCCTGAACATTGTTCGACCTTGTCTCATACCACCTAGAAATTCAAAAACCATTTGCATTATTTCCTGAATCACCATCAACCTATAATTTAATGAGAAACTAGACACTTTCACTATGTTATTACCGCTTTTCTTACGTGTCCATGTAAAACAACACTGCTAAAGTCAGGATAGATCCCAACACGCCCAAATATATATATTTATACCCATCTAGTATAAAAACAATTTGGAGAAGAACCACAGTATGTGGTCATCACCAGTAATACAAGAGAATGAAGAAATAATACGTATTAAGAACCCACAATATGCCAGGCATTTTATCCACATTATCACAAGTAATCCCTACAATGGCCTCATATAGGAGGTACACAGCACCAGACTTCAAAACCCCTCAAGATGCCTCCTTAAGTCCCAGTACCACATCCTCCTACCTACGTCGTCGGTGTGATTCAGTCTTAGGAAGCAGACATTACCAGTCAGATTTTATCAAAATGAGCAGCTAATAATTAACGCCCATATTCAAACTGTTTTATGTGGCAAACACATAAAGATCAATCTTAAACTGACAGGACAGGCTAACACGTTTTAAAACTTTTTCAGGGAACTCACTCTGGTAGGCCCAAGAGATATAAACCTTCTTAAACGAAACTGCACTACAATGACCATTCTGAGGCTTCTCATGGGAAAGATGGATAGTTGATTGTATTTGACCATCAAATATTTCAGGCAAAACTTTTTTCTTCCATGTCACAAAAGTTGTGAAGTCTTAAATAACTGTCTGTCACAGAAACGTGTTAATGAATGCAAGCTCCTTGGGGAAAAGAAGATTCCACTGCTGTCCCTCACTCTGACGTGAACCAGACTTCGGAGTGGGCAAAAAATACAGACCCAGCTCTTAAAACTCCATGAAAGGTGTTATTTGCTTCCTTTGGTGCTTAAAAGCATCACATTAATGTGCAAAATAAAATATCTCCAATGCAGATATTTGTTAAAGGACATGAAGACAGAATAAAATCAGCACCTGTACAAAAAACACACTGACAACACCTAATATTTTAGAGAAAAAAAAGCTAACAGTCCTACTGGCAATTGTGATTTTTTTTTCCCTTTCTTCCTTTTCTTCCTTTCTTCCTTCCTTTCTTTTCTTTCTTCCTAAGATTTATTTATTTAGAGAAAGAGTGAAAGAGGGCAGGGAAAGAGACTCTCAGGCAGACTCCCCCACTCAGTCCCCCCAAGTGGGACTCGATCCCACGACCCTGAGATCATGACCTGAGCTGAAATCAAGAGTCCGACGCTCAGCTGACAGAGTGACCAGGCGCCCCGCAATGCTGATTTCTAAGCTCCTTCCTTCAGTATGGTTTCAAAAGAGCAGAGGTGCTGGATTCTATGCTCCGAGGGCCCCTGGGCACCCCCAGCCCCAGGCCAGCACATGCACCTCCCGGGCGGTGGCTGGGCAGGCTCCTGCCTTCGGGAACCCGATCACGGGAGCTGCACTCCTGGACCTTTGACGTCACTGTGGCTGAAGATATTTTTCACCAGGTTCTTTAAACAAAGATTCACGTGATAAATTTCTGTTCGAGTTTAGTTCCAGGAAATGTTTGGTTTCTGCAGATGTTTACAGGCTTCCGGTTGTCGGCACACAAAAATTATATAATCCTGTGTTTCTTTTTCTCACTTGAGCAAGCAGAAAGCGTAAAATCCAGTATCTCGCCCGAATTTGCTCACCATGGACCTCGGGGAGTACTTAATCCTCAACTTCTTTTGGTTGGGGTTGGTTTTATTTTTTGAAAGGCTACACTGCCTTTTGACCTAAACTGCCTTAAGTGCTTTTCAGGAGCAAGAAAAGCTGCAAAATCTAAGACGTAAAAGACCTAATGGTGACCTGCTTGTAAGCTCCAGGTGAAAATGGAAAAACGAGAAAAACACAGTGGTGTGTATACACTGAGAAGTATAAATGGCCCAAAATAAATGCCAAGAACCAAATTCCCTGCTCCCAAAAGATACAAAAGATTCCATAAGGAGACAAAACAGCACTCTACCTTCTTTGTTGAAACCCAGCTCACCGGTGTGTGAACCACCAAATATGCTCTTGGTTGAATTTCTCTCACAATATTAAAAGCCTGAAATTTTTACAAATTACTGTAGTAGGAGAGTTCTTCGAACATTATCTTGAAAATTAAAAATGTCTCAGAGAAAGTAAATTAAACTGGCTTTATGACAGGGGTACATTCTAAGCCCCTTCACTTGGAAAGCCATCCAGATGACATGTCTGGGTACCGCCATCGTCACTGGCCAAGAATTGTTTTTAGGCCCTTCACTCCTCAAAACATGTTTTGCTGTAAGTGACTCCGAATTTATTACTGTATTTATATTCCATCTCCTTTGACAACACATTTGAGATAGTCTATCAGAATGCAGACATTATAACAAAATTTTATTTTACAAATATAAAAATCTAGACAAGGGAAAAAGGTCATGCAATTATGCAGGCTTGAAGGTTACTTAAATTAAGCCATAAATTTGGCCCTATACTGCCTGGTCGATAAAGCAAAAGCAAAAAAAAAAAAAAAAAAAATTGCGAAATTCACACTGGCCAACATGGGATGCTGTCTGGAGAAACAGAATTTGTCCTGGTATGCAGACCTAAGAAAATCTTCTCTACCGTAGTATTACATAAATAATACACTGGAGTCTTTAGTACTGTCCCTGACAGATAACCTGACTAGTTCATCCAGCAGTTTCTTTTAGTATATGACGTAGATAATAAAAATACAGAGCTCTCTGATAATCTGGATATATTCAGATGATAAAAAATAAAACCTAAGAAGTATGTCCAGTAGAACTTTCTGTGATGCTGAAAATGCACTACAGCTCTATCCCGTCCAAGATGGTGTAGCCCACTAGCGACATGTGGTTAGTAAACACTTGAAATGAGGCTAGTGCAATCAAGAAACTACATTTTTAATTATATATAATACTAATTTTAATAGCCATATATCAGAAAAGCAAGTTATCTACCCACTGGACTGCACAGGTCTAAATTATTACTCATCAAACTTTTCTTAGTGGCAGAACCATTTGGGCGTCGGCAAACCCAGATGGAATCTAACACGTAAGAAAATAAAGATGGTGCATTGTATGTATTTATTTTTGTAAGTTCCAATTTGTAATATTAACTTACAGGCAATGTGAGTTATGAGTTTTCTAATGGGTAAAAATTAAAAACTGAAGGTTGTGAGAGTTATAAACTCAGATCAGCCCCAGGAAACACTTTCTGTATTTCGTTTGGATGCACGAGCCGTGCCCATGTGGGACTTCTAACTGCACACTCTGAGCTACCCAGTTGGCAAAGGCTACACACAGCGCAGCCATCTACGCAGAAAGCATGAAGAAAACACAGCCCACCGGCAGGGCCGGTTCAAGCTTTTCTCTTCATGGGAGGAGTCTTCTCCCAGGAACCCACACGGCCATCCCAGAGCTTTGGATTCAGACCATAGCTCAGGTGCAAGAAAATGAGAATCAGAGAGTGAGTGCAGAGTCACGCTGGCTTAGAAGCCTTCCTTACAATCAGAAACCAATACCTCATCTGACGGTCGCAGCCACAGCTTCCAGGGACCCCACGAAGGACAGACCCGTATCTGTAAAGTACTCCCAGGGAAGCTCGAAACTACTGCTTCTAACCAAGAATTCAGAGTTCATGCATAGTTCCTCCCAGGCCAAACACATCTACCAATTAAAGGTCACTTTAATCATAAGCAATGTTGCCTAGTAACACAGTTAACTTTCCATTTTTATCAGGATTCAGAGGAACTCAGTAGAAAGTTCATCCAAGGTCAGATCTGTCTTTAGAGACTGAGAAATGATTCTGTTCATTCTAGACCCACCTTCATGATTTAAAACCTCACCCGTGCACATGCACGTACATACACATCCTAGCATATGAAAAACAGAACTTCATCAAAACCCTATAGCACAATTATAGCTAATGATTAAATAACAGAAGTATTTCCTTTAAAAAGCCAGGAAATGAGACAAAGATGACCACAATCGTTACTTCTATTCAATAGTGTAGAGGTCCTAGTCCATGTAATTAAAAAACAGAAGGGCATGTGGCTGGCCTAGTCAGTAGAGCATGTGACTCTTGAACTCAGGGTAGTGAGTTCAAGCCCCACATCAGGCATGGAGAAGAAAGAAAGAAAGAAAGGCAGGGAGGGAGGGAGGGACGGAGGGAGGGAGAAAGAAGGGGAAAGGGAAGGGAAGGGAAGAAAACAAAACAAAACAAACAGAAACGAGGTAAAATTTTAGAATTTATGTAAGGTGACCAAACTATCCCTATCCCTGTGTGATACTTATTTATATAGAGACTTACGAAGGAAAGCTATTAAAGCTAATAAAAAATAAGTTTATCAATGTTTCTAGATAGAAGAATCAATATGCAAAAGTGAATGTAATTCCCGTAAGCCAAAAAAACAGCACTTTGTAACATAAATAAGAAAAACTATCATTTAAAATGGTAACTACAGCTATAAGCTCTCTAATAATAAATCTAACAAAAAACTACAAGAGCTTTATGGAGATAATTATAGAGCTGAGTAAATGGAGAAATGTTTGTGGGTGAAAATCTAATAAATATTCCTCAATTGAACTGGAATTCAATATAATCCTAATAAAACTTCCTAAGGGTCTTTCGTGAACCATAGTAAGTCGATCCTAAAATCCATAAGAAAAAAGAGCCAAGAGCATCTTTGACAAATTTGAAGAAGAAAACAAGGAGGCAACTTACCCTCCACAATGTTAAGAGTTACAGTCTGCCACAGTAAATAAAATGGTGTAGGCGAAACAAAGGCAACAGAATACCTGGAAAAAGACTCCTATGATGTTTAGAAATCTGACGTCAAATAGCGAAAGTACTGCAGATCAGAGAGGCAAGGACGGACTGCGGGACGGTGCTGAGATACAGGTCGTTGTGTAGGGAAACAAAATTAGATCCATGTTTCGTATCACTGAGAAACATTTTCAGGATAATTAAAGGCTTAAATGTGAAACTAAAACTTTGGAGACTTTTAGAAAAAAATACCCTTGGGGTAATGCAAGATTTTAAAGATAAGACTTAAAAAGTTGATAAATATTACTACATTAAGTTTTTTTTTTTTAATTCTAAACGACAAAAGATTCTTTAAAAACAAAATGAAAATCCAAGTATGGGCCTAGAGAAGATACTGATAACCAACAAAGTGTTTCTCTGCAGAATACATGAGAACTCTCAAAAACCAATAAGCAAACACAAATAACTGAGTTGAAGAAAAAACAAAACAAAACATGGACAACCAATTAACAGAACAGAAAATCTGAGAGGAAAATAAACATAAGATGTCCAATCTCAGTAAAGTGCCATTTAACACTACAGTAAGATACCATTTCACACCAGACTGGCAAAATAGGATACGATAATGAAAGAAAATTGAACTGATTGAACCACTTCAGAGAACAATTTGCCAAGAATAAAGGTGAAGCTGCTTATGCCTACAAGCAAGCAGCTCCCCTCCTGTTCGGTAGAGAAACGGGCATATGTACATCGGGAGGCACATATAAGAATGTCTGTTAGCACTGCCTGTAATAGCAACAAATTGCAAACAACTCAAACATGAATTAATGGGAGAATGGATAAGCATATGATGATATTGCTTTATAATGAAATACTACATGTATTTAAAAGAATTAAAGACAGCCACAGCGTTGGTGGTATAGTGGTGAGCATAGCTGCCTTCCAAAGACAGCCACATTATCAGACATGGATAAATATTAAAAAAAGAAAAAAAAAAAGAATTTAGTGGGGTGCCTGACTGGCTCAGTTGGTTAAGCATCTACCTTCAGCTCAGGTCCTATGAACCCAGGGTCCTGGGGTCCAGCCCGTAGCTGGGCTTCCTGCTCAATGGGGAGTCTGTTTCTCTGGCTCCCTCTGCCCCTAACCTCTCCACAACCCCTTCTCATGCTCTCTAATAAATACATAAAATCTTAAAAAAAAAAAAAAAAAAAGATGAGTTAGTGTGCAAAATTCTTAAAAAAGAAAGTTAGCTTCTGCGAAGAACAGAACAGTAACCCAAAGAATGGGAGAAAATATTTGCAAATATGGATCTGATAAAGGGTTAATATCAAAATAAATAAGGAACTTCCAAAACTCAATAGCAAAATATCAAGTAACACTTGATTAAAAAATGGGCAAAGGACTTGAACAGACTTCTCACCAAAGACGACCTACAAATGGCCAACAGGTATATAAAAAACAGATGCTCAACATCCTTAGTCATGAGGGAAATGTAAATAAAACCACAATGAGGTACTCCCCCACACCTGTTAGGATAGCCATTAACAAAAACAACTGAAAACAGCAAGTGCTGGCAAGTACCTGGAGAAACTGAACCCTCCCGCACTGCTGGTGGGAATGGAAAATGGTACAGCCGCCATGGAGAACAGCATGGTAGTCCCTCAAAAAGATTATAAATAGAACTACCACGGGATCCAGCAATCCCCACCCCTGGATATTTATTCAAAAGAATGACTATGAGAATATGGTACAGACACCTGCACTCCCATGTCCACTGAAGCGTTATTCCTAACAGCCAAGAGAGGGAGACAACCTCAATGTCCATCAGTGGAGGGGCGCCTGGGTGGCTCAGTGGGTTAAGCCGCTGCCTTCGGTTCAGGTCATGATCTCAGGGTCCTGGGATCGAGTCCCGCATCGGGCTCTCTGCTCAGCAGGGAGCCTGCTTCCCTTTCTCTCTGCCTGCCTCTCTATCTACTTGTGATCTCTCTCTGTCAAATAAATAATCTTTAAAAAAAAAAAAATGTCCATCAGTGGACAAACAGATGAAGAAAAAGTGGTCTGTCCCCACAATGGAGTATTAGTCAGCCACAAAAAGGGAATCCTGTCATATGCGGCACGGATGAACCTTGAGGACATTCCGCTAAGGGAAACAAGCCAGTCACGGGAGGACAAACACTGCACGATACCACTTACACAAAAGCAGTCGAACGCACAGGAGCAGAAAGGAGAAGGGCGGCTGGCAGGGGCTGGGGAGGGAAAAATGGGGAGTTGCTGCTGATGAGTACAGAGACTGAGTCACCCAGGACGAAGACATTCTAGACACCCACTGCACAACACTGTCTTACAGGTAACAAGAAAGCACTTGCACTCCGAAATTGGTTAAGAGGGAAGAGTTCCTGTTACGTGACTTTAACCACAATAAAAAAAAAAGTTAGATGAAAAAAGCTACAGGAGACTATAGACAGTGAAATGTTTAATAAAGTCTGAAATCATCAAAAGTATGAAAACATACAAGTCTGTTTACATTATATATGTCGCATATATTATATATGCTATCTATATAAAAAGGTAACATTTCATGTATATGTTCATATGTATGTTCATATATGTATGTTCGTATATGTGTTCATATATATATGAAATGTTACCTTTTTTATATAGTTAGCATATACAATATATAAATTAAACATAAAAATAGAATATAATGTAATAAATAAAATGTATCCTGTATCCTATGTAACATATTATATAATAAATAAAATATTAAAGTATATACATATGAAATGCCACAGACTTATACGAAGGTAGTAAAAGCATAAAATATATGTTGAAATGTTACACACTAAATTCAGGATAGTGGTTTCTACTAAGGACAAAGACAAGAGAATGAGACCAAAAAAAATGCTAAACAGAAAACGTCTATCTTGTCTATGATATTTTATTACTTAGGGAACAAAAACTAAAGCAAGTATTACTAACCTGATGGTGAGAGTTTTTAGTCTATTTTTCTATACGCTTAAAATATTTTATTACAGAAACAGTTTTTTTAGAACCTAATACTAGGAACATTTTCCTCCTTTCAAAGAAATGAATATGTTTCGTCTCGGATAACACAAGGTTCCACGGACCCTCAGCGGGGCAAGACGGGCCCCAAGTTACAGCAAAGACGCATCTGTGAGTGCGTTCACTCTTCTCAGAAAAAGATGCACAGATTTCATCAGACGGGTCTGTGAGTTAAACGAAAATGCTAAGGATCATAAATATAATAGATATTGGCCATTCTGCACTAGGCAACAAATAAAAAAACAGAATCAAATCCGAATTAAAGTAAGTCAACATATGTATAACCTTTTCCTTAGTTCTGATTTTCTGCTGATATGCTATTTTATGTATTTTTGTCAAAGAATTGACTCAACCCCTCTCTTAAAAAAAAGGTAAGGTACTCATTTTAAAAAGAAGGAAAAAAGAAAGAAACCTCAGTTAACAGATCCCACCAGATCCATGTAAGTGAGCACAAAAGAGAGGAATCGGCAGGACTGGACGTAAACAATGACACAGCAGCTTCGGGATGAAACGTCAAGACAAAATGGTTCCATCACTGACTTTAACAGTAAAGGCTACAGATGGGACTCAAACACAGGGCAGGCACTCACCTTTTGGGCCACAAAAAACCGAACCCCTAAGGAATAGGACAGTAACAGGAGGAGGTCAGAATCTAGGGGTGAGAGCTATATAATTTATTTAAGAAATTCCCCCAGATCATTCTGGAACACTTCCCCCCAATCTGGCCACCAAAGCCCCCGATCCCTGCCCCAGCTGAGATCACTGGGTTAGATTCACACTTTCTATTTGTTAAACATTCAACAGATAGTTTGCTGAGCACCCACTGTGTGTCACTATCAGGAAGTGAGTATTTTTATACCTCTGCACACTTAGAGCTTTCTGGGCAAATTTCACGGAGACCTGGATTAAGGTAAGAGCCTCAAAACTTAAAACTTAAAGGATAACTGTACAGACGGTAAGAAAAGTATCTCCCTTGAGGTGTGTGTGCACATTTCAGAGAATGATGAAACCAGGGCTGTAGAGATATTCCAGGGGTGATAAACTCAGAGTCTCCCATCCTACGATATTGCTGTTAGGTAACGATCTGTCCCTGTCTCCCATGTCTACTTCCAGGAAAATACAAATAAATCCAGACACTAAAAACTATCAGTCCCGGGAAACCTGGGTGGCTCAGTGGGTTAAAGCCTCTGCCTTCCGCTCGGGTCATGATCCCAGGGTCCTGGGATGGAGCCCCGCATCAGGCTCTCTGCTCAGCAGGGAGCCTGCTTCCTCCTCTCTCTCTCTGCCTGCCTCTCTGCTTACTTGTGATCTCTGTCTGTCAAATAAATAAATAAAATCTTTAAAAAAACAAAACAAAACACAAACTATCAGTCCCCAGGCACTAGGCTAATCCCTAAGGACATGGTTGGCAACAAGAGGACGTTCCCGCCCTCATCGACCTTGCAGGCAAGTGTGATACTGACACACAAGTAACCTATCGCACAATATGGCAAGTCTGGGACAGATTCCAGGCTAGTCGTGAGAGGTCAGATAGACACCAACTGAGACCTAAAGGATACGTAGTCAGCCAGATGCCTTCGTCTGAAAAGGAGAGAAAATCCTGAACCAACCTTTACATAACAAGAAATCCCAAGGAAGGAAAGGCCCAACCATGCCAGATAGGGGCACAGGGTCCTGCTGTCTTCGTACTCCTTCATCCTTCCTGTGACCACTGGTGCTCACTTGGTGTCTGGAAGATGGCTGGAGTGTGGCCCACAATGGGCAAGATCTTCCCAGAGAGAAACCCTTTGCCCAAAGCTCTCGTGGGCCAGAACCAGGTTCCACGCTTACACTCAAACTAACCACCTGGTAGGAATGGAGCTTTCCGACAGCCAGAGGCTGGGGCCCAAGCCCACCTTCCCCAGGGCACATGGACATGCAAAGATTTCTGAACAAAGTCAAGGTTCCATTAGAAAAGAACAAAGGAGGGGGCTGCTGGGTGGCTCAGTGGGTTAAAGCCTCTGCCTTCGGTTCAGGTCATGATCCCAGGGTTCTGGGATCGAGCCCCACGTCCGGCTCTCTGCTCCGCAAGGAGCCTGCTTCCTCCTCTCTCTCTGCCTGCCTCTCTGCCTAGTTGTGATTTCTCTCTGCCAAATAAATAAAATATTAAAAAAAAAAAGAAAAGAAAAGAACAGAGGAGGAAAGCAACCAGTAGGGTGTGCTACAGTCATTAACGGAGTATTTTCCCTCCTGTAGAATACTATGTTCTCACTAACAAGAAATACAAAGAGATAAAAGATCACCTTTTTCTTATGCAACTGCATATACCTATTTAAATATTTTAATACATGCAAAAAAAAAAAAAAAAACTAAAAATGAATGCAACTGGCACAGAATGAACCAAGTACCACAAAGCTGGGACATCAGAGCCATGAAGAGGGATCAGGTTTTGAATACGCAGAGCAGTCCTCAGAGAAGAGAATTATGAAATGACAGAGAGGCCAATTCATGCTGAAAGGCACAAAGGTAAAAGTATGGGCGAGAAAAGCCACCTCTGTTTGGCTGTCAGAGAGACTCTGTGGAGAACACACAGATGAAAACGCGTGGGCAAACACAAAGCCCAGGAGGGCCGAACCGCTGAGGCTCTGTCTTGTTGTAACAAAGGCACTCAAAGGTATTTGCTGAATGGACGAGCAAATGAAGAGGCTTGGATCTGAAATACTGTGTGACCCTGAACTACCAGAGGTTTCTCATCAGAGAACACAATGGGCCAAAACTATTTTTGATACAAACTCTCATTTTCAATGAGCAGAATGGGCTGGAGGAAAACGAGACAGAAAGGATGATGGATTAGGAAGCTACTGCACTCATTCGGGCATAAGGGAATGGGGGGCAGAGATCCAGAGGTCCAAGAACTAACACCTAGGAGCAGTTTTTAGAAGTGGTGGTTATACCTGAGTATACTTACTTTATTTCATTTACAAACCATTTCCCAAGCACATAAAGAAAAACTGTTGCATATGTTAGATTCATTAATTACTGCATTATGAAAAATAGAATAAGCAACTTTTAATCTAGTTTTTCTGATCCTGAATTTTAAGTTTTGACAGCATTTCAAGAGGACTTTTTACCCTCGGTTTCTTTCTCAACTCTGACGGGAAAGTCAGATGCATGACTCGAGCTCATCCATCAGAATCGAAGTCTCTGTGGCCTCCTAGTGGTAGTTGTCTGGAATGACAGCTTCCGTGGCAAACTATTACAATAGTATAAACTTGCTTATACTCTCCTCTAGTTTTTCTTCCACATTTATATATGGTAATGACATTCCTCAAAATAACATCTCAACACTATTCACAACCATACCGAGTCCACGAATGAAGTGAACAAAATCCCTACCGAGCTAAGAGTCAATAGATCATTCATGCTTATGTGTCCAGCATTATTTTCTAGAACAATCCGTGAGAAGCTATACTGCCAGGGTTTCTGTTTTATTTTTGTTTGTTCCAAACAAGATTTGACTTTTTTTTTTGCTCATATCTTATCTGCAATTTAGTCTTATTTCACCCCTGGGAACTTTATGTATCCACTCTGCTGCTCCACAACTATTCCCTATAAAAAATAACCAGTGCTCCCACCTGTCAAAAGACTCAAGTAAGTCTCCCTAATCAAAGCGTCTCTGATCTTCTCACTGAGTACTTCTAAGGTTATAATGCATACTTGAGGAGCTCTTGCCGATAATTAGTCTTGGTCACACGCAAATGGGGGTTCCACTTCCAGCAAGACCCTGAGTCCCAGGGCCCCTCAGGGAGGCAGAAGAGAGGCTCCAGCTAACCTGAGGAAAGACCACCAGCACAGGGGAGGGCTGTGTGTTGGCTGGCAATGATGTGATCTGCACAGAACACCCACAGGTCTCTTTCATGGAAACAAAACGTTACAGAAACCGGAGAAGGGCAAGTCTGCAAGTCTTCGTGTCATCTGGACACGTCTTCTATGAATTACAAAGTATTTCATCAGAAGAACTAAACACCTGGCTCAAGGTCACATAGCCTGACTACATTTAGACACCTGGAGAAGAGTTTAGAAATGAGTAAGTGATAAATACATAAACTTAAGCAAATGAACATCACTCTCCTCTCCAAAATACACAATTTTTAACACCAGGGAAAACTTTCACAGGTTATATGCCTCAGCAGCAAGTAACGTTTCCATAGTCATAATTTATGTAAACACTGATTATTATTCAAAATTTAACTATGTAATGAGAAGGGAGGAGGGCTCCCCACCTACAGTGTGGTTTAAAATAAAGATAAGTTCTTTTTTTCTTTTTTTAAAGATTTTATTTGTCAGAGAGAGAGAGAGAGCGCACGAGCACACAAGCAGGGAGGACAGCAGGCAGTGGAAAAGGAGAAACCCCGCTGAGGTACTCAATCCCAGGACCCCGAGATCATGACCTGAGCCAAAGGCAGACGCTTAATGGACTGAGCCACCCAGGCATCCCAACTTCTCTAATTCTATCATGAGAAGTCAAAGGTAATGCCTAAGACTGAAAAATTAAGAACTAGGGAAGCAACATGCATTTAGAGATTTGGAGGCAAGTATCAGCAGAATCAGGTCTCAGAGCTGAACTCCCAGGGGCAGGGACCCGGGCTGCAGTTTTGTAACAAATCCTATAGAGGTCCTGGACTCCTTGAATTCCAGGCATGTGGAAGTGATATTAAAATTAAATGAAAAAGTGGCCAAGGGGAGACACAGAGCTAGGGTTTCCCACTATGTAATACTTGTTCTAAATAATAATGTAATATCTAAATGTAATACTTGTTCAACATAAAATTATGTTGTTTTTCCATTTGAATAAAATGTAGAGAAGACGCTGATGTTTTATTTGAACAACTTAATTTTCTATCGTTTTCATCGTGGCTATTGCCACGTTTTCATTCATGGAAGAAAAAAAAAATCAAATATTCACCCGCTGAACCTGTATAGACACGTTCTTAGGGCTGGGAAATCACACAGGACTAAGTGCTTCCCCTGCAAAGGGTCACTCTCTACTAGAGAAACACACAAGTAACCAAAAAAGCAATGAGACAGGCACCCTAAACTTAACTATTCTGTGAGCCAGGTTTCCTCACCTGTGAAACGCCTCCTCTGGTGTTTGTGAATATTCAGTAATTCAGTGCATATAAAGTTATAAGCACCCTGCCTGCCGCATTGTTAAGAAAAACAAGACCAGGGGCGCCTGGGTGGCTCAGTGGGTTAAAGCCTCTGCCTTTCGCTCAGGTCACGATCCCAGAGTCCTGGGATCGAGCCCCGCATCGGGCTCTCTGCCTGGCCGGGAGCCTGCTTCCTCCTCTCTCTCTCTCTGCCTGCCTCTCTCCCTACTTGTGATCTCTGTCAAATAAATAAATAAAATCTTAAAAAAAAAAAAAAAGGAAAGAAAAACAAGACCAAGATGACAAATCCCTGCCTGCCTGATTTTAAAACCCATGTTCATTCTGCTTCATCACGTTTCTAAAATAACTCTATTCTTTTCATACACTAAAAATTTATTTCCCTCCGGGATCCAAACAGTAGCCAGTGAATGAGCAAACTGTGAGTCACTACATATGTACATGCAGCATGAACTCCAAGGATAAAAAATCTTGTCCAGCTCTTTTTTTCCCCCTTTTCTAGTTCTTTTAAATGATTGTGAATATTTAACTTATTTAGAAATAGTCCCCTCTAATATGTCTTTTATGAGTTGGACATAATTAAAAGTGAAGTTCTTGTTCTCGATGTGTTAGGAAGCAAAACGCCGCAGTGGACTCTTTCTCAGTCACCAGGAAGTAAACGGTTTATCACTAGATGGCACTGTATTGGATCATTAAACAAGAAAGAAAAAACATTTTAGCCTGAGATCCACTTTGTCAAGTTAAAAGAATGCTTTCTTTTAACAGAAGGTGAGATTATATTACTCCTGTTCTACTTCATGGCTTTAAAAATCAAGACATGGTTTAATGGAAAAGAAAACAATGACAGGATCAAGTTAAATTTTATTTTTACACTACTGCGATGTCTTAAATAACTATTCTGATGTTTTCTAGGCAGAAATAATCGTGAATGTCTCTCTTGTGCACCAGAACGTGTGGTTTATACCGTAGCAAGCTGGTTAAGGTGGGATCTCCTTCCATGACTGTCAGTAGGTCAGAGTGACCGAAAGGGGGATTTATTGACATCTGGAAGGAGGAACAACACAGCAGTCACCATATGAAGCCCTGACTCTCTTCTTGGTTAGATGTGACAGACATGGACACTGGCAGGTTCCAGCTTGTCCTCATATCCCGCTGGTTCATGGTTCAGCTCTTTTTCCCAAATACTGGGCCTACTGACCAACAAGGGCCCCAGGCCCAATACCAGACACTTGGTGGGAGACACAGAGGTAGCAATTCAAGAAACATGTAACGACTGACTGATGTACCTTCAGTAAGCTGGGAACAGTGCAATAAATGATTTAAGCTCCTCTTCACACACTAGCTTCAATGTACTGATAATGTTCAATTAATTTATAGAATTATATAAACTTTCACATGTACCAAGTATTATGTAACCTTTTTTTCAAACAATAAGGCACATCACAGGGCAATCAGTGATATTAAATATTTAGAGATATTAACGTAAGTTGAGACCACAATGTCTGAGCAAAATAGTTACCTAAGAAATCCAACCCCGGGGCGCCTGGGTGGCTCAGTGGGTTAAAGCCTCTGCCTTCAGCTCAGGTCATGATCCCAGGGTCCTGGGATCGAGCCCCGCATCGGGCTCTCTGCTAGCAGGGACCCTGCTTCCCTTCCTCTCTCTGCCTGCCTCTCTGCCTACTTGTGATCTCTATCAAATAAAAAAAAAAATTAAAATTAAAATTAAAAAAAAGAAAGAAAGAAATCCAACTCCACCTTCAGTAGCTTCACTCATTTTGCCTGAAAACCCTCAAACATTTAAAACCCCTAATCTTTAACAGTCAGCCAAACTCCTGAGTATGAGAGCCAACCGCCAAGACAGCTCCTTAGCTGTTTTATTTTCAGTACTGATAAACTAGGTCTAGTGCTAGGATCTGTGATAGGAGTACCGAACACACTCAGTAACTGTATATTTAAAAACTTGGTGAGTTACCTTCATATTGCTAGCAGTTGGACTCAACACCTTTAACATCTGAGTTATCGCAAAGTAATACAAACAGAACATCAAAGAAAATAAGAAATATAATCGCCAGTCCACTTTTGCAGATAAAAAGAGTAAGATTCTGTGTTCTGTCCCATCATTTCTTGTGTTTGCGTGTGGGAATGCCTTTTGGTGTCACACAGCCTTAGTGACTGCTTCCATTCGTGCAATTCCCCAAGTCGTATCTCTAACACTGACCCTCCAGCACAAAGTCAAAATGCCCTGGGCCCATGGGGCAGCATTCTGTCATCCTGTTCAAACACTGCTCAAACATTACAGAGGACTTCCGACGTTCTAAATCCCGTACAGCTACTCTCTCTGTAGGCCTCCAGCAGTCCTATGAGATAGGGACCATTATACTGGCCCTGGTGCTGATATATACTAGCTGTTTAACCTTGGAAGCCTTAGAGAGACTGAGTAGCTTTTTCGATATGTCTAGTACCTATCAGCACCAGAATCTGAACTTGCTCTGGGTCCAACTGCGGAACCCATCATTTGTCCCATTAGATCAGACAACTTGAGAAGAAGGTCTGCCTCTGATGCATCTTAGTATCTACCTAAAGCATGCAACACACCTGTATTTAACATGTGCCTACAGTCATCTGTTGACTATACTCTCTTGGGCGCCTGGGTGGCTTAGTCAGTCAGTTAAGTGTCCAACTCTTGGTTTCAGCTCAGGTCATGATCTTGGGGTCTTGAGGTCAAGCCCCGCGTCCAGCTCCGCTCTCAGCACAGAGTCTGCTTGAGATTCTCCCTCTGGTCCTCCCGCTACGGGCTTGCGCACTCTTCTCTCTCTCAAACACATAAATAATCTTAAAAAAAAAAAAAAAAAAGACTCTTCTAGGCCTTCCATGATTTTATTTTCCTTCTGGCCAGCAATTCCTTGGAGTCAGTCCTCTCTGTTAAGTCACTCTACCTCCATCCCAGGCATAGGCTGAATACTCAAGTCCCGTGGTACAGAGAGCAAGTCCATTAGCCTCTGGGCCCCAGATATAGTCCTTTTGGGTCAAAGCTTTCTCCTCAGCCAGTGGACCCACCAGCTGACCATCCGGGGGTCCCCCTTCCTTCTCCGTGAGCATATCCTTGGCCCTATGCATGCTCTGTGTGGCACGGGCCTCTCAGTCCTTGCTGGAAGTCAGTTTTCACTACAACTCTGCCCAGCATCACCCACTCACCTGACTCAGCAAGAGTCACACACAAATTGCATACTTTAAAAATACCTTTGCTCTATATCTGGAGCATTGTTCTTTCCTTTACATTTGAATAAAATGATACGGCGTGAACACTTGATTATAGTTTAAGTCCCTGACTTGAGGCAGGCAAAATGCGCTCTTTGTCCATGACTTTTTACAATAAGAAATTTTTCACTATACACTTTAATTAGCTGTTTTTAAATTTTATGCAGAGCTTTGATGTAACAGAAGAGATTCTGCAATTCCTTATCACCTGGATACAAAAACACTTGAATGTTAACCACCATCAGGGGTGGTGAAATTTCTAATTCCGTCAATCTTCAAGGAAAAATAAAAACAAAATGGAGAGAAACACTGATCTATCCTGGACGATTTGGTTTTATTTGCCTGAAGGAAGAATTTAGGGTATCTTAGAGTTCTTCCAATTTACTCCTTGTTTTCGTCATTAGTTCAGAAGGCAGTATCTACTCCAGTGGTTCCAGAGAACCACTTACCCTTTCCAAGCTTCCACTGTAGGACTGAACCTGGCTTTTGATACTCTTCCTTCTTTAAACTCATTCCAAAAAGGGGCTTCAGAGAATGACTTTCTAAACTCAACACAAACTCCAGACTTTGGATCTAACAATCACTGTCGCAGAATGCAGAAGAGGCTCAAAAACTCAGGGATGCTCCCAAAGCTTTCAAAGCAAAACAGTTAACAAAGATGCAGAGGTAAGTCCAGCCCTCCAACAACACCAAAGCCCACTGGCTTACTTCCATGAAGGTTCCTAGTTCTGGAAATAACTGTTCTGTAAATGACTTTGTTGTTGCTGTTACTTAGGATCATCCACTCCAACAACCTTGATATGTCACTGTCATTGCTTTGATCTTTAAAGAAAAATGTCTTTCACTGGTACAGGAAAGAAGATTCAAGAATTCAGAGAAACATTAATAGGTTAAAAAAAAAAAAAAAACCCTTCAGCAACGCAAGTATCAGATTGTAGCTTTTGGCTTTAAATACCGCAGTCAGATTACTTGAATAATATTTTGCTCTTTGAGATCCTTGAAAATGAACAGTTACATATTTCTCATTTTTAAATTTTTCTCCTCTCCTATTTGTGATTAGGACTGAAACATAAATTCAGTCAATAAAAGTATTTTTCCTTCAGAAACCTATACTATAAATCTATCAACTCAGTGCTATAAACTGCCTCAGATAAATTCCAACTTGGACAAACACACCAGACCAACGTTAAATAAATCACCATTGAACTCAATCAGTTACACAAGTAATTCTTCACTTTTGGCAAATGCTTGATTCTTTTCTTAAAAGCTTAAAAACAAAAGAGGAACACTGGAGCGTTCCTGAGGGGCCTCGTACATTTGCTGAACACAGGAAAACCTTAAAAAGCACATCTTCGTTCAGTTCAAAGCAAAGAGAATGGGACTGCTTCAGAAGAGTGTACTTAGTCATAGCACTACACCGAGAGCTGAAGGTCATAAGACCATGGAATCTGGTACCAAGATGACCCGGATTTGAATCCCAGCTCAGCTGGTTGCCCGCCAGCTGTGGGACCTTCCACAAGCTCCGTTAAGCTTTCTGAAATTGCATTCCTTCAGCTGTAGGGAGAGAGGAACGGGAACATCTACCTACCAGAGTTGCCGTGAAGACTGAATGAGTCAAATGAAGCATTTGCAACCCGTGCAGCGCCTGACACCTGGTAAATGGGAAGGAGGTAATGAACGGGAACTCCTTTCTTCTGCCTCCCTGCCCGGTGAAAAGCTAACGTGGCACAGTCTGAGACTTGACAGTGGTTGCGGAAGAGCTGTGTTCTAGAAAACATGGTGTTTCAAATCTTATTTTGAGAACAGTGAAGGAAGCTCTGACCTAGGCAACAACACAGATGAAGTTTGAAGACATGCTGCTAAGTGAACTCGAAAATCACAAAAGGGCAAATATTGTATGATTCCTCTTGTGCAGGTTCGTAGAGCAAAGTCAAACAGACAAAGTAGAATGGTGTTTGCCAATGGGGTGGGGAAGGGGAGCAAATCGGGATTTCTGTTTATTTGTTTTTTAATATTTTATTTATTTATTCGACAGAAAGAGAGAGAGCACAGGCAGGGGGAGCCGCAGGGAGAGGGAGAAGGAGAAGTGGGTTCCCCGCAGAGCAGAGAACCCAGATTGGGTCTCGATCCCAGGACCCTGAGATCATGACCTGGCCGAAGGCAGACACTTTAACTAAAGAGCCACCCAGGCTCACCAAGGTATTTGGTATTTAATGGGCACAGAGTTGCAGCTGGGGATGATGCAAAGGTTCTGGAGACAGACGGTAGTGATGGATACACAAAAAGGGAAGGTACTTAAATGTTAACAGAATTGCACGTTTACAAGTGGTAAATTTTTTAATGTTTAAAACAGTAGGTCTTATGTGTATTTGACCACACACGAATAAAGAATACCAGAAAGTACTTATTAAAAAAAAAAAAAAAAAAAAAAACCTTACAACGGGGGCATCTGGGTGCCTCAGTCATTAAGCGTCTGCCTTCACCTCAAGTCATGATTCAAGGGTCCTGGGATGGATCCCTGCATCAGGCTCCTTGCTCAGCGGTGAGCCTGCTTCTCCCTCCGCCTGCCACTCCCCCTGCTTGGGCTCTCTCTCAATTTCTCTCTGACAAATAAATAAATAAAATCTTCAAAAACAAAGAAAACATTATAATAAATTCTTTTGGGGAAAAAAAACATTATTTCACAAAATAAATAATCACGTTGTAGTTTATTTGTTCCAGTTCCCAGAGTGCCATAAAAGAAAAGTCCGGTAACCCTACCATTTGGTAGAACAACTTGCTTTCCACTCCAGGCAGGCCCTCACTGCTGGGCAATACGCCATGACCTGTCCCTGGTCAGCTTTTTCTCCATTCCTGCAATGGCTGTTCCAAGCATGTGCGGACACTACCTTATCCTAAAATAAAGACCTTCCCCGCTGCGCTTTATCTGTAATCTGCCTCCTATTTTAAATAGCTTTAAAAAAAAAAAAAAGGTGGCCTATATTCACTTTTCCTACCCATTAAGACCCACTGAACTTAGTTGTTGAAATCAAGCTTCTAATGCTAGCATTACAATTTTTCTCACTGAGAGCCTCTGACTTGGTCAAACCCTATGGCCTCATTTTACTTCTCATCCCAACCTAACCTTTCGGTGGCATCTGATGTTGGCGACTTCCCTCTCTGAATCTGTTCTTAGACGGCCTTCTCCTGAGTATGCCCTTTAAATGCGGGGGTGTCCCAGGTCCTTTGCTCGGCCTTCCTTCACTGCTCAGCTAGCTCTCCCTCTGTAATCACACCCTTTCACATGTGTGACGCCACACTCCGTATCTTTCACTCTGGAACTGGCGAGTCACGTTTCTAAGAGTCTGCCAGTTACCATCATTCAGATGCCCATTCTCAGATGTCCAAACCCAAGCCCAAGGCTTGATTTCAGGATCGTGAGTTCAAGCCCTATGTTGGGCTCCACACTAGTAATGCAGCCTACTTAAAAAAATAAATACAATACAATACAATACAATACGCATCTGCGCCATTCTTCTGATTTTAAAGCCTTCCCGGGCTCCCCACAGCTATGCTCCCATTACACACACAGCTCCTCCTGATCCCACTTCCCGCCACGTTCCCATTCCCCAGCTCCCAGGGACTTCAAGTTTCCCCTGAACAACTCAGAAAATGATCCTCGTACCTCTACAGCTTGGCACAGGCTCCTCCTTTTCCACATGGTAATCAATCACATACTCAAAGACTCAAGTCGAACGCCAGTCTCCCCAGACCTCCCCAGGCTGAATTAATGACATGCTTCTAGAGCAGCCTGCACCTGAAGCCTCTCCCAGAACACCCGCCACACAGCGTCGCAGAATCTGTTTCCTGCTCCCAGCCATCCCTGAGACCTTCTTGGCAGAGCACCCCTACATCAGGACCTCCGCCTACTTACTTGTCAGTCCACCCTGATTTCTTTAAGGCTCAGGTGGTCTATCTCTAACGGTCAGGCAACCATCAGAGCTCAGCGATGTCCCTGCCACACCGCCGGACAGTGATGAGTGTGTATACTGCAAGGCACGGGAAAATCATTCTTCTGTCGGTTTAACTGACACGTTTTAGATACGGGGATACACAGATGAGTGAGACTTGACCCTCCCACTGAGGAGCTCACAGTCTAGTAAAGAAAACGAACACATCGACAGGTGTGCATGTAACATGTTGTAGAAGCCAAGTGGTGGGGTGATTCCTAGGATGTTCTAGAGACATGAGGGGCACAGAGGAGGAGAACTAGCCCAGCCAAGTGTGGGGTGTGGGGAATGGAAGCAGCCACTGAAGGAAGCCTCTAGGACTGCAGACATCTGAAGGGAGGTATCTTTCCTGAGATCTCCTCAGAAAAGATAAGAGAAAGAGGAGGGGATAGAACCCGAACAGGAAAAGGAAACTAGACCAATTAACCACATTAACTTTTTGACAACTGCCCAACCACAAATAGTAAGAGTTATGACATATGCAAATATATCCAGGCCTTTAATTTAGTTGTTTGTGAAGACAAAAACACAGTCTTTGATCTTGTCACCCCCTTCTCACTCCCCACCCCCTTTTTTTTTTCTGACCTTCTCTCTCACACCCACTGACACACAGGAAAAGCTATAACAGGTATAATAAAATTCACAATGGGTGCCTGGCCAGCTGATTGGGTGGAGCATGCAACTCTTGACTTTGGGGTTGTGAGTTCAAGCCCCACATTGGGTGTGGAGATTACTTTAAAAAAAATCTGGATTTTATTTATTTGAGAGAGAGAGAGAGAGAGAAAGTGAAAGCACAGAAGGAGTGTGAGAGGGAGAAGCAGGCCCCCCGCTGAGCAGAGAGCCCCATGCAGAACCCAGTCCCAGGATCCCGAGGTCATGACCTGAGCCGAAGGCAGAGGTTTAACCAACTGAGCCACCCAAGCACCCCAAAAATAAAATCTTAAAAACAAAGTGTCATGAAAGAACCTTCACAGCAATGTTTCTCTGTCTGAGCCTCCAAGAGCCACTTGTTACCCAAGCTGTCCACACCAGCATCTCTCAGACTCCCCTCACTCCTGCGACTCGAGCTCACCTTCCCCTGCCCCGCTTCACCTCCCCCATTCTCACCCTCTATGCATTCTGCAGAGCGAGCCTGCCTTACTCATGCCGCCCCATTTATCCAAAGATGATGTGACTGAGAGCAATCTTATCTTTTTTGCTAAATAGAACTTATCAAAATAGTTCTTTTTCTCGCAGCAAAAAAGTCTACTCTTTGCTTTGAAATGATACATATTATCACTATTCTGTTTAGTTTCTAGAAGTCTTTAGTGAAACGGAAGTTCTTCTTAAAAGAAAACCAACCCTATCAGAAAAAAAAAAACGAAAATAATCATCATCACATTATGTAGTAGAGAAAACTCAAGATTTACTCTTTCTGGCTTTGTTAGTGTTTCACTATGCAATTTCCTGGTCCATTTAATCTTAAATCCTTACAGAAATCTTGAAACATACTACGTCACATACAGAAACTATATCAATATTTTCATGTTTTTGCTCCATTTTATCACACTCATTTTACTAATGTGAAGACTGATTGTACACATGTACAGACACATAATATCAAGGAAGACAAAAATCCTTCTCAATTTAGTACTGATATTTGCTAACTGCTAATTGTAATCACACCTCGTAGGCATTAACTGCATCCCTACAAGTTCCATTCACTAAACCTGAGGAGCAGAATCGCTGTTGAAGTTGGGGCGTTAAGGGAGGGGGAAGATGGGTGATCCCCAGTCTGGGGACTGATCCTTAAGTCATACAAACCAGGAGAAGGAGAAGGAAAGGCTAGGAAGGGAGGAGGGGGAAGAGCCCAGGTGAGAATAGTGAAAAACAAGACGTGAAGTAAAAGAATGATAAAGGAAGCTGACTTCACTTACAGTCAGAAGATTCTCCGAAAACAAGTGAGGCAAAAATCCTACTTCAGCCCTCAAGCCAAGATCTGAGGAGCACCCTTCCAGGGAGGCTCGGTGGTGCTCAAAGGAGGCAAGAAAGAGGTAAGATCTCAAAATCTAAAGGCATGCCCGCCACTCATCCTCCCACCTGGAGCACTTCTTCAAAAGTTAATCATTGAATTAAATGTTATAATCCAATTTCCAAAATTGTTCTACGCCACTTAAACTGCTGTCACCTCTAACAATCTCACAGGCAAATGCATTCATTTCAAACATCATTCTCTTCAGAGTCTGCCACATCTGAAGCTCTTGATCCTCCCCTTTTGTAGCCGCCGCTGCCGGGAACAGGGCTGGGTCGCCTCTCACTCTAGCGCCGCAGCTGCGGCTTCTCTCGCTGATCGTCCTCGGAGCCAGACTCTCCGACACTCCTGTCCTTAAAGCATGGAACCCCGCCACCCTTACCCTGAACGTGGGCTGAATTCACAGGCTCACTTAAAGCAGTGGAATGCGGCAACAGCACTTCTTGCTCCCAAATCCCAGACGCACAGAAGCTGTTAGAGATAATACATGCTTACCGGGGTCCTAAGCCACTACCGTCAGGGGTGAGTTGTTACAAGGCAACAGATTACTAATTCAGGAGGCCTCGGCAGCTGAGTGGATCAGACCCAAACTGTGGCCACTCAAGGCCTTCCAATGCCTGCCCCCACTCTACTTCTGAACAGATCTCACTGACCTCACGTCACATGGCAAGATCTTCTACTTTCGCCTGAGCAATGACCCACTTAAAAGGTCCTTGACTCTCTCTACTAAACTACATTCGGCACTTCCTTTTAGGTTCAATTTAAAGTCCACCGACCAAAGAAATGTTTCTATTTCTTAATGCATATAAAGAAACATACACCTGATTTCCAAAGCTGTATTTAAGTTATTTAAGGTAGAAATCATAGCTTTGCTGTCTTTATATTCCTCACATTAATGTACACATAGAATGGAACATTTTGTTTAGGGGCGCCTGGGTGGCTCAGTCGGTTAAGCATCTTTAACTCAGCTCAGGTCTCTATCTCATGGTCATGAGTTCAAGCCCCACATTGGGCTCCATGCTAGGTGTGGAGACTATTTAAAACCAAAAACTTCTTCGGGCGCCTGGGGGGCTCAGTCAGTTAAGCATCTGCCTTTGGCTCAGGTCATGATCCCAGAGTCCTGGGATCAACCCCAGCAGCAGACTCCCAGCTCAGCAAGGAATCTACTTCCCCCACTGCCTCTTCCCCCTGCTCATCATGCTCTCTCTCTCTTTCAAACAAATAAAGTCTTAAAAAAAAAAAAAAAAAAAAGACATTTCTTATTTTGGCAGAGAACAAGTTAACATCAAAAACGTCAAGTTGCTGTAAATTAATTTAATGCAATCCACACAAATATACCAACAATTCTATTCAATGAAGGTAGCAACTGAAACTGAACTTCATGTTAAAAATACATGTGCAAGACCAGTCAGGAAAACCCTAAAATGCTGGAGCAGAGGACTAGTCCTTCCAGACATTAAATTATACTCTAAAGACTCTATAATGAAAAGCGTGTTGCTGGCCCAAGAGTAGACAGACAAACCAGTGTGGTAATACAGAAAGTCAGAAACAGACCCACGTACAGATGGAACTTGAGTATTGTATAAAAAATTAAAAATTAGGGCGCCTGGGTGGCTCAGTGGGTTAAGCCGCTGCCTTCGGCTCAGGTCATGATCTCGGGGTCCGGGATCGAGTCCCGCATCAGGCTCTCTGCTCAGCAGGGAGCCTGCCTCTCTCTCTCTCTCTCTCTCTCCCTGCCTGCCTATCTACTTGTGATCTCTCTCTCTGTCAAATAAATAAATAAAATCTTTTAAAAAAATTAAAAATTAAAAAAACAAAAACAGAGCATCTAAAAATCACTGAGGCAAAAACTGACTTTTAATAAATCATTAAAACAATTGGTTAGCCATCTGGAAAAAGATAAAATTAGATCCATAGTTCATACCATACACAAGAATAGACTCCAAATGAATCAAGGATCTAACTGTAAAACAATGAAGCCATACAAGCACTCCAAAGGAAAAAAACGGTGATCTTCTCTAAGTCTGATACAAGGAAAAGCATGCTATCTGTGATTCAAAATCAGAAAGAGTTCAAGACAAAACTAATAATGTGATTACATGAAAATTTTTAACAAAGTCTGCATGGCAAGAAAAAAAGGCATTATTAACCAAAGGCAATAAATAAAATGAGAGAAAATATTTGCATCATATCACAGATAAAGAGACAGTATTCAAAATATATAGAGAACTCTTAAAATTGAAGAACTGAATACTAGTAACTTAGGACAGAAACACGGACAAAAAAACATGAAAACATACAAACACACATATACATACACACATGTACCCCATGAACATATGAAAAGATGTTCAACTTCACTCATAAACAGAAATTAAAACTACACTGAGTTGCTACTTCTCACCCATCAGATTCGCCAAAATTAAACAGTTATAAAAAGCCACTCTTAGGGACGCCTGGTTCGCTCAGTCGGTTAAGCATTGCCTTGAGCTCAGGTCATGATCCCAGGGTCCTGAGGTCAAGCCCTGCATCAGGCTCTCTGCTCAGCAGGGAGCCTCCTTCTCCCTCTCCTGCTTCCCCGGCTTGTGTTCCCTCTCTCATGGCCTCCGTCACATAAATAAATAAAATCCGAAAAAATTTTTTTAAAAAGGTCACTCTTGGCAAGACTTTGGAGACACAGGCATTCTCACAAAGAAGAATGGAGATGTGACCACTTACTTCCAGGACGCAGGCAGACAAAGTTCACAAGGAGGACTCTTCGGGCCTCAAAGTAAGGATGTGTCAAACAATGACAGGGACATGTCAACAAGAGACACAAGAGCCAGCCTCAGGGGGCTCCCGTGGCCCAATCCAGGACAATATGAGCATCAAAATCGGTAATGATAAATAAAATAAGATTCAAGTACAAATCCATGAATCAACACCAATATAAATAAGTAAGAGCAAAGGGAACACTCTTCTTTGTGGGAGAAAACCAATAAATAAATGAAGAGGGAATGGTGGCATTTTAAATCATCACTGGGCAAACTTTGTAAGAATAACCGATTCAGGCAAGGAATCACCCAAGGATTCTAAGCCTATGACTAAAAGTTTGAGGAGTCATTAAGAACATGAACTGAAAACACCACTCCACAAGACAGTTATTGTCTGTAAAGGGAAAGAGTAACTTCACACGGGCAAACCTGGTAGACCGTACCCTAACCAGGTGACCACAATTAACCTCACCAGCTGTGGGACAAACAGACATCATGTGACTCCAATATGATGTGCTGGGAAGAACACAATGTCCCTCACGCGGCATTTCTGCCAAAAGTGCAAAACCTGAATCTAACCGTGGGGGAACTTCAAACAAACCAATGCTGAAGGACTTTCTGGAAATCACTGACTAATCCTCTTCAAAAATATTCATGCCATGAAATTCAAACTGAGAAACCTGTTCCAGATAAAATAAGTCTAGATGTGAAATACGACCTGGTATTTTCCTACTCTAGACATTTTGGGAATAACTGACAGAATCTGACAAAGTCTGTACTTAGATAATATTATTATACAAGTGTTAATTTCCTGATTTTAAAAAGGAATAAACTTATTAAGGAGGGGGAAAAGTGAGTTCTGGCCCATTATGCATAGCCTGATTCTAAAGATGAGAAAACATCAGATAGACAAAATGAGGAAATGTCTATTATTAAAAAAAAAGGACAGGTATGAGGATATTCTTCAAAAATGTCAATCTGATAAAAGACAAAGAAATATGTGGAAATACTCCAGATGAAAGGGTATTAAACAGATATGACAACTAAACAGGATACAGAACCCTGGCCTGGATCTTTCTCACAGGAAAAAAAAAGTTACAAAGACCCTTAAAAGGACAACTGATAAAATCATAATATGCACAGATTTGATGATATTTTAGTAATATAAATTTGTGAAGTATTAACTGTATGCAAGTAAAAAAACCCTGTTCTTAGGAAATGCCCACTGAAACATTCAGAGATAAAGGACCATGGAATATGTAACACCCCAAATAACTCAGAAAAAAAATGTGTAATGCATATATACTTACAAATAAAATATAGAGAGCAAGAAAATATTCACAAACGTAAACAGAGGAAAATGTAAATAGGTGAATCTAAAAATAGCCCTTCTTTGCATTATCTTTGTGGGGTTTTTTTCAACCTTTTTAATTTTTAATGGTCCATTTTCTAAATGAAACTGCTCAAAATTATTATAAGGAAATCAAGATCAGCATTCTTAAAAAACAAAACAAAACAAAAAAAAACCACAACCTACCCTAAGTTACTGCTTAAATATTTTCACAGAAACTGTATTTCCTAAGTGTTCATTTGACAGATGAAAGAGAGAAGTTTGTCTCAAGATGATTATGATATATTCAAAGGAAAACACAACTGGAAAGACTGATATGCGCAAAAGAAATTCTATCACATGTGGATAAAGCATAAGGTTCTCTAGAGTCAGGCTACGTGGCTCAGAAGTTGGGCTCTAAGCCCTAAGTTTTCCTAAACTCTGATGTTCTCACCTATAAAGTGGGAATGGTAATAGTATCTATTTCCCTAGGGCTATTACGGGATTAAGGGAATAACAGAAAAAACACACACGAGCCAAATGCCCCACACGTGCCGAACACTCATTACTATTAGTACTATTACGTCCCCATCGTACTGGAACAGACCCGGCATAAAGCACTGGGACCCTTGGTAACTGACTGGCAAAGGGAACTGGGAAAGAATTCTTCCTGTTTATCCAGCAGCACACTGTAGTAAAGGGTAGTAAAGGAGCTCTAATTTTAGGCCCCAGTTTTTAAGCAGAATAGCTCCCGGAGTAAAAAAAAAAAAGCCCTTTATCAAATTCCAGTAACTTGATGGAACTATCAGTGGAAGACCTCCAATTTGCCCCCATCTTACTTTCTGTCCACCAAGTAAAGTTATGGTCCAAACGTTATCCTTTCAACAAGTCTACAGCTGGCCTTAGTACATCTCCCACTGCAAAGTAACACACGGCGCGTTCACTCTGCCGGAAGCTTGCGGAGCTCTGTCATCCAGCATCATTCAGTCTCACAAGCCCCATGGACTCTGAACTAACTGGGAAAGTCAGATTTCTTCACCTGCAAAGTCTCATACCCTGGGGGCCTGACTCAACAGAGTGGAGTTCCTCTCCTTTCCTCTTCTCTCGGAAGACCTGACCGGCAATCAGTGGCTTCCCTCCCTGATGGGAATTTAACTGCCACTGTTGAAATGTTAACTTTCCAGAAGCATCTATCAAGGGCAGGCTATCTGTCTCTATTAACCACAGTATGCCTAATGGACACCGGGAGCAATTCAACACTCACTGATTAATAAACACTGGCCTTCAAAAGAAAAGGCACTAAGTACTAATCAATAACTTGTGTTACTCATACAACAGAAAATAAACTGTGGCTGCGAGAACTCTGAAATTAATTTTAACCTTTCATGCAACTTAATTCAAAACACTGCGAAAAAGTTTTTTTTTTAAGGATAAACATCACACAAGTTCGCTATGGAGGTATATAAAAATCATCGCATGAAATAATCAAGTTGCTATCAAATGGAAGTAATTTACTAATAACATAGATCTCTGCTATCTGCCCAGTAAGGTTCTTTTAGCCTTCTTACAATCTTCAAGAATCTGTCTTTAAAAAACAAATCAAGAAGAAAGGCAGGCATTACTCCTAAACATCTGCTCATTTTCTCTTAGCAGCTTTTTAAACACACTTATCTTTTATCATCAAAGGTATATACACAATGCAAATGCAAAATTGCCATCTTCTGTACTTTTCTACTGAAGCAAACCACAAAATTATCTTCCTGTTCCTCATACTTAAAGGAGGAAAGTAGCCTCCTTTACTCCAGGAGGAATATATGGACTCCTACTCCACAAGACAGGAGAGACTCTCCGGATATCAGACCCCACCCAAGTCCCTCTTCCCCGCACCAGCAATTCCTGAAAAACATGCTTTCTTGTGTCATGAAACACCCTTTCCCATTAAGCAGCACAAAAGCAGATTTCCCTTCAAAACTGGAAAATAAAGTTTCCTCCATCCTCTTTGTTTCAGGTCTCAGCCTCCAAATTTCTTCAGGACACACAAAGAAGCATTACCCTGCACACTACAAAGCTAACAGTAGTTTCAACATGTAAGTCTAGCTTGCTTACTAGCAAGTAGTACTTACTAAATAATTAGTAAGTACTCAGTGTAAGTACTTAGTACTAAGTACTTACTAAGTACTTACTGAGTACTTACTAGGTAGTCTCTTACTACTTATTTTTGAATTTCAAACAGTTCAAACTTCAAAAGTAAAAAAGGATATTGAGGGGAACATCTCGCTGTTCTCCAGCTGCCGGCTTCCTTCTCTTTGAGGCATGAAATGTTATGGCCCATTTTCTATCTTTCCAGGGATATTATTAGTCTACATGTGTGCAACTATTTATAAATTCTCTTTTTTACACTCTCTTATGCCTTGTTTCTTAAGATTATATCAAGAATATATTAAATTATATTCTATAGAATGTAATATAGTAAAGAATGTATTCAAGAATATATTAAGAATGTATTCAAGAATATAGTATATCAGAATATAATGGGGAGGCGCCAGGCTGGCTGGCTCAGTGGATTAAAGCCTCTGCCTTCGGCTCAGGTCATGATCCCAGGGTCCTGAGATCGAGCCCCGAATCGGGCTCTATGCTCAGCAGGGACCTGCTTCTCCCTCCTTCTCTGCCTGCCTCTCTGCCTACTTGTGATCTCTGTCTGTCAAATAAATAAATAAAATTTTAAAAAAATAATTAAAAGAAAAATATAATGAGTTTCCTCTTTCTGTTTTTATGACTATATGTCATAAATTCTTTATATGTGACTTCTAATTTTTTTATTTTTTTAAGATTTTACTTATTTAGAGAGAAAACATGCGTGCAAGTGGGGGGGGGGACAGAGGGAGAAATAATCTCCCTCAGACTCCTGGCTGAGCGAAGATCCCGATTTGAGACTCGATCTCACCACCTTGAGATCATGACCTGAGCCCAAGAGCTGGACACTTAACCGAATGAGTCACCCAGGTGCCCCTCTATGTGACATTTTAAATATATACAAACCAGTTTCCGTGGCTCTAGTCGCTTGTCCCACCAATTCATTCAATACACATTGTGCCAGATAAGCCTTCCTGATTTTAAAAACAAAGATAAATACACATTCTACTCCCAAATTTAACTATTTTCTATTTATTAGATGTTATTATATCAGTGCTAGACTTCTTAGGTGTGATAACTGTGTTGTCATAAGAAAGTCCTCTTTCACAGGTATTTAGAGGTGAAATGTCATGGCATCTGAAACTTACATTCAAGTGGTGAAGTAAAATATTATAAATATACATACCACATTTGATTTAAAACACACATACACTGAGCGTGAGGGGAAAAGAACAGCAAAGTATTAACTGATTCATCTACAAGGATGTATGAGTATTTACAGTTCTGTTTTTCTAAAGGTTTGAAATTTTCAAGACAAAAAGATGAAGTAAAAAGGCTCTGGTACTTTCACAGGTCCCCTCATTGGCCACCTTAAAACAGGCGATGGTCGGGGCGCCTGGGTGGCTCAGTGGGTTAAAGCCTCTGCCTTCTGCTCGGGTCATGATCCCAGGGTCCTGGGATCAAGCCCCGCATCATCACATCGGGCTCTCTGCTCAGCGGGGAGCCTGCCTCCTCCTCTCTCTCTCTCTCTCTCTGCCTGCCTCTCCACCTACTTGAGATCTGTCAAATAAATAAATAAAAATCTTTAAAAAAACAAAAACAGAAACAAACAAACAAAAAAAAAACACGCAATGGTCATCTCCCAACTCCCCAGCTGATGTCCTAACCTAGCTTACCAGCACCCCCCACATGCTCTCCCTTAACTACCAGTCCTTCCAGCTGCTCAAAGTGCATGGCTCCTTGGGGTCCTTCCTACTGCTGCACTTCTCCTCCCTTCTCTCTCCTGCCAAGACCACTCTTTGGGGTACTCAGTCACTCATTCCTTTCATGGTCTATGCACTGGGAACCCAGCCAGAGGTTAAACGTCTAGAGGAATAAGTTCTTATAGATAATTCTTCTGTAGTTCCTACACCACCCAGCTCAATGCAACGTACGTGAGAGGCATTCAAAAGCGTTTAAATGAGGGTGCCTGGGTGGCTCAGATGGTTGAGTGTCTGCCTTCAGCTCAGGTCGTGATCCCGGGGTCCTCAGATGGAGTCCCGCTTCGCACTCCCTTCTCAGTGGGGAGCCTACTTCACCCTCTGCCTCTCTGGCTCGCATGAATAAATAAATAAAATCTTTTCTTTAAAAAAGTGTTTAATTGAAAGTTTCTTTAAAGCAAAGAAGGGCATGGTAACTACTGCTAAGCAATGAAGGTAGGGGCTCGGAGCTCAGGGTCACACTCCTCTTCGGAAAGCATCTGCAGTGTCTTCAACTTTTTCTCCAATGCTTTCAACTCCTCTCATCTTTCCTCTCCTTCCAGACTGTCACAACTGTCTCCCCTCTGACATAAACAATGCCAGATTATCCTACTAAGAATGGAAAAACCTGTTCCACAACCCCAAATAAAGCAACTCTAGAAATGAGAAGAGCCAAATTCTCTTAAATCTTATTTACATGACACTGCTTTCTTTTTCAAACATTTATTTATTTGAGAGAGAAAGAGCATGGGGGGTGGCGGGTGGCAGAGGGAAAGAATCCCAAGCAGACTCCCCCCAACCCCGCCTGGGATACTGCACGTGGTAACCCCTCCACCAGTTTGAAACTAGGGGAGACCTGCCTCCAAATGTGTGTTTACTTCAGTTAAACACGATGAAGCTGGAGACACTTGAATACAGAAGCAACTGTCACGTTAAGAAAAACCACCTGTGTCTAACGACAATCTACTTTGGAAAAGTTGATTCACTCACAGTAAAATACACAAATGATACCGACTAAAATAAAAAATAAAAAAAATAAAAAAGGAAAGCTATCTACTCAAAATAAGACACAAATTCAGTCTGCAGAAATGCACAACAGGAAAAAAAAAATCTAAATCTATTTCATTTTTCTCACCAGAGTACAAGTCACAGCCCTGGGAGGGACCTTAAAATACAACCATCCATTAACTGGGATCCAGAGGGGTTAAGCACCTCATCTCCTAATAAATTCAAGTCAAGTTAGGCTTAGAATACACATACTCATCTCAGCCTTCTCTGCCCATTTTCCCTTGAAATTTCATGAATCGAACTTTCTGTCCAAAAAAGCAGAGTGGACAGCGATGTGGGAGACTGATCTGTCACCAACTATGCCACTAACCCGGCATGTAAAATTAAGTAAATTGCCTTATCTATAGAATAAGACCAGGGATTAAATTAGCTCTGAAGCCCGGTGTAGAGCTAGAAGACGCTCTGATCTTTGAGAACAGCGGAAGTAACTGTTGCATATTTAATACCCACTGGACTCTCACATTTTTTTCACACCAAACTTTGTTACAGCTTAGGCAACTTAAAATCATTATGTTACATTAACCCAAACATCATCACTGTTTATCAGAAATTCCGTAAATAAAAAAAGGAATCCTGAAGTTCATTATCTATATGGTTCCTATTACCTAAATTTTGGCAGAATGCCCTTTAGGCACAAAACTTAAACATCCGTATGAGATATATTTCACATCATACTTTCCATCCAACGTGGAATATGCGATGTAAACATATTAAACTCTTCAAAGACTGCTTGTACCGGCACACACACTTATCAGAAGAAAATTTGTATTTAGCTCTGGGATGCCATTAGTCAGGCTTAAAAAAAAAAAAAAAAATGCCAGCAGTTAACTTCAGGGTGTTACTAGGCTATCCACAGCAGGAATGGCAAAGGAAAAAGGGGAACGGCAGAACCAAGGAAAAAAGAACCTGAACGGGACACCTGGGTGGCTCAGTGGGTTAAAGCCTCTGCCTCTGGCTCTGGTCATGATCCCAGGGTCCTGGGATCGAGCCCCACATTGGGCTCTCTGCTCAGCAGGGAACCTGCTTCCCCCTCTCTGCCTACTTGTGATCTCTGTCTGTCAAATAAATAAATCTTTAAGAAAGAAAGAAAAGAAAGGAAAAAAGAACCCGAGAAGAAAAGAAAAGAAAAAGGAAGAAGTGGAGAGAGAACACAGAAAGAAAAGAGAATACACAAGGAAGAGAGGAATGGCCCCAAATGGCTCGTCACGATCCCAGGGCCTTGCTGTGCCCGCACCACACAAACGTGCAGAGGTGCCAGACATCTTTAAGCATTGTTTGTTTTTCTTTGGTTTAGTTTTGGACACAAAGTTCACCCAGGGAAGGACGCATTTATTTGGCTCTGCTCCTTAGAGTCTAGGTCCAGGATCAGAAGGATTCTGATGAAAAGTAACACAGATAGTGCTCAATCCAAAATACGCTGGATCTTACCAGGCAAGCCCAGGACCCGACCTGTTCCTAATCAGTAATCTTTCCAGAGCTTAGATCCCTTAACTCGAAAAGAGCACAATGATCCAAGACGATGGTTTAGCAAGTACTATGTGTATTTATACAATTGCAATTCAGTGTTTTCAGACAACTGGGACTCTGCAAAACAAGAACATACAGTAAGAAGGAGGGCATTTCCAGTCCCTTGCAGAGTCTCACTGCCAACATCCTCTAATGACCCTGGGCCCTTCCTGGGTTAATGAGCTGGGACCATCAGTCACAGAACAAGCCAGGAAACCATACCACCATCACCCTCCTCACACACACGCAGGAGCAAATATTCTTCAGCTACGGTACAGCATGATTTCTTACACGGATAAAATCTCTTTAAACCAAATCTGTTGTTGAGATATTTCTGTTGTTTACAATTGCAAATGATCTGCTATTGAAAAATATTCTGGGGGCACCTGGGTGGCTCAGTGGGTTAAAGCCTCTGCCTTCAGCTCAGGTCATGATCCCAGGGTCCTGGGATCGAGCCCCACATCGGGCTTTCTGCTCAGCGGGGAGCCTGCTTCTCCCTCTCTCTCTGCCTGCCTCTCTGCCTACTGTGATCTCTGTCTGTCAAATAAATGGATAAAATCTTAAAAAAAAAAAAAAAGAAAAAGAAAAATATTCTGGAGAGGACAGGAAATGACTAAATAAGGTACTGATTCGTTAAACCTATGAAGTCCTGTTCCAAACTGCTAGTTACAGTGACAAAGATTAATTACAAGGAACAAACTCCTGTGTACCTTTTCAGAAGAATTAAATTAGTAACAGAAAAGGGGCACCTGGGTGGCTCAGTGGGTTAAAGCCTCTGCCTTCTGCTCGGGTCATGATCCCAGAATCCTGGGATCGAGCCCCGCATTGGGCTCTCTGCTCAGCGGGAAGCCTGCTTCCTCCCCCTCTCTCTCTGTCTGCCCCTCTGCCTACTTGTGATCCCGCTCTGTCAAATTAAAAAAAAAAAAATTAGTAGCAGAAGAAATCCTAACTTTGAACCCTTTAAGAATGGGAGAAAGTAGAATTTTGCTATCTTTTGTCTCAAAAAAAGGAGAGGCTTACAAACACAGCAAAGCACAGTAACTGTTCACAAACTAAAAGGGGTAAAATAGACCACAGATTTCAAAGATAAAACCCAAAGGGGCACCTGGGTGGCTCAGTGGGTTAAGCCGCTGCCTTTGGCTCAGGTCATGATCCCAGGGTCCTGGGATCGAGCCCCACATCGGGCTCTCTGCTCAGCGGGAAGCCTGTTTCCTCCTCTCTCTCTCTCGCCTGCTTGTGATCTCTATCTGTCAAATAAATAAATAAAATCTTTAAAAAAAAAAAAAAGATAAACCCAAAGAAAGACTATAAGTGGCATTCTATTTTAAAATGCTTTTTGCTTGTTGCTATCAAATACCTGCATTTTTAGGCAATAATCCCTAAAAATGGAAGAGCCATCACAAACTATTTTGGGATAGAACCTACTATAAGAATTAGGTATTATACAATTTTGAAAAACTAAAAAAAAAAAAAAAAAATTTCGGAAAACCTGAAGGAATATGAACAGCAGACAAAGCTGATTAAGTAAGTGTTCCTAGCACAGCGATGATTAATCTCTCTGGAAACATAAAGAAACAAAAAAGATAATCATAGATTTTTAGAAAATGGACAGTACGTGCAATGAATGCATGACGCATCAATGTAAAAGCAGAAAGCAAAACAATTGTCAGTGGCCTTGACAATGAACAGATAAGTAGCTTGGCTTCGTTACCAACATGACCGAAAGATTCAGCACTAACAAAAATTCCCCTAGAAGTAGGAAACGAGCACTCAAGGTCACACACCAAGTACAACTTCGCAAGAGAAGGGATCTGAGGTAGCACTTTCTTATGAGTTGTTCAAGAATTAACAGAAGAATTAAGCAGGTTCCCAGAAACTCCTCTAGGGAGCCATCAAGGAAAGGATGTCTTTAGAAGCCCAGGGCCTCCACCATGGAGATGAAAAGCAGCGAAATCTTCCAAATTGGGGTCAACAACCTTTCCAAAGTAGAGTGTTCGGGTTCAATTTTCAGGTCCTCTGATGTAAACAGCACAAGCATAGAGAAGGGTTCCCTTGAGATGCATCCGAAAGCTTCTGAAGGAAAAAGGCGGCCAGCCACACTGCAGACAGTCTAAAATAAGGAGTCCTGCGTCTCCTGATCCTGGGGCTGAGAAGCAACACCCCTCCACTGGACCCCGGTCCCGATGAACAGGGACCTTTCAAAAAGCTCAAGTCCCATGAGGGTTTACAATCATACGACAACTCAATCACACCATTTTAGGGACAGGAACACCTTCTTTACTCCACCGAAGCCCCCATTTTCCAGACGGCACAGAGCTGGACACTCTCCCGAGGTTCTGTAGCTCGTAGCACCTAGCATTCACAGTGGAAGGAATATGAAGCATTTAGCACAGTCTCCAAACAAGCGGGTACCCGCTAATCATTCTTAAAGTTATTAACACCGCTCTACCTTAACACCCTTTCCACCAAACAAATCAAATCAACCATGGCACAAAACAGAACTGAGGGGAGACGGGAGAAGAGAAAAATGTAGGGGCAGGATCATGAAGGAAATCCAAGGGGGTGGCCGAGGGGGGCGGGGGTGTGGCTTTAGCCAAGCAGAAGCCAGCCTGAGAAGCTAGATGCCTGGCCTTGAAAGAAACAAATGACCCAAGTTGGAAGAAAGGAAACTCAAGAGATGGAAGGACAAAGAAAGATGCTGCCCAGTGCCAGTGTGATTAAATAGAAGAAAAAGTATTAGGTGTCTTAACTCCCTAAAGCACTGGAGGCTTTTAAAAGGTCCTAGGGGGTAGGAAGGGGGGGGGGCCCTCAGGATCATACAGCAGCACCTCCCACGTCCCACTGCTGCTCTGTGAAAACTGGCCCAGCAGCCATCCCCAGCACTCCTGCCATACAGACTGCCAAGCCCAGCCTCAAACCATCAAGTCTAAAGAACACACAACAGTTTCACAGATTTAGTTACGAAGATTAGGTCACAGATATTTGAGTCAAGAAATGACTAGCAGCAAATCACATATAGTCCCTTTCAAAGAAATAAACCACAGATCCAAATCGAAGGCCCTTTGCAAGAAATATAGTCTAAAATCAATTATAGGGATGCTGACTCGACTTCAAGATTTGAAGTTCAGTCATTTTGTAAAAGCACTTAGAAAACAGAGACTTTCCAGATAAAAATTAAAACCGGTAGATGCGGAAAGCAGTGAGATCTCATGGTCTCAGCCCAGATTTGTGGCCTGTGCTACACAAATGATTTGTTTCCTAATCCATAAAATATATCCAGTAATAAACACTATGTGTGCCTTCCAGGAATTTGATTTAAACACGTTAGCGATCATAAAGCAATCTAAAAAAGTAAGCACTGCATGCATCCTGGGCATAACTTCGGAAAGGCATGCGATGTGAATCAAATAATAGCATCTGGTGATATTTTGATGTATCCACCGGAAATGAAAAGGAAAATTTGTTAATTTTTTTTCTAACAAAGAAGCCTGTGCTGTTAACTAGTCGACATAGACACAAAAAGTTTTAGAGCGGTTTAAAATTTGAAACCTTTCATTTTTACCCTCCCGCTCACTACTCCTCACTCCATTTCTTTTTTTTTTTAATGTCTTCTTGCCCTCAGATGAGACTTTTTCCCCCAATCTTGCTCTTCCGTCTTCTCCAATAAATTCACTCACATTAGAACATATTGTCAAACCTCACTTCTGCTCACCTCAGACCTTGAGTCCACCTGACTCTTGGCACCTGGGAGTCTAGGTTCATCTGGAACACTTTCAGAGCACCACCTGTCAGACTGCCTTAGAGTCTCCACAAACCCATCGACATAACCCCTCTCCCCTACTCTCCACCACTACCAAAACAGACACACACTCTGGGTGCTTGCCCTGCAAAAGCTGCTTTGGGACATCTCCTGCTATCTCCATAGCTTTCCTGCCAGATTCCGGCCCAAAAGGCCCTTTATTGACCAATTCCCCTCTTTCCCAAAGTTCTCAAAACCCGGAATGGCCGAGCCGTGACAACTTACTCTTCCTCCCCCTGATGGGCATCTCCTTCCTGCAACGGTGCCTCTTCTGCAAAGCAGTTTCCTTCAGAGGGCGTCCAGGTTCACACTATCGGTGTACAAACCCAGAGTTGTAACAGGAAAGGAATTATGTCTCATAAACACCATTTTATTTAACGAGCTCCCGACTATGTAATATGCTATATATCATATCCTATTAAAGCTGTCTATTAAAAGGCACTTGGTTAGATCTGCTAGAACATTCGGGTTTAAGAAACAGTGAATAGTTCTTTAATAACATGAGGAATATTTCAATATACTGTAACTGGAGACCTTGACTCTTGGGTAAGTATACCCAATCTTGGGTTTTAACAACAGACCCAAAGGTTTTGTAAACTATTTGGAATTCTCAGGAAACACTCGAAATAAAAATAATTCAATCCATTTTAAACTTTTACAACTCAGTTTGCCATACAGCTATCTTTAAATGACGCGATGTTGTAGAAATGAAATGGGGGGAAAGGCAAAAGGGGGAAAACGGGCACAAACACTTCATATAACTTCGGAAGAAATGATCTGATCCAGTGGTTCTCAAAATACGGTCCTCTGACAAGCCTGAGCATCTCCCGGAAACTTGCAAAAAATGCAGATCATCAGATCCACGCTAGACGCACTGAGTCAGAAACTCTCGGGAGGGGGTCCGGCAATCTGAGTCTGGCCTGCTCTCGGTGATCTTACTGTGAGTGCCCAAGTTTGGGAACCACTGATCCAATCCACCCACTCCGATGAGGAGAAAGAAACAAAGCCAGTAACTTCCCTCAATTCTTACACCAAGCTACTGACCAACGTCACTAGAGACAGTTCTCAATATACCTAAAATGATTCTTTAACTGTACATCTGAATCCAAGTGGTCCCGTATGATCTTCTGCAATATGAATTCTTATATTACTGCTATACAGACATATAAATTCTTCTATCTTGAATAATTTATATTTAATACCTTAAAAAAAAACCTTCACATTACTGATGTCTGCACAACTCAAATCTCACAGACTTTTTTATTTAATTGGTAGACTGAGTTAACTTCTGTTGCCGACAGCAGAGGTGGGTTTTGTCTTGTTATGGTCTTATTTTGGTTTGGTTCTGAGGGTCAACAGCAGGAATTTATGAGACATGTGGTTCATAGTTTGGGGGCTTCTTCCCACCCCCACTACCATCAATGACGTTGACACCAAAAGTCTGTAAAGAGCAATCATGAAGGATTAAGAGGCCAGAAGTTGCTAAAAGAGAAAGTAACCCTCCTCATCCTACCTCCTCCAAAAGAAACGTCCTATTTTTTAACTTGGAATAGATCGTGTGGTTAAAAAAAAAAAAAGATTGGGGCACCTGGGTGGCTCAGTGGGTTAAACCTCTACCTTCAGCTCAGGTCATGATCTCAGGGTCCTGGGATCGAGCCCCGCATTGGGCTCTCTGCTCAGCAGGGAGCCGGTTTCGCGCCACCCCCCGCCCCCGCACCCCGCCTGCTGCTCTTCCTACTTATGATTTCTCTCTGTCAAATAAATAAGTAAAACCTTTAAAAAAAAAAAAAAAAGATTTACATTTTCAATTATGTTTTCCTTATGCTAGCTTAAAATTAGTTTTCATCTGTGCAACACATACTAGCAGAATGACAGGAAGCTAGCCAGCGTCCCAGGCACAAGGACAGGCCTGTAATCCGGCCATGCATCACACCACAGGGCAGGTGAGTCTGACGCAGAGCACAGAGCCACCGCGCCATCTTCTATGAGCACTCGACCACATATCGGGCTCCGCATCAACCCACCAATACAGCACCTACCACATGAAATGAAATCTACAACTTCTGGCCTTAGGGCTCGCCTTTGGAACAGATGTTTGAGGTGTATGGAACCTTTCTGCCTAAGCATTTCAAAGTGTAGCAGTGGTTATCTGTATCACTAAACATGTTTCTATTTACACTTTTAAGTATCCCCTTTCAGAAATTCATAACTTCAGTGTTAGGATTACCACGGACTGAGATTTAGAGATTTAAGAAATAAATGTTTCCATTCCTGTGTCTCCTGTTGAAGCTCTTTTCTCCACGTCATGCCACATTGGATGTATTTTCAGAATTCCCTTCAGACTCTATTAACATACATAATCCCCTTCCATTTTACAAACCAAATTTTCTAACACAGCTCGATGCCTGATTTTAGTTCTTTGAAGAAGAATCCTGGACAAGCGCACAGGCAACGTAAGGAACTCCTTCAATACGATTTATACTTCCAACTCCCTCTCTGTGACCTGAGCCCCCGAATCTTCTTGTGACTTATTCTTCTGTTATTAAGAAAGGGTAAGAGGGGGGCACCTGGGTGGCTCAGTGGGTTAAGGCCTCTGCTCTGGGCTCAGGTCTTGATCCCAGGGTCCTGGGATCGAGCCCCGCATCGGGCTCTCTGCTCAGCCGGGAGCCTGCTTCCCCCTCTCTCTCTGCCTGCCTCTCTGCCTACTCTGTCAAATAAATAAATAAAATCTTTAAAAAAAAAAAAAAGGGTAAGAGGGCGCCCGGGTGGCTCAGTGGTTTAAGCCTCTGCTTTCAGCTCAGATTATGATCTCAGGGTCCTGGGATCGAGGCCCGCATCGGGCTCTCTGCTCAGCAGGGAGCCTGCTTCCCCTCTCTGTCTCCGTCTCCCTACTTGTGACCTCTCTGTCAAATAAATAAATAAAATCTTAAAAAAAAAAAAGGGAAGGGTAAGAAGTCCTGCCACTTAGCTTACAGGGAAGAAATCAGAGTCACTGAGCTAACAACAGTGCCCCTGAAAAGACTGCATTCCTTGGAGGAACAGTAAATTCAGGTTAGTTACTGCTACTCAGCCTCCTCTCCAGCTCTACAACATAACTTCTGAAACTAAATTAGAGGGGTTAAGTTACTTGAACATTCGTTCATTCAACAAATAATTATAAGCACCTGCTATATGTCAGGCACTGTACAAGGCACAGGAGATACAATGGCCAGTAAGACAAATGCAGAACCTGCTCTTCACAATACATCTTAGAGAAAATGATTAGGCTTAAGGTACTTTCAGGCCAAGGGCTTGAATCCACCAACCTTGTAACTACTTCTAATTGTAATTATTCATAATCAATCCCCATTCTGCCTCTTAAAAAAAAATAAATAAAAGGAGTCCTCATGAATTACATGAGAAGTTCACAGAACACACAAACAAATGCTCTATAATACGAAGGCCTCACATGGGTCCAAAATACTACCCGGTAAACACCTTAGAATCTACAAAGGGGAAGCACAGTGTCCGGCACAAAAAAAGGAATCAAGGTTTTCCTTTTAAAGGCACAACAACCTTAGTCTAAACATTTACCCACCAAGTACTAGACTAACCATAAGCAAATTCTCAGTAATGGTGCTGTCCCATACAGCAGCCCCTTGCCAGTTGGGTGACGCAGACCAATACCTGGTCTGTTCCCAACATGACTTCAATTCAGACAGATGCAGCAAACCTACGTGCCTACCGGGTCCCAGAGATAACAGGTCAACAATCACCACTCCCACCTGCGACAAGCTGAATTTAGTAGGAGGGTTTGCCCCACGTGTAAACAAAACCGGTATGACATGTTGTAATAAATGCAGTGACGCAAGTATGTACAAAACACAGCGCTGACACAAGGAGGATATTTAAGTGTTTTCTGAGGGGAAACCAGAGGAAATTTCCTAAAGAAGGAACTCAAAAGGCAGAGGAATCCCCTATGCAGAGGGGTGCAGAGGAACCACAGCTGGTTAGGCAATGCTGGACCAAAGGGGCTCCGATGGTGAAGAAAGACGAGGATGCCAGGAGGGAGATGATTTCCAGGCTAGTCCCTCGCACTCATGTCTACCGGGATGGTCTCGCCTGTGTGGGTCCATAAACTTTCTTCACCCTAACTGCAAGCAATGTGAAAACCAATCCCTGAAACTTGGTAATGTGCTTGTCTGCTACACAGCTAAGGATACCAGACAACAACCATTAGTAGGAACCTCTGTGTCTGCTCACGTACATCTCTGGAAGACACCTGCATCTTCTGGGCACTTCATTTACCCCGACCCTCACATCTCAAAACAAAAACACTTCCACAGACTCTGTTCTCTCCACAGCACCAGGATCGCCCTCTCCTCACAACAAACTTCATGTAAATGTTTGTAGCCTATGGGCTTACCGAATTCACCAAGGGATTCTCCTCCCTTCCATACTAGCAACACTTTGCAAATAAAAGTACATACGTAAATACACGCAGTTAAACTCGCAGGCTGGTAGGCAAACAGAGAAGGATTCCTAGTCACACAAGGATGGGGCCCTTAGGTAAAGGCCTAATTCCAGCAGCATAAGCCACGGTCCGAAGCCTGAGGTCCAGAGGCAGCCTCCCTGGGTACTGGTCACGGGTCGTCACTGGACAACTTTTACTTTTCCTCCTGAATTTCCATATCCCAACTGTAAGATGGAGAATGCCAGTATTTCATCAAGTATCCCAATCTGCGCAGCCACCGTGCCGACACACAGTGACCCTTCTAGCGACAGAGCAACTCGTGCTAACTCCGTCTGCTATCTTTACTATTTCATCCCTAACAAGGGATGGTTTCACTTCCATCAAGCTCACTACCTCGGTAAGTTCTCACCCCTCACTGTGCGTCAAAAATACCGAGGGAGGTTTTTTTTTTTCCCTCAATACTCTACGTCCAAGCCCTATTTGGATTTGGGTTCAACTGGCCTTGGGGCAGGGCCAGGCAACGCAGTTCTTTCTACCGCTCTCAAGTTGTTTGTAATTTTCAGGCGGGATTAAGAACCACAGTCAGATCTCCATGTGCCCACAGAAAACTCCGGTAAGGTCGAGCTCGATCTCTGACCGAACCAGCGCAGGCCCGCCCCCCGCCCGCTTGGAGGAGGCCTAGATGCTGTGACGACGAGCTCGAAACTGTGGGATTCACACCCACGTCCGAGCAGCGCTCACCCAGCATCAACTCCCACGAACCCCACCAGACGCGGCCCCGGCACCCCGCACGACCGGGATCTGCCCGGGGCACACGCCCCCTCGCCCCGCAGCCCCCGCGGGCGCCAGGCCCTCCGGACGCGTGCGTCACCGCGCCCTCGCCTCCCGCGCCCCAGCCCCCTCCCGCCCACGGCACGTGACTCGACACGCGCCAGCTGCACGCGGGCTCCATCAAAACAAAAACAGAAGAGGCCGGCCGGCCGGGCGGCGGGGGCGCGCGGGGGCGGCGGGGAGCGGGCGCGCCCCCGCCGCCACTGCCCAGCGCCGCGGCCGCGCCTCCGCCGCTCCGGGCGCCGCCGGCCGCGCGCCCCGGCAGGCCGGGGGCGGGAGGGCAGAGGGCGCCACCCTGTTTACAGCCCTCGCTCGGGGCCAGGGACCCCGCCCGGAAACGGTCTCCCGGGAGAAGGCTGTGAAGTGCGCACCCACCCGCGCCCGGGACGCCGGCCCAGCGGGGAAGGCGCCCGGCTCCGGCCGCCGCTCGGAATAAAACCGTCGCCACGGCTGCGGGGTCGGGCCCGCGCGAGTCTCCGCTCCTCCGCGCCCCCCCCCCCCGCCCACGGGGGTTTCGTGTCCGCCCCCGGCACGACTGTGCTACGCACTTCACACCCATCTCTGGGCTCCAGCGCTTCCACAGACCACCCAGACCACCCTCACGTGGCCGCCGCCTCCCGGCCAGGCAGTCCCCGGCGACAAGGGCTGCGGACCCTCGCGCACTCCGGGACCCGGCGCCGGCTCCCACCCCGTGGGACGCCACCCCTGTCGGACCACCCAGTCCGCATTCCGCCCGGGGCCGGGGGCGGTGGCCACAAGCTGTCAGATGCCTAGTTTTCCACATGACGAAGCTCACCCTCACCCTTAAACATCCCCACTCACCCTTCAGCCTAGCTTCGAGCTGAATCAGTATTTAAAACGGGAGGAGTGGGATGTAACGTCTTGATTTTTCTCCCTAATTTGAAAAAAAAAAAAAAATTAAGACGCAGCTCTGCCCATGCACGTCGTCCCACCGATGCAAGACTTACAAAATAGAAATGCCCACCACACACCTGCTACGCAACCGGCCCTCTGGAAACCTGGCGACCCACCCAGCCCGCCTGCGGGAGCCCGCGCCTGGGGTGGGGTGGGAGCGAGACAGTCTAGTCCCCTAAAGTAAGAAGGAGTGAGAGGGGCAGGCACCCCCCGCCCCTCCCGGGAGCGCTATCCTCCCGTTCCCCGGCCCCAGAGCAATCCGAGGCATCCTCCGTCCCTCCCGGCGAAAAGGAGGTAGCCAAAAGCCTGAGTGCCAAGGGTGTTTTTCCCTTTAGAACCCAGACGCCAAGTCCAACGTGAGCACCCTCCCCCACGCCCCCCTCCCCGCCGCCTGATTTCTGGTGGACAGCAAAGGTGGGGTAGGTGGGAGAACCCGGCGAGTGCTCTCTGCATTCGGGATGTTGGTCTCCGCGGAGTGAAGAGGTGGGATCTCGAAATGGAAACAGTCTCCCCCTCCCTCCCCCCCTCCTCCTCCTCCTCCTCTTCTGTTTACCTCAAGTTTGAATTTTATCTGCGCAACATTAGCTGGAATGCGGACATTGAAAACACACACACACACACACTCTCTCTCTCTCTCTCAACCCGGCAGCAGCTCTGGAGGAGCCATGTGGCATCAAGCCACCTCAAAGGGGAAAAAAGTGCTCTTAGCAACACAAACATGGCGAAATCGCCTCGGCATTCCCGGCCAACGCCACAACCCCTACCTTCCCTCGCCCGGCTTCCGAACGTCCCGGCCGTGACCTGCGGCCCCTTCCGGGGGGAGGCCAGGCGCCCCGGGGAGTCCGAGGGTGGGACCGCCGGGCGTGCGAAAGAGGAAATAACAGCGTCCACAGTGGAAAGGTTCCTGCTGGACCATCCGACCCATCCGCGTCGCGGGCAGCGAGGGGACGCCTCGTCCACCTCCAGAGGGCTCCTCGGAGAGCAAAATTCCCACCGAAGTCCTGCGGGGTCGGCTCTCCCCACCCTCCAGAACTTACCTTGGGGCGGAACGCACGCTGCCGCTCGAATCCCTTTCTCTTTCCTTCTAGAGCGAGACGCGAGGAGGAAAATGATGCGCATGTATATTTGTAGAGCGTATTCTTCTAGAATTTCCCTTGGATCGTCACGAGGAGCGATGGAGGCTCCGGAGACAGGTGCGGTGGTGGCCGAGGCTGCCGGCTAAAAGTTGTGCTGTCCGCGGTAGGCGGCAGGGTCCCCGGCCCGGGGCCGAGGACCCCGTTTCCCTGCCCCCCGGCGTCGCCCACTTCTCGCCGGCTGCTGCGTGCGGCTCGGCTGCAGGGGAGGTGGCGTAGTTTCTCTTCCTCCCACCTCTTCTCACTCACTTGTTTTTGTAGCCGTGGGCTCCCCTAATGCTTTCCTCTCCACAATGTTGTTTCATTATATCATGTCCATCATGTGACACCGGAGAGGCCTCTCTATGGAAACTTAAAGGGGCTCCCACGTGACTGCAGCAGCAACAACAGCAGCAGCGGCAGGAGTGGCGGCGGCGGCCGCAGCGTTCCTACCACCACCCACCGGGAGCCCCTCGCAGCATCCCGAAGGGGCTTCTGGAGCTGCAGAAGCCCAGATAAGGGAGCCACAGCATCCGGGAGCTGTGGCGTCTGTGCGTGCGTGTAGCCTTTGCTCGTTACATAGGAAACCGAACAGAAGGCGCGTCCTCAAATCCTTTCCTACAGTCGCAAAACCCACGCTCTGCTAAAATGACATTTCGTGGCTCCTACTTTATTCTCCCCGAGAGCAATGAGTTTTCTCCCGGGGCTGATTAATTTTTACCAAGTCTAAAAGAAAAACCGGATTTCTCCCTGCGAGTTCAGCCAGCTCTTGGATAGAACAGAAATGACAAAACAATAATAACAGAAATAGAATCAGGCATTTGATACATAATTACCATCACCACCAGCTTTAAAGCTTTCTGGAATTACATTCCTCCAGTAACTGTTGATGATGCTTGCAGGAGGCTAAATGCAATGCAGTTTTTCTCTTCCGCAGCTATATTAGGGCTTTGTTGCTGACAACAGTAAAAACTTGTTTGTGTCAGGAAGTGAGGTACGAAGATATGACCTGGAAGGTACAGACAAAACCAAAGTGGCAGTTTTTGCATTACTTTTCTGACCACATTCTTTCAAATGGTGAGAAGCAGCTGGTTTGCTGTAAAATGCGTAGCTTGTGTTTTGGTGGGAAATAAAATAATCACAAAAACATGTTTCCCTTAATCATACTCTACATGCTAGACACTAGAAATGATATATATGTATCTATGTGTGAGTATAGAGAGAAAGAAAAAGAAGCAGGTGCATTTTTAGGATAGTTTCAGCCAATAACTTTGTCGTCATTTCCAGTGCATTTAACTGAAACATGAAGCAAACACTCTGACTTATTCAAGTTCAGTGTTGTGTGGAAACTGGAACACCAGTTTTGAGTGCCCTGGGCATTCCTGAATCACAACCCCTGTAAGTGCTTGTGCCTTAAATCCCAAATCTCTGCCTCAAAGTTTTTGTGGACCATGGAGATTTGATGCTGTAAAGCTACGCGAAGCAGCTATTTCCATGCTTTAGTTCATGCGTTTCCATTTTAAGGAAAACTCCCTGTGTGTACTGGCGGAATTATGAACAACTTCTCAGGAAACTAAAGGGTGGGATGGAAGATCATACTTTGCTTTGGCTCTTCCTCAACTGTATCTTTTCCCACCTCATCAGTTTACCTCATCAGCCATGATGAATGATCTCCACTACATCTCTTCTAATAATGCCCCGATTTTTACCTTCGTATCTAGTGCCTCATTCTTCCATCCCTTTCCCTTTCTGTGCCCTTGCCTCCCAATTCAGCCCCCATACTGCCTGGGTACTTAGCTCAGGCCTCCCCCAGTACTCCCTCCCAGTCCTCCCTGCCCTGTAGCTCCCCCCACCCCCCTTTCCCAGCTCCGTCTCCCTTCTCAGCAACTCTCCCTCCTTACCTCTCTTTGACCTCCTTTATTCTCCTTCACAGCCTGGCCCTTGACTTCTCGGCCTCTTCTTTCCCTTCTTTACCTGCAGTGTCCTGCCCCTACTGGGGTCTCCTTCGCACCCTTTTCTCGGGTCCCATCCCTTCTGACGCCAAACCCCAGCATTCCTCAACGGCTCGGCCTGGTCGACTTTAGCCGGATTTTGCTCCCATGCCCCTGGGCTGGGAAACAAGTGTGCGGTGCAGAGTGGGGGCAAGAATCCCCCTCGCCGGTGGCCCCGGTCTCGCCCCCCTCCGCCCCTCCCGAGTCCGGGTTGCGGCGCTTCCTGGGCGGATGGTTGGGACTCGCCGCAGCAGCTGCGGTTCTGCTGTGTCATGCAAGAAGGAGGCGGCGGCGGCGGCGGCGGCCGGAGCTGGAGGGGGAGGAGGGGAGGAACCTGATCTCTCCGGTAGCGAAGGGCTGGAGGCAAACACCGAGCTCCCCCAGAGCCGCCCGGGAGCAGGGAGGGCACCGCTACCCCGAGGGGCCCTCCCCGCGGGGCAGATGGTAAGTGGGGCGGCGCAGGTGGTCGCCTTGGGAAGGGAGCGCGCAGGGGGGCTGGGGGGGGGTTAGGTGGGGAGGCGGGGAGAACTAGGAGTCACCCGGCCAAACTGAAGGAGCCAGAGCCTGGTTGAAAGGGACCCAGGCCATAATAGGGATGACCAGCCAAACGCAGCAATAATTACCATTTTAATAACACCCCGAAGCTGACCAAGGCTACAAAGAAGAGCTGTGCATCCCGAACCCAGAACAGAGCTAGAGCAATGATTCAGGGTTTGAGAACCATCGTCCCATCAGGCTTGGCGCTTTAGGGTACAGCTGAGTAGCAAAAGTCAGCATACACCATATTCCTATAGCCCGGCTGCGCTTTGTGGGTCGTCTTGTTTAAAACTAAGGAAGGGGATGGAAACCTGCCCAACCTCACTTTAGCCACCAAAATAATGCTCTTGGCCAGCGGCCTCCGACGAACAGCCTCTGGTGCAATTAAACAATCAATAGGAAAAATAGCTTCATTCCCCCTCACCACCCTCCTTCCTCAAGCTCCTTCCACCAGGATAATTTATTCTGCATAAAGGGGAAAGAAACCTGGGTGTTACATTCCCTCCCACTCTAACCCCCTTCCAGCCTCCGCCCCACACACTGCCCACCTCACTATTCACCCCGCTTTCCCGCTGTGATGGATGTTGCAGGAGGGGACTGCCTTAAACTCTCAGCCATTTCCCCTCCATTGCCCTTTACCCACAGGGGATTCAGAAACAGAACCGAGAGCAGTGAATGTGGGGACGGGGTGGACACATATGAGTTCTTTTACCTGAGAACAATTCTCAGGACAATTTTTTTTTTTTAATTCCTTCCCATTTTGCTCCTGGAAATTTCAAAGCACTTTCTGAAATATCATTCCTTTTCTTTTTCTTTCTTTCTTTTTTTTTTTTTTTTAAATGTCAGTCATACATTTAGAAGTAAGGGGTTGGCGGGATTAACTGAAAGGCTAATGACGGTCTCAAAAGCACATGCTGTTGCTAGGGAACTCAAGCTCATCCCGCTCCCTAACCACTAGCATGTTCAGTGGAAATCAAAGTTCTCAGGGTGTTATTAAAATGAGTGGCATTTGGTTCAAGGCGTTCTTCCTTGCTTTGTAGCATCCTGGATTGTTATCGATTGCCTCACACCCACATATCTTGTTTTCCTAATTTGATTTCTGTATCTGCGTCACTGCCAGGGACACGCAGACTAGACCAGTCAGGTTCACTTCCTGTTTCTCAGAACTGTTTTATATTTGGTCTCCGTGCACTAGCTGGTAAAACATTATCAAACCGATCCTCTTGGAAAGAAAATCTGGGCTTTCCGTGAAAACAAATTATCCCAATTAAATTCTGATTCCCGTGGAAAACGTTATCATCTGAGGAATAAATTAGACTTCCAGTTGCCATTTGAGAAATCCATTCTTGAAATGTAAAGCCTAGAAAAATCCATCATCTTTATTTCTTTTACTCAGAATCCTCGTTCCTCAGCGTTAGAACTAAAACAAACTGAAGCACAGAGCAGATTTAAGTATGATATTTCTAAAATGAGGCTCAAAAAAATACACATTGAAGCCAGGGAAATCATTTAGACTAAATAAAGCATGGAATTGAATGGAATCCAGGCCCCGGGGAACAGACATAAGCTTGGGTTAGTTGGGGCGCTCCGAGAACAGAGTGTGATGACATGGCCACCCTACAAATAAGAGCCCATTACTTTATGTACTAATTGTTTCTTTTGCCAATTCCACCTGGGCGAGACAGCCTTGCTTTCTTTTTAAGGTCCTTTCTTTTAATGACAAGAATACCACAAAGGCAATATCATAAAAATAAGTGCTACGTAAAACATTAGGTGGGTTCTGATGTAGATAATATTTTTAGATAGAAAATAAAAGGGTGCATGGTAGAAAGATCAGTCAACTGAAAGACAGAAATTTGCTACTTGTCCTCTAAACTGGATGACCTTGGGCAAGCCATTATAGGTCTCCTCAACCAGTTTCCTCTGAGAAGCTTAATGAAAGTGCTGGACTAAAGATCTCTAAGGTTCCTTCCATTCATAAAGTTCTGTGATTACACTGAAGTCACTACATAAAAATTTCAATTTTAGCTGGATTTTGCCATGTTAAATTTTAACACTGAAACTGGAATGCCTATCCGTAGAGACCTTGGGGGAGATGATAATGGGAAGTGATTTGCTGTTGATACATCATTTTTTAGTGCCAGTTGTCAGACAATCAAAATAAAATCAACCTTATTCCCAATGTACTGAATCTCTGGTTCCCTGGTGGTGGTGTAGAAGCAACAGGATAAGAGAAAGAATATAAAAAGTGTATGGAAAGATCTTTCAGTCATTTCAGATTTAGTTAACCCAAGTACTTTGATGAACAAAACCACGGAGTGATGAGGAAGAGCTCTACCAGAAATAAATAATCAACCAAATCCTCATGGAGATAATAATCTATTTGTCTCTATTTTAATTAGTGATAGGCAAAAATACATCTAGCACAGATTTCCAAATTTTACAAGTTGAAGATGTTAAGAAGTAGCATGAGGAAATGTGAGATTTGTGCCACAGAGAAAAGAGCTGACTGTGATTTTTATTCACTTGTTACTGAGTACCTGCAATGTGCCAGGGACTGTGCTGGGCACTGGGAATACAAAACTGAATAGGACAGCCCACTCTAAAGGACCTTATGGGATAACGAGGGGATAGATGAGTTATGGCTGATCACACAACAGTGAGATGATATCAACAGGGACCTTATTAGAGGGGTACCTAACCCTGACTGAGTTTAGTTAGGGTCCCTCACCAGACAAGATGAATTTGGAAATGAGTCTGGAAGGATAAGTAGAAGTAATCCAGATAAGTGGGCAAGTTAAAGAGAAATGACAAAGAAAGTAGTATGTGTAAAGTCCTGGTAAAAATAGTGCCCAGAGAGTTGAAGGTAAGAGACAGTGCCCAGCAAGTGGTAGAGAGTCTCAGTAAGTGCACTGTATGAATATGTGGTAAAAGTTCTAAAGGACATACCAAGAAAGGTCAACAAGGTCTTGTATTAGGAAAGGTCTTGCATCCCTTCCTGAGAGGTTTCAACTTACCCTAAGGCCAATGGAGAGCCACCGATGAATTTGAAGGAGCACACTGAGGTGATCAAATGTCCATTTTAGAAAGAAGTTCACTCCAGTTTGGATAATTTATTAGGGTGATTAACACTATAAACAGGGAGACTAGTTAGGAGGTTGTTTTAGTATTACAGGAAAAAAAATGATGGACATCATAATATAGACAGCAAGAATGGAAATGAAGAAAAGGGAAGGATTCAGGAAATATTAAAGACAACTGAATTTTGTTATTGATTATATTTGCAAGATGAAGGAATAAGAGACTTATGGCTTAGGTAAATGGGAGGATCATGGTACCCTTTGCTAAGATGGGGACTTCAAGAAGAACAGTAGGTTGAGGAGGGAAGGTAAGTAGTTTGATTTTGTCAGTGTTGAGTTTGAAATCTCTGTGAGGATATCAAAGTGAAGCTGTCTATACATAATTGAACAGGACAGTCTAGAACTCAAGAGATCTACGATGAGGACATCAGAATAAGTGATAGCTCATGGAAGTAGATGGAATCCCCAAGATGAAATCCCCAAGAGAAAAGATGGAGCAAAAGGAGAAGAGGACCTACTCTGGAACTTATTTAAATGCCAGCATTTGAAAGATGAGGGGGAAAAAAAAAAGTGAGGACACAATGCTACAGGGGAAGAATATCCATAGAGGTTAGGAGGACCAGAAACAAGTTGTTTCAGAGAAGCCAAGGGAGGAAATGTCAACAGTATTAAATGCTAGAGAAAGGTCAAGAAAAATAAGGACTTGGATTTTGGGACAAGGAGGTCATTGTGTTTGGCAAGAAGGAGTTTATCGGGATAATGGGGATCGGAGCAGATTATAATGGATTACGGAGTGGATGGGAGTAGATAGGAAGTAGATAGAAGTAGTTTGGGATCAGGACAATAGGGCAGGTAGCGAAGGAAAATAAAGGTATTGGGGAAAGAGTAAAATCATGGTCTGTGAGGTAAAGGCTGCGTAAGGAAATGAGGAAATGCTACAGTGATACACAATTCTTCATTCTTGGAGCCTTCTCCTTCAAACAGATAGCATCACCGCGCACTAGTTCTTCAAGCCAAAAAGCATGTAGATACTCATGGTTCTTCTCTTTTCCTTAGTTCTCATATCCACTCCATGAAGAATTCGGATCAACTCTACCTCCAAAACATTTCCGAAATATGTGTCTTTTCATCTCCACTGCCACCACCTAATACAAATATCATCTTCTGGTCTCCTATAATAGTGTTCCGGTTGGTTTTCCTGCTTCTACTCCTTTCCCTATTCCTCACAGCTAATGTGACATAAATCACATCATATCAGCTTCTCTTAAAGAATCCTTCCATGTCTTCTGATTGTATGTAGAATAGAGTCCAGACTCCTTTGCTGGCCTGTGAAGCCTTACAGGCCATCCCAGACCACCTCTTTAGTCTCATCTCCCACGCCGTCCTCCGACTTCAATCCCAATGGCCTTTTTTCTACTCCCCGAGCACAGCGGGTTTGCTGTTATTTTAAAGTGCTCAGCTCACATGTTTCCTTTTCCTGGAACACTCTTTTGGTCATTTCTGTCTGTTTAGTATATGTGCTGCCGAAGCGAGCACATTTCTGTCTGTTTAAATGTCACCTCCTCAGGCGCCTGGGTGGCTCAGTGGGTTAAGCCTCTGCCTTCGGCTTGGGTCATGATCTCAGGGTCCTGGGATCGAGTCCCGCATCAGGCTCTCTGCTCAGCGGGGAGCCTGCTTCCTCCTCCTCTCTCTCTTTCTCTCTGCCTGTCTCTCTGCCTACTTGTGATCTCTCTCTCTCTCTCTCAAATAAATAAGTAAAATCTTAAAAAAAATAAATGTTACCTCCTCAAAGAGTCCCTTCCTGACCACCCTGATGAAAGTGTCCTTCTTGGTCCACCTTTCCGACCATCCTATGTATTTTTTTCATAGAAGTAAAACTTTATGACTACTTGGGGTTTATTTTGCTTATGGCTGATAACCCCTTGAAATGTAAAGCCCATGAGGATTCCTAGCATATCATAGATTCTTAAAAATATTCGTTGGATAAGTTTACAGAAGGAAAAAGAGAGGATCAATAGTTATTAGAAATTAAAGGCATCAAGGATCAGAGCCTCATGCAGCTCAGGAATGATCCATCAGTAATGATGGATGGCGACACTTTGAAGATTCCAGAAGTGGACCACTTACTAGCTGTGTGACCCTGGACATTCACATACTCTGAGCTTCACTTTGTCTATATATATGTGTTTATATAACACATGCCTCGAAGGGCTGTTAGTAAAATTAAACGAAATAATACAGGTATGCATATGAGACTGATTGCCAAGCTATTTTCAGGAAGTCAGGACTTTTGCAAATCAATTCATAACTTTTACATGTGAACTCTTCATGTGGGCTTCCCTAATGGAGTTAACATTCAGTGCTTGCTTATTATTCGAAAAAATACTGGCTGGGGCATCTGGGTAGCTCAGTTAGTTAAGCTTCTGACTCCTGATTTCTGCTCAGATCATGATCTCAGAGTTGTGAGATTAAGCCCCACGTCCGGCTTTGCATTGGACATGGAGCCTGCTTAAGATTCTCTCTCTCCTCGCTCTGCCCACCCTCCCCCACCACTTAAAAAAAATTGGCTGAAGTGTGGCTTTTAAAAAATACTAAGATTCCTGACAGAATGTGGAAATTAGATTATTTGAGAAGAAATCAAAGCGCTCCTATAAATCAATAAGAAAAATATCAAAAACCTTGGAAAATTGAGTAAAGGAATAGCAAATAGGGTACAGTCAAGGAATCTTTAAAATCTGTAAAAAATGCTCTCCCTTTCCCTTAACAAAAGGTATGCATATTATAACTGCAATGAGGTTATTTTCTACCAGGTTGACACAAATCAAAAAGTTTAATAGTATACGTGGCCAGGCTGGGAAGCAGGCACTTTTGACACTGACAATAGGAGTAAAAGTTGGTACAACCTCTGTGAACAACCTGCAGTATTTATCTAATTTTTAAATGTACAAACCCTTTAACCTAACAATTCCACTTTTTCTGTGTTTGTCCAGTACGTTTACTCACACATATCTTGAAGGATAACTTGTAGGATCTTCGCTGAAGCATTAATTATAGTAGTTAAAGACTGAAAACAGCTAAAATGTGCATCGATCGAGAAATGGTTAAATAAATCATGGTGCATTATATAAATGGGTGGTAGACAGCTGTTAAAAATTGTGACTGGGAGCGTGCGGTCTTTGTCAGCTTCCACCATGGCGTACCGTGGCCAGGGCCAAAAAGTTCAGAAGGTGATGGTTCAGCCCATCAACCTCATCTTCAGACACTTGCAGAATAGATCGCAAATTCAGGTGTGGCTTTATGAGCAAGTGAACATGCAGATAGAGGGCTGTATCATTGGTTTCGATGAGTACATGAACCTCGTATTAGATGATGCCGAAGAGATTCATTCTAAAACAAAGTCAAGAAAACAACTGGGTCGGATCATGCTAAAAGGAGATAATATTACCCTGCTCCAAAGTGTCTCCAACTAGAAATGATCAATGAAGTGAGAAATGCTTGAGAAGGCCATGTAGTTTTGGGTTTTTTGAGATGTTCTTTGTTGGGGGCGTATTTCTAAAACATTTGTTCGTATTGTTTTGATCATCTTTATGTTATTACCAGAGGGTAATAAATGCTGTGGTATTGTTTTTATTTAAAAAAAATTGTGACTGGTAGACTGGTATGCAAAAATGTTCATGATACATTATTAAATAAAATAAAATCTAATTGAAGAACAGCATCTATTTTGTTAGCATTGTGGGTTTTTCATTTTAAGACTTTACTTTTTTTTTTTTCCTAAAAGATATTATCTGTGAGAAGATAAAATAGAATGAGGCAAGAGCAGATGTGGCAAGACCAGTTGGGAATATATTATTTCAGATTTATGTGAGAGATGATGGTTTATAGGACGATAGTGGTAGGCATGCACAGAGAGAAAAATGACCAGAGTCAAGAGTTATTTTAAAGGACTTGATGATTGAATGGAAATGGTGGGTTGTGGAGAGGGAGAGAGAGTCATGATTGACTCAAGAGGCTTGGCAAGATTGGATGCATGAGCAAAGGTGTCAGTTTCTGAGATGGAGAATCTTTGGATGGTAACGGAATTGTAGGGGAGATCAGGGTTCCGTAAGAGTAGAGATGTCTACTGCAGACTTCTGATATGGGGCCAAGGCTCAGAAGAGCTGCTGGGACTGGATTATAAATTTGGGTAGAAGATTGCCTGAGGACAATAGGTAGAATAAAAATTTTTTAAAAAGCAGGTCCAGGACTATATTCTGATCATTTAGAGATTGAATAGAAAGAAAGCGCTGACAATAGACATTGAGAAGCAGAAACCAGAAAAATAAAACCAGGAGACTATGGGACCAAAGAAACCGAGAGAAGACTATGCTAGGGAAGATCAATTCACATTAAATGTTGCCAAAAGGTCCTGGAAGATCACTGTAACTTGTTTCTCTTATAAATCCTTGTCCTGTGCCTCACCCATAATCAATGATCAATAAACTTTTGTTAAATTGGAAAGAGAGACAAAAAGATACAGAGAGAGGGAGAGAAAGAGGCAGAGATACAGAAAGATAATAGAATGTATCTTTGGGTCTCAAAAAAATAAATACATAAGACATATTCCCTTGAATTTTACTGCAAACCAAACTTGATCTCGGGAAAAATAAGGATGTTCTTCTCCCTTGGTTTTGCTCTTGACCCATCACATTGACTGAGCTCTCACAGTGCTATGCTATTATGACATTAAGTGACTCCCCAAAACATTCTGATAAGTATTATTCACCTGTGTCTGGTCATTCTGAGTCATTTTTGTCTTTATTTAGGTCCTGGGTGATGACAAAAAGAGCAGTTTGCTTTTCCTCGTCTATCTCACTCCATCATACCACCTTGCATCAGTTGATGGAGTCTGGAGAATCCCTTTGGTGCCACTACCACTCTGTAATACACTGTAACCACTCACCAGGATGCCCAGCCCCAGTTTCCCATCAAAGACAAAGATGACTTTTTATCAGGAGGAGCTGTATCACCTCTTAGAGAAACCACCAGCTTCTCAGTCCGCAGAAAGGTGCTCCTGCCCTCAGGAGAGAATGTAGAGAATATCGAAGGAGAAAAGGTTTTGACTTTGTCCTGAGAACATGGAAACCTGTTATGACCTTTCACTCCAGTGTCCTTGAATTAGAAACTAAAGTAACAGATGTAGTTTAAATAACATTTTAATGTTATGACATCCTGTATTATTTAGTTAGACTGGGGGTTGGCAAACTTTTTCTGTAAAGGGCCAGATGGGAAATATTTGAGGCTTTGTGGGCCATACTCTGTCCTAACGACTCAACCCTACCATTGTAGTGTGAAAGCCACCATAGATAATACGTAAATGAATGAGCATGGCTGGGTGTCAATTAAACTTTATTTATGGATCCCGAGGTTTGAATTTCATATAATTTTCACATGTTGCAAAGTATCATTTTTTAAAATAAAATCTTACTCAGCTACTTAAAAATGTGAAAACCATTCTTAACTCACAGACCGTACAAAAACAAGGGGTGTGCTGGATTTGGCTTATGGGCAGTGGTTTGACAACCTCTGATTTAGACAAAAACGAAGATCATGTCATGAGAAAGATTTTTCAGGTTCAGACTTCTGAAGAAAATAATCTGTTTTATGGATACCCCTTTATTTTAACTACTCAAATGTGTTTGAACATATAAACACATTTGCCTTCACCTGACTTATTTGGGAATGACATACATCTTCTTATTCAGTATTGATTTAAGACTTTGCTGCTTCTCTTCCTTGTAGTGAATAAATGTGCATGGATGTAGTATTTTTATAAAGCAAACTGAAGAATTCTTACTAGTCAACTATAAATACCCAAACCAAAAGAGGACATAGTAATTCTTTTTTGGGCGGGGTAGGGGGAACATAGTAATTGTAATCACATTTTTAAACTACATTAATTCATCCAGTAAGTATTTATCAGCGATCGGCTTCTTACATAGTGCAGTACTGAGTGTTACAGAATTTGAGATTAAAGTAGAAGATAGATGGATAAGTAGGTAGATACTTAGATGAAAAATCTAGAGGCTGATAGGTGTCAATAAGGCTTGTTTGGATGAATCACAGTATAAATGAAGTCAGTATAGTCACTTCAGCAACACATAGGTTGTTAGACAAAATCTAAGCTCTTATGTGTCCCAGATGTGTGACCTCGGGCTGATTACATAAACCATATAAGCCTCAGTTTCCTCTTTTTAAGATGGGGACAATAATACCTACCTCTCAAGGACGCTGTGGCCATTAAATAAGCTAGTGTAAGGTAAATCAGCTAGTGTGGTATCTGGTACACGGTAAATCATCAGTAAATGCTAGCTGCATTGTATCATGCCAATACGAAGCTCTATCATTTGTTCAAAAGAAGCACACAATCAAAGGCAAAGCAGAGGAGCCTTGTGAGTTAAGAACTTATAAACACAAATAGAAACCCACAGACCTGAGGGTTAATGCCTGGTAGAGAAGATTTGGGTGAAAATAAAAGCAGAAGTGACCTTATCACAGGAGCATACAGTAAAGCAGCTGGTCCAGTTGTCTTTGCCTTCCTTAGTGACCTGATGCTGTATTGTCTACAGAGATCCACCTACGTAGGTCTCGCTCCCTGACCTTCCAGACACCTAAACACCATTCTGACTGGGGACAAAATGTATCAAGAGCATCAGCCCCTGCAACTTGCTTCCTTCCAGTTCTGGACCGCCGTGAGCCTTAGACACCTGTAGGTCCCTCCCGTCCTGCCTTCTGCTCCTATGTTTGTCCAGTTCTGGGCTTCCACCTTGACCTCCACACCTTCAGTTTCTGGTCATTCTGCCTTGCATCCCAGTCTTCCTGTAGATTTGGGACCTTCTCCTGAGCCCTGGTCGTCTCTACCATGACTCTGACATTTGTTTAGTGTATCTCAGACCAGTCCTCTTCCCTAGAGGGCTGTATTCTGCTGCCCACACCCCTGTTGGCAATCTCCTCAAACTATGGTACACATTGGCCTCACCCTTCATACTGGACTGCCTGGTATTAATAGCTTCTTGAACTTTACCTTGGTAAGAGACACCACCCTTGAAGAGCCTCACTGCCCTAATCCAAGCCAGCTTCTGCATTCACAGCCCACGCCCCGGGGAGTACTCCTCACCCCAGTCTTGGCTTATGCTCTCTCTCCACTACCCGTGTGTTGTCAGGCCTTGTGATCCTGTTATGGCAACATTAATAATGCTTTCCCAATACAAATGACCCAATTATTGGCATGGGGTCATGATACAGGGGTAATGAAGAACTTCAACATCCACTGACAAGCTCGTTCTGCTGAAAAGAGCATCAAATAAAGTTGGCACGACTCAAATCTAAACTAATTGTTTATTGAAGAGGTACTATTCTATGCTTAATTCTTACAAGCTAAGAAGAATGTGTTGGTGAAGTGAAAGTGACACGCAACTTAAGTGACCACGGCATCCTTGAACTTGTAATAGCCTGAGAAGGCAATTCCACACTTGCTAACCTGACACAAAGAAGACTTGAGCAAGTTAAGTGAAAAGATGGACATGAGGTTCTCTCTGGCCAGGAACTAGGAAAGAAAGCAAAAATGGAATACAATGACTCGAAATTTAAATTTTTGTAAAACCAGGGCACCTGGGTGGCTCAGTCAAGTGCCTGACTCTTATTTACAGCTCTGGTCATGGTCTCAGTGTTTGGAGATTGAGCCCTGTGTTGGGCTCTGTGCTCACCTCAGGCTCTGCTCAGGATTCTCTCTCTCCCACGGCCCCTCCTCCTGCTCCCTCTCAATAAATAAATAAATACATAAATAAAATCCTTGAATTTAAAAAAAAACAAAAACCTGTGATTTCAATGAAGAAAAGGGAGCATCTAAAAAAGATCAATGTGGCTGCTTAAGAAATATTCTGATAAACTCATACGTTTTAAAGGACATGTACAGAAGGCAGAAGTTGGGCCTTATTCAAAGGAAGGGCTCAGGCCTGTGAAAATAATGCAAGAGGGCTAATGTCCAGAGACAACTGCAAAAAGTACTGAGGACAATGAATGGGTTTTTGTTTGTTTTTTGCTTATGTTTATTGTCAGAATGATAATGAAGACAGGGTAGTACTGTTGAATGGGGCAGACCATCTAATACGCATAGATAAGAAACACAATCATTGCGCTACAGTACTTCCTAGATTACAAGGTACAAACGCCCCCCCTTCACATTTTTAATATTTCCAGAATCAGGATGTATCTTCAATATATATGTTTAACGTGGTAGTGTTTGGGGGGAGGGCCCTAAAAACAGTAACTAAATGGTGGTGCCTGATACAATAAATAGCTCTTAGAATAGAATTTTTATTTTTTTTAAAGATTTATTTATTTTGGAGACAGAACACATGTGTGAGCAGTGGGCGGGGCTCAGGGAGAGGGAGAGAACCTCAGGCAGACGGCCCACTGAGCAGGGAGCCTGACGTAGGGCTTGATCCTACAACCCTGAGATCATGACCTGAAATCAAGAGTCTGATGCCTAACTGACTGAGCCACTCAAGAGCCCCTGGAATAGAATTTTTTTAAAGGGCATTTTATTGACTTAGCTCTGCTGGTATCACTCACACTCAGCAGATGAGGGGTCCACTTTGTGTCCTGGAAGGTCAGTGGCCATGAAAGGCAGGAAAGACCAGAAAGCGGTTTGGAGGCCACATTCAGAAGTGTGTTGCCCAATGGAGGGGAGCAGAGAAAGGCTGATAAGCACTAATGAAGAATAGAAGAGTCAAAAATATTAGAGATAAGACTGAGACAAGATAAGAAAATTGGTCAGAACCTCTAAGAAGGAAGAAAGAGACACTGCTGGCCCACAGAAGCTAAGTCCCCAGACAGGCACATCACAAGAGGGGAAAGGGATGATGTCTTAGCTCTAGGTGCCATAATAAATACCATAGACTGGGTGACTTAAAAAAGATTTATTTCTGGGGCGCCTGGGTGGCTCAGTGGGTTGGGCCTCTGCCTTCAGCTCAGGTCATGATCTCAGGGTCTCTGGGATCGAGCCCCGTATCGGGCTCTCTGCTTGGCAGGGAGCCTGCTTCCTCCCCTCTCTGGCTGCTGCTCTGCCTACTTGTAATCTCTCTCTCTCTCTCTCTCTCAATCTGTAAAAAAGAAAAAAAAATTTAAAGAAAAAGATTTATTTCTCACAGTTCTAGAGGCTAAGGAGTCCAAGATCAAGGCACCAGCAGATCTGGTACCTGATGAGAGGCCATTCATTCCCTGGTTTATTGATAACCACCTTCTTGTGTACCTACATGTAGAGAGAGATCATCTCTTTTGCATCTTTCCTTGTAAGACCACTAATCCCATTCATGGGGCCTGATAGATGATGGTTTGCCCTGGACAGGGCATCTTGAACCATGACCAGCTCATAGTATGTGGGCATGCCTGTGTCTTGCTGCTTCTGAATCACCATGGTGATCAACTTAAGGCTCCTGTGCTCCAGTATCCAACTTAGAAGGTGTTTAGGTTAAGATAGAGATCTGTGCTCACAGACCAGGAAAAGACATTGCAAAGTGATAGAAGTAACTCCCTGAGTTAAAAGGAAATAAAGGAAAAGAAAAAAAGAGACAAGAGAAAAGAAAAAAAGATGAAGAATGGCCCAAATACATAACCAGAAAACAGTGCAGCAAAAAAAAAAAAACAGTGATTTTAGCAGAATAAATGCAGGGGAAGAGTTGGGGTTATGATCTATTTCTACTGGGTCTATGGAACCCATATTAAAGAAGAATTTTGTAGAACCTATAGATCATTCTGCCATGAAGGAAAATTTTCCAACCACATATGATTAGACCTTTAGAAACCATGAAGTATCCAGGTGGTCACTATGTAGCTTGAATGTAAAGAGTTTAGCACCTTGGGAAGGGACAATGTCTTTTCATGATTTTTTAACTCTTAGTTTCTACCATGTTAATAGTGATAAAACACATCAGTTTTTAAATAGCAGGAAATTTCTCATTTTCTACTAAAAATGTATTTTTAATGATTTTGATGATTTTGATACTCAAAAATACATTCCTTACCTTGTCTTCTCAAATGCTTCCCCCTTTCCCAGCTGCTGCTTCCTTTGGGACATCCCTGTAGTCCTGGGAAAGCTGACTCCACCTCTATATCCAGGAGGTAGGGCATGTACTCCATCCTAAGCCAATCAATGAATAATCAGTGAATTTCATTTCCTTTTCCCCAGTGACTGCTTCAGATAGGAGCATGTGACCTAAGTCAGTCCAATGAAAGAGAATGTCAGGACTTTTGCTAGAAATGGCCGAACAAAGCTAATTTGCTTCGGAAGGTAAATGCGGAGCTTTTAACCGTGGGAAGTCTCGGCCGCCATCTTGGGACCACAAGGAGAGTCTATTAAGAATGGAGCTATCTATCACCAGGGTTTAAAGCAAATAAATGAAAAGGGAACCTTCGTGTACTCTCTACATTGTGTGAGTCACCTGGGAAACATGACCTTGAAGCCTTTGAACTTTTCACTTATGGGAGCCAATAAATAATATTTTTTGTTTTAACCAATTTGAGTTCAATTTTCTGTTTCTCGAAACCAAAGATTCCATTTGATTCAAAAGAATGAATTAACATGACTAAGAAGGAATGGAATACATTCCAGATGGGTTAAAGAGTTAAATGTGGGAAATGGCCCAGACAAGAGAAGTTATATGTGTTGATGAAAGTGGTGTCAGCATTTCTTTTTTTTTTTTTTAAGATTTTATTCATTTATTTGAGATAGAGCAAGAGAGAGAATACATGAGTGTGGGAAAGGGCAGGGGAAGAGGGAGAAACAGTCTCTCCACTAAGCAGGGAGCCCAATGTAGGACTCAATTCCAGGACCCTGGGATCATGACCTGAGCTGAAGGCAGATGCTTAACTGACTGAACCACCCAAGCACTTCTTGACCTTTACATGGTAAAGGTCCTCATGAGAAAAGAAGTAAAGGCTTATGGTTTATAAAAGAAAAACATTTATAGATTTGACTACTTAAATCTTTTTAATTTATGTAGATAAAAACAGTACCACAAACAGATAAATGAGAGATTCTAGAACTTTTGCAATTATATATGTGAGATATATATACATACATCTATATATATGTATATATATATATACATATATATATATACATATGGCAAAGAGTAGTGTCCTTAACATATAAAGACCTCTTGCAAACATATAAGAAGAATACATCTCAAAAAAATGGGTAAAGAACATGAGAAGGCGGGGGGGGAGGAATTCAATTGGTCAATTAAAATGAAAGCAGTCCAATCTCACTAGTACCTAGAGAGACACAGATCAGGGTAAAACCAGATGTCTTTGTGCCTAGCAAATTATCAGGAACTTTAAAATGATATCTTGCCTGGCTAAAGATACAGGGAAATAAGCACCACCATACAATATTGGGCATGGAAACTGGTTCAAGCATTCTAGACAGTAATTTGGCATTATGTTTCAGAAACCCTAACCTATCCAAACCATGTAACATAGTCATTTCATTGAAAAGTTTTAAATATTTAATACATTATTTACCTGGAGGTTTCTAAGTGGTCATACTAAATCTACCACTTAATATGTGCAAGGGTCTATGCAAATGTCCTTTCCATCTATTATCTCAGTTCATCTTCTCCAACACCCAGAAGCACAAGTACAGCAGGTATCATCCCCATTTCACAGATGAGGAAACCAAGGCTCAGGATGTTTCACAAGTGTACTTCTGATTAGATGACAAGTAAGTCGTGGAGCTGGGTTTCGGTCACAGAAAGTCTGGTTTCAGAGCCCTCATGCTTCACTATTATACTTAATATTCTTTGGGCCCTTGGCTCATATTCTGCTCAATTTATTTTTTTCTTTTGAAAGGAAGACTTGCTAATCTTGAGTTACAACTTAAAAGGCATACTTCTGCTAAGAATACAAAGCTGAGAAAATGGAAGAGAAAGAAGGCAAGAAAACCAACATTTATTGAGTCCATGTGATTCATTGGAATGTGCTACCCACCTTGAAGCCACAGAACCACTTTGCCATGTAGTTATGATTATCCCTGTTTCACTGATAAATTGAGACAGAGAGATCATGACACGACCAAGGTCACTGAGCTACGAAGCAAAACCAGAATTCCAATTTACAACTGCTTGACTCCTAAGTCCTTGCTCTTTTTGCTATTGGCTAATAAAAACCAAATGTACAAATACAATATTTAGTGGGAAAAAATAAACTTCTGCAATTGGCTTTAAGAAGTCAATTGTATAAATAAGAATTGGGAGACCTATTTTAGGTGCAAAAGATCTCAGGATTTGGGTTGGTTGTGAAGTACCATGAGTAAGTATTGGGACTATCCGAATACTCCTATAGTCTCAGATGGCATTAACAGAAAAACCATGTCCTGGAGAGGGGCAAGAATGTTCCAGCTGGTTTGTACATTGCTTATACCAGATAAGGAAAATTGAGATTAATTCTGAGTGCCATACTTTAAAAGGACAGACAGCAATGGATGTCCAGAGGAGACCAGCCAGTTGGTAACAAAATATATCTATGTAAGTATACACATGTAAAGATTGGGTTATGTCACAAAAGTTCAATGAGAAGACCCAGGAGGTAGCTGAAAACCACCCTCAGTTAGCTGAAGTGCAGCTATATGGAAGAAATTCTTCTTACATTGTGTGTGACTCCAGAGGACAGGGAGCTGTCATTGGAAGGAGGCAGATTTGGGCCAGTTAATGAAAAAATCAAAACATGACCATACCCTCCATATCTTTGTAGGCATTAAATGCCCAGCACTGCATTTAGACATAGGAGGCATTCTGCATATATGTATTGAACTGAACTGAATGTTTGATTGCTGCTCAAAAACTCAACGAGTTTGCCTTGTAGGGTAGTGACATGTGAGCAGAAGCTAGCTGGCAACCTGCTGTAACCGAGACTCCCATTCCCATAAAAAGAAATTCCTACACCTTGCGCCCCTCCACCTCTCTCCCAGCCATTCCCTGCTTCCCTCCTAGCCCAGCTTGAAAGAGGAGAATTTTCTCCGTCCATTCCAGCCTGACTTTTAACTCTCCAGAGTATGGGCTCATCAGATCTAATCACCAAACATAACCCTCTCACTCCTCCCAATGCAGAGAGAACTGCTGGTCAATTCCTCCCGGAAGGGTTCTTCTCCCCTGGCCCATCGTCATGCTACCTTTCTGTTCCTCCTCAGCCTCCTCCCCTGACAACTGCCTGCACGCTTTTTCTTTCATCACTCTTCTTCCTGCTTTCTCTCCCCAGGACATCCCATCCATTCTGAGGACTTAACTACCATTGAACACTGACTTCTGAACCTACACACTCAGTCAAAACCTCTTTCCTGATCTGCAGACCTGTCTCATTCACCACTGGTGTCTTCAAATCACTGCAAACTTAACGTTACCCATGCTCTCCCACCACACATGCTCTCCTTCCGCCATTTAACTTAATGTCTTTACACATCAACCTTGGCCTCTCTCCCCTGCTCCCAAACTCCTTCCTAATCAATAACCATGTCCTCAATACTACTTCTAAATCTCCCTTGGATTTGTCACTACTTTTCATGCCACTGCTGCTATGGTGATTCAGACCTTAATCCCTTCCTTAGACTATTACAGGGGCCTTCTAATTGGCTTTCTAGGCTCCCGTCTCCCCTGATTCTAACACAGCCTTCCTCTTGCCAACTAAAGTTTTATTTGTTTTTTTTTTTAATGTGAATGACCACATCTCTGCCCTATTTAAGAGCCTCTGGTAATTACCTATCGTCTTTAGTATCAAATCCAAATTGCTTACCTAAATCAAACTTCTTCATGAAAAGGCTACAACCTACCTTGTCGTAGTCATTTTCAGCTCACACCAGACTTGCCTCTTCTTTCTGAACACAGTTTGCCTTTTCACAACTTTGTACCCTTTTTCTTCCTGTTCCCATTGGGAAAAGGCCAAGGGCACTCCTCTACACTTGGCCAACCGATCTCCTCCTTCAGTGCCCAACCCAAACTTCAGCATCTCTAGGAAAAAATAAATAAATAAATAAATCCCTTTTATATTCCAAGTCAGACATCAGGGCAAGAGATGTGGTATTTAAAACAATGGACTGGGGATGCCTGGCTGGCTCACTTGATGGAGCACGTGGCTCTTGATCTTGGGGTTGTGAGTTCAAGTCCCACATTGGGTGGAGATGACTTAAAAATAAAATCTTTTAAAAATAAATAAATAGGGGCACCTGGGTGGCCCAGTTGTTAAGCATCTGCCTTTGGCTCAGGTCATGATCCCAGGGTTTGGAGATCGAGCCCCGCATCAGACTCCCTGGTCAGCGGGGAACCTGCTTCTTCCTCTCCCACTCCCCCTGCTTGTGTTCCCTCTCTCGCTGTCTCTCTGTCTGCCAAATATATAAATAAAAAATCTTAATTAAAAAAAATAAAAATAAATAACACAAATAAATAAATAAATAAAATAAAGTGAGGGACTGGATGGGTAATTGTAGAGAAGTAAGCCCAGGGGAGTTTCCAGCATTCAGAAATCAGGAAGGACCCAGCAAAAGAGATTGAGAAGGAACACAGGATGAGGTAGGAGGAAAGTCAGTGTGATATGATGGAAGTCAAGTGAAGAAAATGTTTCAGGCAGAAGGGAGTGAACATCTGTGCCAAGAAGCTGCTGAGAGCACAGTAAGGTGAGGATGGTCAATCAACACTCAGATAGGACAACCTAGAAGTCACTGTGACCCTCTCATGTGTGTTTTCAGTGAAGTAATGAGGAACAAAGGGCAGACTGAACTGGCTTCAAGGGATAGAAATGAGGAAGTAGATGTTTGTTGAATGGGTAAAGTATTGGATGAATGAAGAAATGATGTCTTAGAGAGGATTCCATAATTGGTCAGGAACCAAAATAGAGGAGTTATTTTGAACTCTCAGTCTCTGAAAAATTTCCAAATAGAAACAAGGATGCAATTGCATGATGCAAAGCTTTTCTTAAGTGACAAGGGAATTCAGAGTAAGAGGAAGCAAGCGGCAGAGTTATTCCAGGGAAGGTTCCATGTGAGTTCGGTAGTGAGCCCTTTTTATCAACTGCTGACCCAGTTCATGAAGACCTTCGTGCAGGACGTCCCAGAGGCTCCAGGGAAGAGCAGTCCCTGCAGGCACTTACGTGCAACATATTCGGAAACTCTTTCCAAACACCCCTTCCTAGTGCGTGGGGTTGCCGTAAGAAGCCTGTAAGCCCAGGTCCCACTCCTTTGGAGGCTGGGCTGTACCACGTCTGAATGATGAGAAAGAGGTGAGCAGGAAAAACCTGACCCAGACAACATAGTGCATTGAAAATGCTGTCCGGGGGAATATTCCTATATAAATTTTTTACTGAAATAATAATGGAGATGGACTAAGTGATCACCTATAGTTGAGGAAGAAGGAGGCTGTTCTTACCTGCCACCCCCTGGAGTATAATAGTAATGAAACATGGAGAATACAGACTTTGGGTAAACTAGACCCAAGCTTTGATTCTGTGACGTTCCTCAAGTGGTCAGAGTTTTAAAGGGCACTTTGTTATCGATCCCATGTAGAATGTCTTTTTACTTCCATGACTGAGGACAAATAACCTCGGGACCCTAGATTTCCCTTTACAGAATCACCTGTGGTGAAGTCCAGGGCTTGGATTGTGAAATAGAACCCACCATAGAATAGTCGATGAACCTCCTGTCATATCGTGTTCCCCACAGTTCCCCAAATGCCTAGGGTGCTCCTCTTTTCCCGTCCATGCCTTTGCCCATGCTGTGTCCTCTACGTGGAATACCCAAATCCCTTTTTCCTGGCATGCTGAGATCTAGGATTTCTCAGGGAGGCCTTCCTCACCCTCTCAGATACAAACCGATCCCCTCTCCATGCTCCCCAAACCATTTTCATGTGTCATTCCATGTTCATACCCACCGCACAGAACTACGGTTATTTACTTCTCTGGGGTAGTTCCTTGAAGTCAGTGATGTGGTCTTCTTCCTATTTTTTTTTTTTAAAGATTTTTTATTTATTTATTTGACAGAGAGAGAGATTACAAGTAGGCAGAGAGGCAGACAGAGAGAGAGGAGGAAGCAGGCTCCCTGCGGAGCAGAGAGCCCGATGCAGGGCTCGATCCCAGGACCCTGAGATCATGACCTGAGCCGAAGGCAGCGGCTTAATCCACTGAGCCACCCAGGCGCCCTCTTCTTCCTATTTTTATTCTTTGCGTCTAGAATAGTGCCTGTGCATTTTGGGCACACACTCACTGTTTTGAATGGATGTATGAATGCTTGACGCATTAATGAATGAATGAAAGAATGAATACATGAAAAGATCAGAAAAAATGTTATCCCCCCAAAAGAAGCTAATAAACGCATAAAAGTGCCACTGGCTTTACATATAAGCACCATTTGGGCAGGTAAGGGTCCTCTTGAAATTCAGCTGAGATGACAAGATCATCACAACATAACATGTATGAAGAAGAGATAATACAATCGACTAGTATATGTCCAGCACAGGTTGGTGAGAACTGTGCTGATTGAAAGCAGAGTTGTGTAGTGAAATTGATTGGTTTTGATCTACATTTGAGACAGAGAGTTGATCTGTAGGACACATGAACATTTTAGTGTTTGTTGTTTCTTTTAAGCAAGATATTTTTCATCTTCAAATGTAAGGGCAATGTACACCTTAATAAACTGTTTATCTAAAGCAGGGCTTCCTTGTGGAAGGAAGGAAGGAAGAAGGAAGGAATCAGCTGTTATACCTCTAAAATGGAAGCTATGTGTTACATTGAACTGGCCATTTTATCCCAACATGCCTTGGTTTCTCTCATGCATACTTTGTAAAACAATAATAGCCTTTACTAGTATTTACATTATAAAAGTGTTGTTACTGTAAATTAGATAGTATAAAATGGGCTATGATGTCTTCCCTGAAAGACATACACTATACACAAATGAGGTATTATTATTATTTAATTTTTCCTTTTCAATCTCTTTAAATGAGAATTAGATGAGGACTCGGCTTTAAAGCAGTATCGGGTGGGTAAATGATTATTGACGGAAGTGAAATGAAAAAAAAAAATCTTTAGCTGAAAACTCAGTGTAGCCAATCTGTGCACAAGGCAAAAATATTGTATTTGTCTGTGATGTTCATCACTGTTTTTATCACCTCTCCGTGCTGTAATCACAAACTGACGACAGTGAAGGCTTTCTGTTCAGTCATCGTGAGCATTTTTGAGAATATGGACATCCTGGAATGATTACAGCTTGGCAACGTTGTTTCAACTAATCAAGCCACCAAGCTAGTTTTGTTATTGATTTAGGGCCTAAATGAACCTTGGCAGGCCTTTCCTTCCTCCCCTGGTTCTTAGGCTCAGGGATGCCTATTCACTACCACTTTACAGGTTAGTTGCTGCCAATGCCTGTGTTCCCCATTCGCACCCCCCTAGGCCAGAGCTTGTCTAGCTTCCTCTTGCAATACAGCATTATTGCAGAAGAAGGGTTGTGGAAATAAGATTTGGGGACTTGTTGTGCATGTTGGGGACTTGTTGTGCATGCTGGGGACTTGAGTTCGCGTCCCGAAGGACTGAAAGTATACACTGGGAAGATTCGGGATAACAGAGCCAGTGGGACGGACTCACCGTCCAGCATAACTGTGCCTGGCTTCTGTGTGTGTGTGTGTGTGTGTGTGTGAGCAAGGGCTTCAGCCCATTTCCCATTCTTGCTCTTGCTCTTGCTCTTAGACAACACCCCCCTACCTGCCCCACTCCTCCCCTCACGTCCAAACCCCTTACAGTGTTTCTCCATGATGTATTGGCTCACCTTCACTCCCTAGGACCAACCTTCAGCATTGTTGACAGTGGTGGTCATCTGTTTTGCACCTGACCCACGTATTTTGGCTTCTGGATTTTGTTCTCAGAGAGGCCCCCTGCTTGGATGGCGGTCTGGCCAGCTGTGGGGCCAGCTGCCTTCTCCAGACTCCAAGGTGACCAAATTTCTCTCTTCTCCTTCTAACTGCCCCCAACACATAAGCTCTGGCAAGAAAGGAAGGATAATGATCATGTGACAAGTGTACTGAACCAGATTTTTACCTGTGGTGGGCAGCTCCGAGAGGCCAGGTTACATCAAACACCACAGTGGGCCTGAGGTCCAGGAAGACTGTGCGGGCCCTCGAGGCCTTGAGAAGGATCGGGTGCCGAGGAAGAGCTGGGGGCAGAGCAGAGAAGGCAGATTGGGTTTACTCTACAGTTTTAGCCACACCCAGCACTGGTGGTGGCACCAAGGGCCCCCACACAGGGCACGCCCCCAAGCAAGAGTGCTGCTAGGTTGGAGTTGAGCTACAGGTGATTGTAGGTGGCGAGGAAGCCTTCGTGGCAGCCGTCTTTTCTTCCCTTGGGGAAGAAAATCGAGAGAGTATATCTTCCATTTGAAAGGCAAACTTTCTGAAGTAGCTGTGTAGATGTTGTTCACTGGCTGTATTTGTTCTTCAATTCATATGACCTGGCTTCTGCCTCCACTGGCCTTTCTTGCCCACCCACTCGGGCATCTCCTCGGTTCTCACCCCATGACTGCTTCTCAGCCTCCTTCTTGATCTTCTGACCACATTTGCCTTTGTTGACCACAACCTACTTGTTGAACCGTGCTTTTCCTTCGTCTTCTGTGATACCTCACATTCTTGTTTCCCTTGTCTCCCTCTGATTGCACCTTCATACTCTTTTTTTTGAGGAAACTTTGTCTGCCCATCTCTTGAGGTCGGTTTTCCTCTTGGGTTCTCTTGCGCCTTTTCTCTTCCCCGATGCTCACTCAGGGTATCTCGTTCATCAGTGTGGATTCTATTGTTGCCTGTCACGTACTGATGATTCCTACACCTGAATCCTCAGACTTCTAGACTAAACTACTGGCTGCTACACGGCCCGTGTTCTCCAGGCATCACACACCAAACATAACCTGGTCTGAACTGGACGCTTCTCCACAGCTCCACCATCTTGCTGTCCTAATGACTGACACCGCTGTCTACCCAGGTGGTCAAGCTGTCTACCCGGATTGTCAAGCCAAACATCTGAGCAGCAGTCTTGACTTTTGCCTGTCAAAACTTGAGCATTCAAATGATCACACATCTTAGAGACCATCTCCTCTGTGACATAGCTTGTATACTTCTGAATAATTTGGTCCCACTTACCTTTCCAATCCCATCTCTGACCGCTCTGTCTCAGCTATGCTGAACTCACGTTCAGTGCTCAGATGCCCAGAAAGCACAGCCATTTCTGTGATGTCCCAAATATGCATCTGCCGTACCCTCCACCTGAAAGAGACTTGCCCCATTTCTTTTTATTTTTTAAGATTTTATTTATTTGTTTGAGACAGAGAGAAAAGAGAGACAGAGAGTGCATAAGTGGGGCAAGAAGCACAGAGTGAGAGGGAGAAACAGGCTCCCCACCAAGCAGGGAGCCCAACATGGGGCTTGATCTCAGGACCCTGGGAGCATGACCCAAGCCTAAGGCAGATACTTAACTGACTGAGCCACCCAGGCACCCTGTCCATTTCTTTTTTTTAAACCAACTCCTTTATACCTTGTAAGTCCCCACATACAAGTCTCTAACTTTCAATTCTCCCAAAGTCTGGGTCAGGTGACTCTCCTAGGGCTCTTGGTACACTTCTTTATCAGAGCTTCCTTTCCTATTTCTAACTTGCCTTCTACTATAAACTCTACTCTGAAGCCCCTAGAAGCAGGGCCCATATTTATCCTATTCATCTTTGTATTCCTAGTACCAACACAGTCATTGGTACAAAATAAATGCTCAATGAATGAGGGAATATAAATGTTAAAAGTATCATTGTGAGAATATAAATTTTGAATCAGAAGATGCAATTATCTGGGACTTATCAAATCCCTCTAATATCACAAGGAATTGAAGATTATCTAAAACTCTTGGGCACCTGGGTGGCTCAGTGGGTTAAAGCCTCTGCCTTTCGCTCAGGTCATGATCCCAGGGTCCTGGGATCGAGCCCCGCATCGGGCTCTCTGCTGGGCGGGGAGCCTGCTTCCTCCTCTCTCTCTCTCTGCCTGCCTCTCTCCCTATTTGTGATCTCTATCTGTCAAATAAATAAATAAAAAATCTTAAAAAAAAAAGATTATCTAAAACTCTTTAGAAGAGTTTATCAACATTAGAATCGTGAGCAGAGAGCAGTTAATAGAGGTAGATTTCACAGCTGTCCCTGGTGGGCTTCTTTTCCAGAATTCAGTATCCAGATTCTCTGAGCCATATTTTGGAATCACCCGAGCATCCCATCCTCCTGAATTTTCATAAATTACTGGATTCATAACCCACTCCATACTTGAGAAGATGGGGATTGGAATAAGGTAAGTGTTAGCTTCTCTGTTTTTCAATTCTTCAATTCTCCTCTCTGGAGTCTTCATCAAGAGGTGTGACTGGCTTCCGTTCTAGTCTTGATGGCTTCACAATGTTTGACTATCCTATGCATATGAAGAAATGTTGTGAAGTTTCTTAGGAATTATGTCCTTTCAAATACATTCTTTTTTATTTCATGACTGTTTACATTCTTCATATTGTTCTACCAATTTTTTCTTAATGTGAGTCCACATAACAGATAGTGGACTTCGGAAAATGAACTTGCCGCCCACTTCAGGACACTTTTTGGTCCAGATGTACTCTAAGAATATAGGACATGAGCAATGAAATTAAACTTCAAAAACAATTCTGCATTAGCCATACTGTGTATGGACCACCCCCCATTCCATCCCACTGTCAATTTTCCTTAGCCCCATACCTGCTTTAACTTTTCATGAGAAGACTTAGTGTTATTTATTTTTTAAAATTTATTATCTATCTCCTCTACTAGAATGTCAGCTTGCTAAGGGCAGGGATTTTGTTTTATTCCCCCACTCTATGCTCAGCACAGGGAATAGTAACTGATGCATGGTAGGCACTCAATAAATATTTGTTGATTAAATGAGTGAGGTCTTTTTTTAAAATTTCTTAAGAGGCTGATGTACACCTAGGTCTCTAGGGATCTAATGCAGGTCTGGCTTGCAGCCCCATCCCCCTTAACACTTTTATTGATGACTAAGATAATAACATGGATGCCGTGATAAATTGATAGAAGACACACCAACTGGAAAGGATAACACATGAGCTGGATGATACTGTCAGGATCTCCTCCTGCCCCCTGACTGAATCCTGACAAAATGTAATAATGAAGCACATCTAACAATATAAAGTTTAATAGTGACAAGTGTCAAGTACTCAAAGATTCAAAATTCAATTGTATAAGTAGAAATTGGGGGCGAGATGTCTTACATTTGCTCATGTAGGAAGGTTTAAGACTCCTGTAGATTGTTAGTAGATGATAAGTCAACACAGTGTGATGTACTTAAAAAAAATCAATCTTTTGCTATATTAATAGAAATACAGTGTTCAGGTGGGGAAGTAGTTCTCTAGTACTCACTTGTGATCAGGCCACATTTGTTCTGTGTTATAAATCCTGATCTTCAACCTGTAAGAAAGACATTGATAAACAAAAGATTATTGAAGGAGAATAAAAAAGGATGGGAGATCTGGTAAATAGTGTCATATAAAAATGATTCAAGAATTTAAGATTGTGTGTGGGTATGTGAGGATGGAGATGAGGCTAGCATATGTAGCTACCTTCCAAAGTTGGAGGGGCTATCCTGCAGAGAGGAGATGAGATTTCTTCTGAGTAATCCCAAGCAACAGATGGAGAACCCCTGAGTGGAAGACGTCAGTGTGTGTATTTCAACCCAACAATTAATTAGCCTTGCCTATCAGTCAAGTAGGTAACTGTTCATAGTAAGTTCCCTGACCCTGATGGTATTGAAGCAGAATCCAGGCATTCCTGCCCCATTTGTTGGGTATATATGTGATGGGAGTTCAAACACTGGGGTGAAGGATCAGATTCATCACAGGAGCAAACACATATAGAGTGCCTGCTATAGGGCAGGTACCATCAAACATGATTAATGTGGATTGTTACGTTTAATACTCATATCAGTCCTACTAGTTCCAACTTACAGATGAGAAGAGTGAAGCTCAGAGGGGTTAAGCAACTTGTCCAAGGTCTTACACCTTGTACAAAGTAGAGCAAGGACTTGAACTTAAGCAGTCACATCTCTGACCTTAATTATTATTTTATAAATGATTCCCACTTCTAGAAACCAGTCCTTCCCACCCTGATGTTCTATCACTCTAACGAAGTAACCAAACCAGGGAGCTTATTATCTCCAGTAGTAAATGACTTTCTAATAAATAGTTTCTTTCAATATAGTATGAAGGGACTAAATTCTTCTGGGCATTTGCCACTTGTGGTTCACCATATGGAGCCCAGCATAGGATCTGGCACACAATAGGTGCTCAATAATAATTTTTTTAAGCAAAAAAAAAAAAAAAAAGGAGTGTAACCACACAAATTGGCTGCATTGGAAATGACAAAAATCTCAATGCCTTGTGCCAGTGGAAGAACAAGAGAATTTCTGGGTGGTCTCCTGAGGACACTTGTCAGAAAGTGGTAATCCATCATTTTCTAGCAAAGGCCTTGAGAATTCCTGCCTCAGTTTGGACAATATTCATTCCAACAAATATTTATCGAGTGCCTGTCCTATGCTAGGTGTGACCAACATGCTGAGGGTCCAGAGGTGAATCAGAGGATGTACTGTTAGTGGGGGAGATGGACAGGTAAGCAAATTCTTACAATACAATGTGACAAGTGCTGTCGCAGGAATGTGTGTGTGTATATGTGTGTTTTTCAAGTATTACAGAAGCACAGAACTAATTCTGCTTGGTTGAAAGAGTTGCCTGATACTTGATCACATTTCAAAAATAACTGCCACGTACTTATATAAGCTTATTTGGTCTTCATTAAGACCACGTGAGGTCCGTGATCCCTTTTTGTACAGAAGATGAAATAAAGTTTCACAGAGGTTAGGTGACTTTCCCCAAGGTCATGCAGCTGGTTAGAATAATTGCTGGCATTTAGTGCATGCTTAGGCTCTGCTTTAAGCCCTATTAAGACATTTAAAAAAAAAATTTACTTATTTATTTTAGAGAGAGAGTGTGTAGTGGGGAGGGGCAGAGGGAAAGAGAGAATCTGAAGCAGATTCCAGGCTGAGCGCAGAGCCTGACATGAGGCTCATCTCAGGACCCTGAGATTACGACCTGAGCCAAAAACCAAGAGTGGGATGCTTAACCAACTGTGCCACCCAGGCACCCCAGCCCTGTTAAGACATTTAATCCTCATGACTACTCTCTGAGGCTCTTATTGATATCACGGTAACTTTAGAAATGGGAAAACTGGGTGCAAGATTTAAATGACTTGGCTAGAGTCATATAGCTAGAAAGTGGAAAATGAGGATTTGCATCTCCACATTCTGGCTTTTGCAGGCACACACTTACCCACTGAGATAAATTACATTTAACTGGTTCCTTAAAGAGCTGAAACTCACCTGGAGTCTGACTCCAAGTTCAGATGCCTTTCACGTGACCTTGCCTTTTAGCCATATTGCATCCAAATGAAGAGAAGTGCTGTGTGCCTGGTATAAGGAGAGGTCCTGTTGGTTGGGTATCCACAGAAGTGTTTCGGGAGCGGTGTGGTAAAATCTAGAATATGCGTTAGTTGTGTACACCGAGTTTTTCAGGGCGGCCAAAATTTGGCTTGTTGTTCTTCAGGTCAGCCCTCTGAACTCTAGGGACGATGGTTGGTTACTCACAGGAACTAGCCACCAACACTTGGCCTGCAGCTTTTTTTAAATCAAGTTTAAATTTTTTTAAAAGAAGATGACAGGATGTAAAACATTAAGAATGAAGCAAGTTAAATCCCATACCTTATAAATAAGCAAGAATGGAGTTACAGAAAAGGAGAAATGAAGCACAAAATTGCTTAAATTGTCCGAGCCTTTTCTCTATAATAAAAATTCTTGGATTGAAAAATAGTTCAATCCAATATTATTGTGCTTTAATAATTAAGTTGAATTGGCTCTGTGGCAAATCTGAGAAAGAATTGGTTATTAAAATGAATGAAGTGGGTTACCCTTCCCTCAATAATTACTACTTCAGCTGATGTGGATATGACCCAGGCAATGGAGTCGGCTGCATTTTTTAAGACATACATCTCTCCCAATTTTGGGAGATTTGGTCATTTTAAAATTAGCTGCAGGCTGGGATTTCTGTGGTAGGTGGAGGGACAGAAAGGGTCAATGTTCTTCAGCATTCATTCTTTCGAAGCAGGTGGGATTTGGGGTTTTGTTTGGTTTTTAGTGTTTTGTTTTGTCCTTTACGGAGACCTGGTAGATTCACTGATTATCTTGGCCTTTGTGTTTATGGATTTCTCTTTTCTTGGCTTCAGGTCCTTGGAAACATTTGTTTTGATGATGGCAGGAGGGTTAGTCATGTTTTATTTTTGTTGTTCCTATTTATTTTTAAAATCCTTTCGTTCAAGGCAACTTACAAGGTATTGTGTAACCTGCATTTATGTCTCCACAAATAAAATACTCTTAGAAGTAACTTCTAATACAACCTTAGAGGGGTAGTTAATAATTTGATGCCCAGTTCATGTGCATCAGAATGAATCTGTAGTATTAGCAGCTAGAATAAGGGTATGCTTGGAAAAAAATAATGTTTGAAATTTATAATTGAATTTAGCATTTAGACTTGAAATTTCAAGTTCTGTAGATCAATTAATTTTGAGTTACCAAGCACACAAATTCTTATATTTTCCTTTGCATCGCTGAGTCAATAAAAGTTGGAAAATTCTTTTCTCATACATTCCGTTCTTTAACCAAGCCTGAAGGTATATGGCTTTTAGAAACCACACCCCAAACAAACAGTTTTTCATAGAGTTATGAGTAAATGAATAGAGTGGGCTCTCCTAGCATTTGGGGTTGTACGTCTAATTAGAACTCTCAGTATTTCAAACATATAATTTACCAACGTTGAGGTTTTTAATTCTTAACTCTGAGTCCACTGGGGTAAAACAAGTGACCTCTGTTGGAAATATGTCAAGAATCAGCTTTCTCAGCCTGACCTTTAGTTTGTTGGTCACCACATCAAAAGCTGTTGGTTCCCAGGCTTAAAGATGTCTGAACTTACTTAAGTTTATTAAAATGTCAAGGCAGAAAGCTAGCTCGGCTTAGCAGCTGTGAAGAACAGATCACCCCCTCTCTTCTCCTTGATGCTTCTTAGTCGGTTTCTCCATGAGAGATGTTCCTTCTCAACTGGCTCCGTCTTTGATCTTGCCCATCTCCCATTGTGCATGGGAGGCAGAGAACCCTACTTCTACAATGAGACAGATGAATCTCATACTTTGAACAGACCTGATACACTTTCTAGTACAAGGCTCCATCCTAGGCACCCAGGTCTCAACGCTTTCAACCACCCGTGTTCATCACTGAAAAGGGGTATCACAGGATTTGCAGTGCCCTTGATTACTGTGTGACCTTGAGCAAGAAACTTAACCTCTCTCCAAAATAACTATTTCACAAGGTTATGGCAGCGAACTGAGATTATATATGAAAATACTTAGCACAAAGTGGGGAGCAGAGTTGCAAGTGTAGATTGAAGTTACGTGAAACCTATAATCATCCATGGACCTCAAATGGACAAATGGACCCGAATCAACATTATCAGTCCCTAGCCATTTGTTAAATCAGAAAATTTCACTTCCAAATGAATAACCACATCTACCAATGACTTTGCTTTAAAGTCTACATTTAGAACAGAACGTTACCCTAATGATACTCTGCGAATATATTTTGAAAAGAAGCTGACTGTAGTTTCTTTAGGAGAAAATTACATGTGAACAAAAAGAAGAAGGAATACTAGATATCTTTATTTCAGAATAAATGAAGGGTTACTTATCTAATTACAGATCATTCAGATGGTATAATTATTAAATGGCCATACGTAATTACAAAACATGCTTGTTTTTATGTTGGTCTGAAACTATTTTACTGATCCCAAAGAACTAATTTCCTCCTAATCCAATGGCAAACCGTGCAGTACACCATATTAACTATTAATATGCTAGAATTACCCATTAACTATCCTTTTCTTTCATTGCACCTGCTGTCATGGCCCTACGTTGATTTCAGCATTACGAAAGGAGTGATTTCAACTGCTTGCTCTCTGTATCACTAGATTTCTCTCTTGTTCTCTCGACTTCACTAGCAAGTAGGAGAGAGAAGCATTCCTCCCATCCACTTACCTATGAAAAAAGGATTCTCCGAGGCTGCCGGGAATGAACACTGTCGTAAAATTACAAGAAATTTTTGTTAAGAAACCTTTTCTCATCTGCAAGGTATTTGACTGAAACCTGAGGTGCTAGATTTCAGACAAAGGTGACTTTGGAGGAGAAAGTTGGTGCCAAGCTGGATCAGTTGTTTTTGTGTTATGTAAGGAGGACAAAAAAAAAAAAAAAAAAAGAGCTGTTTATTCCTAAGCCATAAATTTAAGATTATCCTATTATACCAAATGACAGAATTTCCAAACCTCAAAACTTGGAGTTATATTTTCATGAGCTATTATCTGTAGACACTCGAAGCTAAATATAATTAAATATTAAATAATTTGCTTTGCCCAGTTATATTTAAAATATACAAAGCTGTTTTATTCACTGTATTAGCAGTGAGTTCTAGTGGAACTACGAAAACGGTATTCTTAAACAAAAGATTTTTCTTTTTAAATAGTTTTTTTCCTGATCATAAAGAATATATGTGTGGTATAAAAATTATAGAATAGAGTAAAAAGAAAATATAAATCACCAAATCACCCATAATCCTATCATCCAGAGGTAACCACCATTAATTTTTTTTGTATTTCTTTATATAGATTTTTATACACACACCTCCCAAAATACCCACTTTATATAAATGCATATTAATGCTTTATTATAGAAAATTTAAAACATAAAAATAGGTAGAAAGCATAATGAACCCCATGTACTCATCGACCCATCAATACCCTCTTTCTCTTCCCTATTCATTTTATTTTAAAACAAATGTCCAAAATTATATCATCATTTTTGTTTGTGTTTGTTTTTATTTTTTTTTTAAGATTTATTTATTTATTTTAGAGGGGGAGGGGTGGAGGATGAGTGAGACTCTCAAGCAGTCTTCTGGAGGCTGAGGGAGGAGATCATGACCCTGAGCTGAAATCAAGAGTCGGTCGCCCAACCCATGAGCCACGTAGGCTCCCTGTTTTTGTTTTTGTTTTGGTCACCGAGCCAACAAAAGTTGGAAAATTCCAAAAGTTGGGCAGAGGGAGAAAGAGAATTTTAAGCAGGCCTCATGCCCAGTGCAGAGCCTGACGTGGGGCTTGATCTTACAACCCTTATATCATGACGTGAGCCAAAATCAAGAGTCCAGTGTTTAATTGATTGAGCCACCCAGGCACCTCAGAAATTGTATTGTCTTAACCATAAATATTCCAATTTGGATCTTTAAAAGATAAGGACTTTTTTTTAAAAAAAGATTTTATTTATTTACTTGACAGAGATCACAAGCAGGCAGAGAGACAGGCAGAGAGAGAGAGGGAAGCAGGCTGAGCACCCTGCTGAGCAGAGAGCCCGATGCAGGGCTCAATCCCAGGACCCTGCGGTCATGACCTGAGCCGAAGGCAGAGGCTTTAACCCACTGAGCCATCCAAGCACCCAGGACTTTTTTTTTTTTAAGTTTTATTTTATTTTTTTTCACTGTTCCAAAATTCATTGTTAGGGACTTAAAAAAAATTGTCACATCTAAACTAATTAACAGTAATATTTTAATAATATGAAGTATTCAATGTTCAAATTTCTAACTATCTCATAAATATTGTAATTTATTTTCATAGTTTGTTTGAAGCAGGATCCAAATGAATTCCCATACTAATATTGGTTGATATGCCTGCTAAAGTTCTTTAAATATATATGGGTTTCCACTCTAACATTTTCTTTTCATTGCAACCTATTTGTTGAAGAAACCAAGCTGTAGAACTAACTCCCCACAGCTTGGATTTTTCACATTGCATCCCCTTGGTATAGTTCAACATTTCTTCTGCCTGTGCATTTCCTACAAGCTTCTGCAAGCTTTATCAGATTCTGTTTTTTGTTTTTTTGTGGTTTTGGTCTTTGTTTTTTTTAAGATTTTATTAATTTACTTGACAGACAGAGATCACAAGTAGGCAGAGAGGCAGGTAGAGAGAGAGGGGGAAGCAGGCTGAGCACACTGCTGAGCAAAGATCCCGATGCGGGGCTCGATCCCAGGACTCTGCGATCATGACCTGAGCCCAAGGCAGAGGCTTTAACCCACTGAGCCACCCAAGAGCCCTGTTTTGTTTTGTTTTTTCAAGACTGCTTCATAGGTAATGGTGTGTTTTGCCATTAGAAGGTGCATTAATGTATAATAATCTCTTCTTTTATGTTATTTAGAATCACTGGTTTATTAAGAATTGCAAAATAGAATTGAATTTAAATAAAACAAAAATTTTTTAAAAGAATTGCAAAATAATAATATTTTAGTCCTATTATTCCTTGAGTTGACTTTCTGGCATGTGCCAATAGCGGTCAAATAGGCGTTTTGTTATTTTGCTTTTATCGTTGCTGTTGTTTTCAGTTATCATTTGAACTCATTAATTGAAACATGTTCAATATGTTTCAGTATATCTTATTTAATTATTCTTATTAATGCTTAAATTGTCCCTATTTAGCCTCTTCAAATTAGCTCCTGACTCCTTTAACATGACCCTACTAGTCTTGGATAAAGTCCTTGTTATTTGGTATAAGGTGCTCTACGTTCATCCCGTATAGTTCCACACAGTAAAAATCTATATATATTTAAGACTTGAGTGTGTTTAAATATAATACCAACCGTAGGACAGAAGCTATTTATAAGAGCAAAGACTGGAAACAACCCAAATGTCCATTAATAGAGGATTGGTTGAACAAAGTTTGGTACACCCACACAATGGATCTCTGTGCAGTTATAAAATTGAATTCAGGATCTTTATGTATACTTTATATGGATTGATTGATCTCTGGGATACAGTGTGAGCACAAAGCAAGAGGGAGAAAAGCAAACCTACCATTTATGTAAGAATGGATATAAATATATATTTGCATACATAGATACACATACACACACATATACATGTGTGTATGTGTGTGTATATATTTGCTTGTATTAAAGATAAAACAGTGCAAGGATTAACATCACAAAATAATAGCTACCTGTAAAAGGGGGAAAGGAATGAAATAGAAGGGATAGGGATAGAAACTAGACTTGTTGGGCGCCTGGGTGGCTCAGTGGGTTAAGCCTCTGCCTTTGGCTCAGGTCATGATCTCGGGATCCTGGGATGAGTCCAGCATCGGGCTCTCTGCTCAGTGGGGAGCCTGTTCCTCCCCTCTCTCTCTCTGCCTGCCTGCCTGCTTGTGATCTCTCTCTGTCAAATAAAAAAATAAAATCTTAAAAAAAAAAAAAGAAACTAGACTTGTTTACCTTGTTTTGTAGACTTGACTTTGGAATCATGTAAATATTTGATGAATTATAAAAATACTAATTTTAAAAAATCCAATTCCTATTTTTTAAACAAATTTTGTATCCAATTGGTGGCACACGGAGAAATTATTTTGAATGACTTTAAAACACAGTAATTTGACTACATATTCCTAACGGGATATTTCCTAAGGACCAAAAGGACTGCAGAAACATTTTTTAACCATCTTTGATAATCCTATGGTTGGTGGTCGTGTCGTTATCACTGGTCTGGACAATATGGGATAAGCAAGTACTAATTATGGGATCTTCTAATTCTATCATGTTCAGTGTCCTTGAGAATCAGGAATCACAGCATTGGAGGAAGGAACTCAAGATGTAAAAGAGAAGAGGTTAGGTAGAAACCCTATAGTTCTGAATTTGAATTAGAAGTTAGTGATATCAGGGGCACTTGGCTGGCTCAGTTGATAGAACACGTGGCTCTTGATCTTGTAGTCGTGAGTTCAAGACCCACATTGGGCACAGCAATTACTCTTAAAAAAAACTCCTGTTATTGTTATTGTTATTTTTTAATGTTTGTATTACATATATTTCTTAGCTCCTCTGTTCACTGAAAAGACCTAGAAATAGTGATTAAGCCAAAAGCAATGATCACTGTTGGTATCTATATTAGATCTGGCCAAGGCAGGAAAAAGGTCTACACACATATACATATATATCATAAACACATATATTCATGTATACGTATACTTACTGTATGCGTGACATTAGTTATTTACCTATTCTTCTATTTTGGACATTTAGATTGCTTCCAGTTCTTTGCAGTTATATACAATACAACAACAAAGCATTTGTGCATGTCTTATTTTTTTAGTACTAATTCCTGTAAGTGGAATTACCTGGCCAGAGGGTAGGAACATATTTAAGCTCATGATTAGTATTGTCAAATCGCCTCTAGAAAGGTTATACCAGGTTACACACCGAGCGGCAGTGCGGGAGAGTGACTGCTTCATCCCCTTAATAGTTATTGATATTTTAGACATTTATATTGACATGTTTCTGCCAATATAATCTAAGTCAGGAAGAGTCACTCCTTTCTTTTTGTTTTCTCCTCTTTGATTTTCTTAGAAAGAGACTTTAAACATTAAGAATACATGGAAAAATTACACAGATGTTACGTTTTTGTGAATTAACAACTGTGTATCAACAAAGACTAGAATGGTCTTATCAAACTATGTGTATTACTTAAAATTAATGGGTGAGCTTACTAACACTTTAGTTGCAAACAAACATATCATGAATGTATTGATACTAATTTTTATAGCTTTTTTGGTCATTTGGTAGCTACTTTTGGAAATTCCTGGGGTTCTTAATTATAACCCCACCTTTGCAGAACTCATTATATATGTGGAACTATTTCCCATACATAGTTCACAAAGTTAACTAGCTTTGCAAACACGTCTTACATGTACCTTCGATATGCAATTCCCATATGAATATCTTGAAATAAATAGACTATAGATAAAAATCGTAGATGGTTAAAGATAGAGGAATCTTAAAGATCATCTATATGGGTCTAACTTCCTTATTTTATACCTGAGAAATCAGAACAAAGAGCATTGCATAACCAACCCCCCCCCAACATTATATGGCTAATTTGAGATAATGGGAGATAAAAATCCCAATCTGATTCAGTATTGTGTCCTCTACATGTAACCTCCTAGTGTTAGCAAAACTTCAAGGCAATATGTAAAAAATAAAAATAACTGCTGTGTTAGGGAAATGAGATTTGGAGTATTTTCCTTTAAAATTCTAATTTTATGCTACCTTTCCAATAAAAAAAAACTATGGAAAATAGATCAACAACTACATTATAAAAATCAGGTAAAAGCACTTCTGTTATTTAAAAGCTAGAAATAAACTATATAGGGATCAAAATATGTGGTATCTGAATGATATATATACACACATACATTCTACATACACACACATGCATACACTATTACAAGCACTTTATTATCTCATTGAATTCTAACAACAATCCCAAGCACAAAGAGGTTATGTGACTTTCCCCCAGTAATGTCATGAGAGTCAGTCAGGATTTGAACCAAGGCAGTCATAGACACAGTGGACTGTTCAAAGTTTCAAGCCTTGATGGTCAGTTTCATTGCTATGGAGGGTTCCTATGACTGACTCTCCCGAGCTCTCTCCCTACAGGGTCAGATGTCTCACTTTAGAAATCCATTCATTTGAATAATTAATGATGGAATTCCTCAGAGCAAAAATTTTCAGGGACAGTGCTTCTAAACCCCTCATCTTCCATTTGCTAACTATGTGACTTTCCATTCCTTGTCAACAATAGTTTCTTGGAGGATTAAATAAGATAAATTGTATCCATTTTTTAGAAGAATACTTGCCACACAAAAAATATTCAATAAATGATCACTGCTATCATCAGTATCATCATCATCATCAATGTTACTAATATCATTATCAATAGCATCACCATTATTATTTATTTCCAATTAATCCTTTTTGAAATTCAAAAAATTGTGGAAGGAGTAATACATTATCCAAGGGGCTGGAGACTCCTCAGTTATTTTTCTCCTGACAGGAAAGAGCATAGAGGTAGTAAAGAGAGATATTGAAAAGAGCCATGAGAGGCCCCCAAAGGCAACTCAGAGCAGAGTTTTATCCCAAATTAGTTGGGATATGTTTACAGAACAGTTCATTTGAAATCCAGTGCCCTTATAAGGGATCCTTTAATTTTTATCGGGTTTCCAGAAAAATTTCCTATTAGGAAATAAGGAAGGGCACTTTCTGAGGCCATGAACACAGACCGTCTTGTCTCTGCCCTAGGCATCACATACACCACGGCCACCTGCCTGTCCATGCCACAGTGGTGGCAGGGGACAAACAACCCTCAGCAAATGCTCTGTTTACTGTGCCTGGAAACAGGCCTTTTGCCATGGAAAATTTCTCGTTGTACACATAGGTACAGAACACACATTGCATAAGATGAAGGATCTTATTAAGACTTCTCTCGCTGTCCTGTGTACATGCTGTGCTTCAAGACTAGGGCTGAGTGCCATTTCTAGGCCTCATTCCACTTTGTACTCAAGGACCACATCTAAAGGGGGCCTGCAGGGGCAACCTCTAGAATCCCCGTCTGGTCACAGATGCCTGAAGTCTAACCGCTTTCTGCTTCTGTCTTCTCCCTCTGGTCCCTGTATACTCTTTCATTTCCAGTATTTTATTTCACACTTTTTGTCATTATGGAATGAACAAAAATCCATGGTAAAAGACGAGGTGCAAAGGGGTATTCAGTGAAAGGGACAACTACTCCTATCCTGATCCCCAGGACTCCTGTCCAGAAGTAACTCCCATCTGTTCACTCCGAAAACACGGTGGAGTCCCTTCTCTGTGGCAGCCACTGCTCTGGGCACTTAGGCTGGGTGGCAAACAGACAGAGAAGATCTCTGCTTTCTGGTAGGAGTTGAAGGGGCCCAAAGAAGATACATAAGCAGATTATCATTTTGTATATCAGTACGTAACACATGTTACAGACAGAAACAAGCAGGGGAGGGGGAGAGTGATCAGGGCCACTGAGGTGATGTTTGAACACAGCACGGAAGAAAGATCGATTCCATGCTATTTGTGGGGGAAGCGCCTTCCAGACAGAGAGAAAGCACATTCAAGCACATCTGGCACGCTGTGGGGACAGGGTTTTAAGTACATTTTTTACAATTTTTATTTATAAAACATTTACTTATAAAGTATCTACCGGGGCACCTGGATGGCTCAGTGGGTTAAGCCTCTGCCTTCGTTCAGCTCAGGTCATGATCTCAGGGTCCTGGGATCGAGCCCCGCATCAGGCTCTCTGCTCAGCCGGGAGCCTGCTTTCTTCTCTCTGTCTCTGTCTGCCTCTCTGCCTACTTGTGATCTCTCTCTATCAAATAATAAATAAAATCTTTAAAAAAAAAAAAAAAAAGAAGTATCTACCACAGCCAGGCATTCTTCTGAGTACTTTTTATATATGTTAACTCTCCTATTCCTGGCAACAAGCCTGGGCACTCTTATCATCCCACTGCAAAGGCAACGTGAGGCACAGAAGGGTTAGGAAAATTGCCCAAAATTAATCAGTGAGTAGTCAGACCGAGACTTTCCCAGAGGCTGCGTGGCTCCAGGGCCCAGGCATTAAGGGCTGCATTCCACCCCACAGTAGGGCAGGGGTCACTGGAGAGCTGTGGGGCAAGATGGGAGCAGAGAGAGAACCTGGAACAGAGGAACCAGTACACTATTCCAGAAAACTCTGACACACGTACATGTGTATTTGCGTGTGTATCCCTTACATCTGTGTCCTCTTCGTTAACATGCTTAATGGTAAAGTGTAAAACAATTTTAATTGATGGGAAGGAAAGAAAAAATTGATATTACATATGCTTTAGTTAAAGAGGATATCCCATTAAATAATATTTTGGGCATGAGAGATTTCTTCTATTTTAAAGTCTTACGAATACTTCTCTATTCTGAGGTTCATTCACTGGCTAAATTCTCTATGCGGATCCCACTTATTGTGGCCCCATCCATGTAACAGAAGAGAGAGTGACCATGATGAAGTCCCTTGAAGTAAATGGAGCACCCAGACTTGAGTGACCCAGTCTCTCCAGGTACCCCTAATAGCACCATAGACAAGTCTGTCTGGAAAAGCAAAGGCTTTGAGAAGATTACACTGTTCTCCAAGAATAATATTAATGATAAAAATGGAAGCCCCAACTTCTTAGCATTCACTACGTGCCTAGCATAATGCTAAATGCTTTATAGCCTTTTTCCCGACCTATAGTTTACTAGTAGCCCTTTGAAATACGGCTAGTTTGAGTTGAGATAAACCGTATGTGCAAAATACACATTAGATTTCAAAGACTTAGTACAAGAAAGAGAATGTAGAATATCTCACTAATTTTTCTGACACATTAAAATGATATTTTGAATATGTTAGGTAAAATACATTAATAAAATTAATTTCACCTGTGTCTTTTTACTTTCCTTAAAGGGACTACTAGGAAATTTTAAATTACATATGTAACTCATATTTGCAGTGTCAAATTATATTTCTATTGGGCAGTACTCATTCTAGACTGTTCTTCACAGTAATTTGATCGGCTGAATGGTATTATCATCCTCACATTACGGGTGAGGAAATTGAGGTTTAGCGAGCTTAAGTAAATTGCCTGTGATCACACAGCTGTGGCTTCAGCACAATTCTGTCTCCAAGCCTGAATTCTTACCCATTGCTCTGTGCTTTCTCCCCATCACCCAAAAATATAACCCCTGTGATACAGAAATTGTTATGAACATTAGCTATGGCAAAAAGCTGTCTTCACATCTACTTCGTGAGCCCAAGAAGAAAACTGTCCTGTCATTCTGCAGGGTAGAAGTCAGTTTATAGCTGGGGGGAACTGCCTATGGTAAAGTTTCCTAAATGCTAACTGCTAACTCTCTGTAGCGGTTTGGGTCTTACTCACCAAGGATGGGAGGTAGATGGAACTACTTCAGAAGTTACTTTCATTTCTATGATCCCGTATTACGATTCTCTACAGATCCACAGGTCAGTCACTGCTGTGACCCTCGGAGTGAGACAGAATGGAGTGAGCTGAATTAGCGCTTCTGTTGCATTCTTTTCCCCCCTGTAAAACATAAGTCTTGTTTAATTTCATTCCATTTCATTTGAATTTGTGAAAACCTCAACAGGACATTTTTCATAGCAACGCTGACCTCTTCCGAGTTGCAATGAAGAGAAGCAGCAAAACTATTTAGGAGAGAAAGAGTCATTCCATTTCCTTTTTTCCTCCCTGCTACAATAAACCATTCTCTAAAATACATGTCTTAATTCAGTAAAGTCTTCTTTTCCCCCAAGGTATGAGCGTTCGTCACTCAAAAAAAAAAAAAATTCTCATATGTGCATGTTAATGCTAGCTATTACTCTATTTTAAATACTGTAACTTAATTTTATGCTCACTTTACATATACTGATGTATAACATGTATGGGAGTATAATTTACTTATTTAACTTCAAATACCAAAGGGGAAGCCCAGTTGAGAACACTAGTTCCTTGAGCTATTTTTCCATGATGGGGCGGATTGGGATAATTGGGGATTGTACATTGCCTCAAGGTCTCATCCCAAATGTTTAAGTCCTCTCATGTTCCTAAGGGCTAGAAGTGTTGCTTTCAGCTGTTAAACCAAATCACACCCACTTTATTTCTTTTCTCCCCCAGAACACAAATTTAGAGCATACCAAGAAACATGGCAACTTGGCTCCTAAAAGATTAAGGGCAGCTCAGAAATCAAACTCTAAGCTAAAAATATATATTTTTAATTTTTTAAATGCTTTTATTTATTTATTTGAGAGAGAGAGAGAGCATGAGAGGAGAGAGGTCAGCGGGAGAAGCAGACTCCCGAGCAGGAAGCCCAGTGTGGGACCCCATCCCAGGACTCCAGGACCATGACCAGAGCCAAAGGCAGTAGCTCAACCAACTGAGCCACCCAGGCGCCCCGAAGCTAAAAATATTTCTAAACATGTATGCTCTGTGTTTTATAATTTTTATTTTTAGAGTCAAAGTCAATTTTTTTTAAGATTTTATGTTGAAGTAATTTCTACACCCTACATGGGGCTCAACTTACAACCCTGAGATCAAGAGTCACATGTTCTACCAACTAAGCCAGGCAGGCACCCCCAAAGTCAAATTTTAGTGCCCCTAAATTAAGTTCACTTTAACTTAAATGGCTGCATGGGAGATAAATTCTACCGTTTGATTTTGTTCAGTCACCCTTCCTTAAAATTCCTTAGTGTTTTCAAATGTACTTCAGATGAGATGACGGTGAACCACAGAGGGAAGAAATCGGAAAGAATGGTATGGGAACGTTGCATGGACCTGAGAGTCAGAAGACCTGAACCCTAGCTCTGTTTCCACAACAAATTAACAATAAAGCTTCAGGGAATTTAAATTCCACAAACATTTATTGTTGGATACTTACTATCTTCAAGGCATTGTAGTAAGTGCTCTAGGAAACACAAAAATAAACAAGACTATGGATCCTTAAGGAACTTATCATCAAGTAGGAAAGAAGGCATACCACAAAACTCTAGTATAATACGGGACAGAATGTGTGGGTGAATGAAGGAGAGCTTATGGGAGCAAAGAAAGAAAGAAGCACAATTCCAGCCAGGAAGACTGGGAACAACTTCACAAAGAAGGTGACGTTGGAGGTGGTCCTAGAAGTATGAGTAGGACTTCTGGGGTGGGGCTGGAGGGGAAGGGGAGACACTGTAAGCAAAGGTGTATGGTAAGAAAATGCACAGCTGCTCTGGGAAACTTGTTAGACAGGAAGGCACAGTTAATTCTGAATAATAATAGGAGATAAGTTCTGACTGCTCCATTAGAATCAGATTGTGGTAGAGCTTGAATTCCATTCTGAAGAATTTAGACTTTATTAGAGGAGAGGGCCCCAAAGATAAAGGGTGGACCTATGAGCGATCAGCTTTGCTAGGATAATTGTTCTGACAGCACTGAATGGTAGAAGTGGTGAGCCAGAAAGAGAGAAGGTGGAGAGATCAGTTAGATCGGGATAGGGTTTAGACAATGGGAATGGGTAAAGAGCAATGCAAGAGATGTTTCGGAAGGAGAATTGAAAGGACTTGGTGATGATTGGTTTTGAGATGCAAAAGATGACTGAGGTTTTCAGCATTGATGAATCAGAGGATGGAGATGCTGAGAATGTAGGAGGAGGTTTGCTGGGAAAAAGGCTGAATTTGGTTTTGAGCATATTTCATCTATTCTGAACATATTGGCTAATCATATGAAACACAAGTCAATTCCTGACTCCCCTCTTTCCAGAACCCTTCAATGTCTCCCCATCCCACTCAAAATAAAAGAAAGTCCTTACACTGGTTGATAAAGCCTTCCATGTTCTGGCTGCCCGCTTTCCCTCTGATCTCCTCTCTTCCCACACACCCTGCTTCTCAGCAGCAAGAGGAACACGGTCCGCACGGACCTCAAGAGGAAGGCGGTCTTGCTCTTCCTCCAAGACTGCCCAACATATATCTGCCTTAAGGGCTTTCTTGATGTTTGCTCTGCCTGAAAGCATCTTCCCACAGATGATTTTTTTTTTTTACTTTTTGTTTATTTTTTTGACAGAGACACAGCAAGAGAGGGAACATAAGCAGGGGGAGCGGGAGAGGGAGTACTAGGCTCCCCGCTGAGCAGGGAGCCTGATGTGGACTCAATCCCAGAACCCTGGGATAATGACTCCAGTCCAACACAGATGCTTAAACAACGGAGCCACCTGGGTGCCCCCCAGAGATGGTTCTTACACTTTGCTCCCTCTTCAGCTCTTACTCAAATGCCATCTTTTTAGAAAGGCCTTTCCTGATCATAAAATAGTCACCATCAACCCTCCCTTGTCACTTTCCTCCTCCCCAAATTGCTTTTCTCCACAGTACTTATCATCATCTGATATACTCTGTATTTACTTGTTTATTATCACACCTGGAAACTGAAACTGCAAAAAAAAAATTAATAATGTAATAGTCCAGCGTTTTCAAGGGTACAATGAGGTTTGTTACTCTCACACTCATTCTTGGGACTATACATTGATATAATCCCTTTAAAAAGCAATTTGGCAGTATATATAAAAAGTCATAAAATGTTGATGTCCTGGAACATTTTATGTTTTGAAAAATTCTGAAAATCAATTCTAAGAAGGTAATCTAAAATATGGAAGGGAAAATATACAGAAAATGTGTATCGACATGGTATTTGTAATATCAAGAGATTGGAAAGATTCTAAACATCTAACAATATAAGTAAATTACTATTCATTTATTTAATAATATGTTATTCACTTGTTTAAAGGATAGTTATGAAAATCTGATTAGCAACAAGGAAAATGTTTATGAGGCAATGCTATATTTAAAAGCACAGAACCCACAATTGTATACAGCATGATTTTAGTTATCTTTAAATATGCATAAAGAAAATTTAGGAGGAAATAAACTCAAATGCTGGTATTAAATACATTAGGCTAATGGGATTCTAGGTGGCGTATTTTCTCTAAATCTTTCAGGTTTGTTGTATTTGTTATATCCTTTCTGTAATGTGCTTATTTTATTTTATTTTTTTAAAGACTTTATTTATTTATTTGATGGAGAGATAGAGAGCACAACTAAGCAGAGCGGCAGGCAGAGGGAGAGATAGGAGCAGGCTCCCTGCTAAGCAGGGAGCCCAACTCGGGGCTCCATCCCAGGACCCTGGAATCATGACCCGATTCGAAGACAGCCGCTTAACCAACTGAACCACCCAGGAACCCCATTTATTTTATTTTTAAAGCAATAACATTTTTAGTCATCAAAAGAAACTTCTAGGATGGGTGCCTGGGTGGCCAACTCTTGATTTCAGCTCAGGACATGATCTCCGGGCTGTGAGATCAAGCCCTACAACAGGCTTCTCATTGGGTTTGGATCCTCCTTAAAATTCTCTCTCTCCAGGGAGGGCACGTGTTGCATGGAGCACTGGGTGTTGTGCAAAAACAATGAATACTGTTACGCCGAAAAAAAAAAATTCTCTCTCTCCTTCTGCACCTCCCCAACATCACTCTCTCTCCCCCCCTCGAAAGAAAGAAGAAAGAAAGAAAGAAAGAAAGAAAGAAAGAAAGAAAGAAAGAAAGAAAGAAACTGCTGCTACAGCTCAGCTCACCCTCTAGACTGCATCATTGTACCAATGGGAACTGTGAGTTTCCAGGCCAATGGATGTCACCTTTAGGACTAAGGGCCACAGACACTAGCGGCTGGCCCTACAGCTCATGAGTCCCCAGGTCTTAGCTCCTCCACCTCTTCATTCCTGACTTCTTCCTCTTCTCCACTTGCCTGCATAGTTTTAGGCTGTGTCCTCCTGTTTGTGATAGTCACAAGCACGAAACGATGAAGGCTGAAAGAGCACAACCTTTTCGTGCTTCTTGACAACATTTATATGTGTGCACTGAGGCTAAGCTGCCTCATCCATGTCTCCTTTTGCTTTTTCATTTTTTCTTATTTTATAAGCCACACCTTCTCCCCTTGGCTGACATTCCGGATTTCCCACTTGCCCTTCTTCACAGCACTTATCATCATCTGATATATATTTACTTGTTTATCATCATAGTTTAGAAACTGACTCAGTTAGAAAGGAAAAGGAAGGGGCGCCTGGGTGGCTCAATCTGTTAAGCGTCTGCCTTTGGCTTAGGTCACGATCCCAGGGTCCTGGGATAGAGCCCTGTATTGGGCTTCCTGCTCTGTGGGGAGACTGTTTCTCCCTCTCCCTCTGCCTCTTCCCCTGCTTGTACTCTCTCTCTCTGTCAGATAAATGGGTGAAATCTTAAAAAAAAAAAAAAAGGGTGGGAGGGAAGTGACCCAATGTCTACCTCCTGTCCATTGAGCTCTTCTATGGATTACCTCATTTTATCTTCTCAAGCCAGCAAAATAAGTGTTAGTTACATTTAGGGAGGAGGAAACTGGGGCTTTGGGAGGCTAGACAGTTTGCCAAAATTCACTTACCTAGGAGGTTACCAGGTTGAAATTTAAACCCTTCTCTTTCTGACTTCAAATCCTATGCCATTAGCCTGTACATGGATGAACACACATTAGTTATTCAGATAGCCTACATTGATTTATTATATAGACATCACCTAGTGAAACAAACAATTGAATAACTGAATAATTCAACCTGAAGCTCTCAGTCGACTAGTGCTGTCTTTGTGTCAGAAGCAACTGTCTCATTGCTTCAGATTTTTTTCTGCCTATGTCCCCAGTATGGACCCAATAAGAGGATGGGTCAATAATGATTTGAGACTAAAACCAGCAATCTGAAGTATTTTAACTCTGTTGGTTATCTGCAGTACTCTCAGTATTTAGTTATTAACTAAAATAATTATATCTGTTTTGATTAATGACCTCAGTTGAAGGATTCAAAGCTCTCCTTTGAGACCAACAGCAACTTTTTTGATAGAACAAATTAGTTATTAAATATTACATTAGGTCCTTTCAATCGGTTATTTGGACTTAAGAATTGAAACTATTAATAGAAGACATATAAGATGTCAAAAGGAATGTACGATCTAGTCATGACTAATACCATTTCAGAGGAAATTTCTAACAAAAAGAGATTTTTCCATTTAATAAGCTATTTATTTCAAGCATCACTTTAATAAAATTCTAAGCAAATTCATTGTAATGAGACTGAAGGAACTGAATAGAATTTTCCAAGAAATATCACTCATAATGTTCACCATTATAACAGCTCAACAGTGTTCTTTCTTGTCTGCCTTATTTGGCTGAAGTCCCTTGTAAAAAAAAAAAAGCAAAAAAAAACCTTTCAGCTCCTGACACAGACGTGAGAAGCCATAACGTAATCAACCTCATCAGAGCTCACATTTTTGAGTACTTACTGTGAGTCAGATTTTGCTACTGCATTGATTATCTCGTTTTAATGCTCAGAAGCCAATAGGGTAGGCCCTATTGTTATATTCATTTTATAGATAAATGAAGAAACTGAGGCATAGAAGCTATGCGGTGATTTATTCAAGAGACAGCATTTAAAATGAAACACAAGGGGTGCCTGGGTGGCTTAGTCATTAAGTGTCTGCTTTCAGCTCAGGTCATGATCCTGGGGTTCTGGGATCAAGTCCCGCATCAGGCTCCCTGTTCAATGGGAGCCTGCTTCTCCCTCCCCTTCTCCCCCTGCTTGTGTTCCTTCTCTCACTCTCTCTCTCTCTCTCTGTGTCAAATAAATAAAAGTATTTTTAAAAAATGAAACACAAGATATGTTATATTGGTTGTTTTGCCTTCTCTATGATCTGAGAAAATAACTTTTTTTTTTAAGATTTTATTTATTTATTTGACAGAGATCACAAGTAGGCAGAGAGGAAGGCAGAGGGCAGGGCCGGGGGGATGGAAGCAGGCTCCCGGCTGAGCAGAGAGCCCGATGCGGGGCTCGATCCCAGGACCCTGGGATCATGACCTGAGCTGAAGACAGAGGCTTTAACCCATTGAGCCACCCAGGCACCCCAGAAAATAACATTTTTTTAAAAGAAACACCAAGTTTGACTTTACAGATTTTATGTAAAAAGGGAAAGTGAATGGCTTTTTGAATTGTTGTGGCTGTTATGCCAGTGATTAATTCCACTAGAGAAGTGGTTCCATGAGAGCTGAAATTTTCGATCTAAAAGTCTGTGTGTTCCTCACTACCCTTGGGCTCCATCAGCCTGTGCCGTAAACTTCCCTTCACTGTAAGAATGTTTCTGTCTCTGGGGGGGTTTTTTAACTGGTGGAGCTGTCCTTGGTCTGAGAGATCCCAGAAGAAAAGTTTTTTGCCTGAGATCTCTGACCTGTCGCAGAGTTGCTGCACTTCTCAGCTGATGTATAGAAATCTGCCAACCCACCATGCAGAACAGATTGGGAGAATTCTTAGGAGAGGCCATGGAAACTCTAAGGGATGTCATTACAGCACATTTGTATGTTTCTCTCCATTGAAGCAGAGCTTTCCCACCTTAGATCAGGAAATGGGGAACCTGGAGTTCACTTACCCAGTAAGCTAGTTTGGAATAACTCCTTTGTGCATAATACAGTTTTGAACACCACAGAAGATAAGCTTCTGCCCTCAAAGACTTTACATTGCAGGGATAAGACTCTCACACATCAGGAAGTTAAAGAACCCAACATCATAGAGATGGATCAGAACCCCATGGCGTGCTGAGGATATCAAGAGTGAGAAGGTTCCAGGCAGGGTAATGGAGGCAGAGGGAGGATCCTAAAGCAGTGAGGGGGTCCTCAGGTGAGAGAGGAAATTTAATAGAGGTCTTGAAGAGGAGGGAGCTAGCCACAGAACAGAGTGTATAGTTCAACTCCACTTACTTAAAAAGGAAATAAACAAAAATTGTATTTGCAATATTAAATGTCAAGAGAAAGAGTTGGAAGGGTAGCTAGCAAATTGGGAGGGGAGGGGTGCCATTGGCAGGTGGTGGGAAGTAGAGGGAAGGGCTAGAATCCACAGGGCCTTTCAGTTTTCACTGTATATATACTTCTATAATGTTTGAATAGCTTTCCAAGGAGAAGGTGGTCATGCGCTACTTTGTGCAACTAAAAAATACAAAATTTACAAAAAGGATGACTAAGAGTTGGGTTTGTAGAGCAAAAAGAAGATATGCTAGGTGAGAGGAACAGCTTGAGTCAATGTCCAAAGGTGGAGATGTCCAGGATATGTTTGGGGAAGAATGAGGACACGAGTGGGACCAGCATAAAAGGGACGTAGTAGAAGGGCAAATGGGGGCCAGTGGAGAAAGGCTATGTATGCATGCAAGACCTAGGAGCTTGGGCCTGTCACCCTTGGCCAGAAGCCATAAAGAGCCTTGGAAGGATTTGGTTCAGGGTTAATTAATCTAGCTGCACAAGGGTTCATTTATTAGTGCTCATGCTTGAAGACCCAGCAAAGTTAGAGGATATGAATTCAAATTTACTTACCTTGCACACCATGAAAGGCCATGAAAATGTCTCCTGTACTCACTGTAGTAAGAAAGGCTCTGACTTACGCAAGCCTGTGGTTAGACTTTCCAGGAACCACCGAAAGATGGGAATGCTGTCAAATGCAATTGGGGTACAGACACATATACTCGATCCACAATATTAATTCCACCATAAATCTTTGTGGAATATTTGACATCTATGATAAATAATTCAAATGTATGATGGAGATTTCGACCCCTAGCATATGAGAAATGACTGAATCAAATGTGTGAAATTTGAGTAAAAATTACTTGATTTTAAAAATGAAATCAGATGTAGTCTGTAATATGGTATTTGTTTTAGTTCATTTGTCTTTTCCTTGGGTGAATTGGTGAAATCAATATTTTCTTTAACCTCCTGTTTATGATTATATCACTATTCAAACACTATATGTGTACACATTATATTTTATTCACACACACACATGCCTGCGCATACAAGATACAATGTAACAAAAATCTGTAGCTGCCTAGGAGTGGAGAAGTAACACTCCTACAAACCAATCTTGAAGGAACATTAAATCTAATATGAGGAAAAATACTGTAGCTAGTTGAATCTTGAGTCATGCATTGTGACTCATTGTAAATGATTGGATTCTGAGTGAGATATTGACCAGCAAGTGGAAGAGAGACACAGCAGAGTCCCAAAATGATGATGCCAGTTAGGGTTGTAAAAAAGCATGCTTGCCTACTGCAAATTATCTTGTAACCAGAAGTCAAGTTGGAAGAAAAAACTGACAATTAAATTTCACTTTCACTTTTCTTCTTATTCAAACTTAAAAGACTTATAATCCCCGTCTTTTCCCCCCCACAACCCCACCCCACTCGATCTGTCTTTTCTCTGAGGCAGATGGAGTTCTTAATAGGCATAACTGAGTTCCCTGCCTTGTGAAGGGAAAACAACAGGGGACAAGACAGATTCAAAATAGCTTTACAAATTATGTGGAAAGAAAGATTGCTGGTTTCATATGTTCCATTTTCCTCAGCGCCCCTTCTCTGTTCTTCTTAATCCTTCTTTATCCTTTAAAATTACTTTGTGGCATGTCTTGCCATCACGAGGCTGAGGGCAGCATGAGACATCTGACCTCCCTGTGTTGGAAGAAGGCAGGAATGCAAGAGGATCCTGTACCTTAGGTGATTAGACAGACTCACACAAATTTTAGGAAGACAGATTGGGAAATGATTAAAAAAAAATCCTTTAAAAAAATATGAAGGCCCGAAAAAAATATTCCTCTAATCATTTTAATGTAGTTCTTAACACTGATTTCATCAATTCAATCCAGTAAATATGTACTACTATCTGCCAAGTTGAATAAAAAAAAAAAAAAACCAATTCATGTAGTCCTGATAGCACTGTGCTAACCAGCAGGGTTATAGAAGTACAGAATCTCCACTTCTAGTACAGTTTGGACAGGGGAAGTCTGGTCTCTGTCCCTGCCTTCTCTCTTTCAGTCTCTCTGTCTTCCTCCCTGATAAATTGGTGCCCTATATGTATCTTCACTTGGGACACAGGGCACCATTTGAATTGTATCTGAGTAAGTCTGAAACCCCACAATCGAAAAAAAAAAAAAAAAGAAAGAAAAAACTTATTCCTGAGTTTGATGTTCTCTACTACACAGAAAGAAGATGGAGCCTCTGTGAATGACACCACCTTACATAGATGCCGACAGAGGACATTTGTTTATGTGTGCAGAAGTAGGGAGAAGGTCATTCTACGCAGAAAGATGGGAGCCGATTTTGTCATCACTCAAAGCTTTTTAAAGAGAGGAATGAATGGGGTTGATGAAGAACTGATACACTGAGATAATGCTGAGAGAAATTAGGAACAGCTAGAGACTGAGGATGTATTTTGGAGAAAAGAATAATAACCACCCCGAATTTATCTATTTGTACATCAATATGTTTGAGATGAAACATATGAAAATATGCAAAAACATAAATATCACTCTGCTGATGATATTGCAGATGCCCCAAAGCAAAGGAACACATGCCCCATTCATTCCCTGTTGACATCAGATATTTACCAAGTGTTTGTGACCTAAAATGAGTGGGGATACTTACTATGTTTAGTTCATTTCTGCCTTCCCTCTAAGTTCAGGGATAAAACTTTAACGTTTGTATAGATTTAATATTTTGTTACATTTAGTTTTATTAAAAATATATAAACTTATTGAATACTTATAATTAACATAGCCTATTTAATTATAATTTACTTATATGAAGTAATGTGTTTCTTTGAGGCGGGAGAGGGGGCAGGAGGGGAGGGAGAGAGGGAGAATCTTAAGCAGGCTCCATGCCAGCTCAGAGCCCAACGTGGGGCTCGATCTCGCAACCCGGTGATCGTGACCTAAGCCGAAGCTGAGAGTTGGATGCTTAACTGACTGAGCCACCCAGGAGCCCCTATATGAAATAATTATTAATATATACAATTAATAGTTACCTCAGAGTCATATATTTTCACATATTAAAGTGCTTGCTCATGAAAATACTTTGTTAAAATATTTTAAGTACTTCAGGATTCTGCTTCTGTGATACTAAAAAATGTTTCATTTTGTAGGTTTTTTTTTTTTAAGATTTATATTAAGTGTTTTTCTCTTGTTTCTAACCAACAGCTAAATTTAGAGGTTCTGTTTTATGTCACAAATGATCCTTGTTGGTGCAAAAAAGTTTATATTTTGGGGGGCTGTGAGACTTCTTGTCCTTTAAGCCCTATTTACAAAGTTTTTCTCAATTGTTTTTTAATGTCCCTCATATTAGCTTGCCAGCAATAAGCAAAAATAAAGCTGGGGCTGTGTCAAAAAATTCACTGGCCCACATTCATCCTTTTTTCAGCAGAGTTTACTCAATAGTGTTCCCCATTCAGCTACCGTGCCAGCGGAAACAGCTAGTTGTTGTCTGAAATGAAGAATAATTGGAAACATGGTTCCTGTTTCTTTTCCTGCAAGTAACAATTCATCCATTTAACATTCTTTCGGTGCTCTTGAATTCCGTGCTAGACGGCGTTGTGCTCACTGGTCAGTTGAGGCCAGTCTGAGCAATGTTGACCTTCTATTCCCGCGGCTGACCCTCCCACTGGGAAGTACTGATGGCCATCTGATGGCCTGGCACTTTCACCTAGAGTCAGTGACATGTGGCGCCAGCGGCTTTGTGTAGGTAAATGGACATCACGCTGGAAAATGCTGGGCTGGGAGAGAGAGCAGTAATTATAAAAGATAAAATTTCTAGCTATTTTGATCCCAACTCTATAGATAAAGAAACAGAACCCAGGAAGGTTAAGTCACTTGCCCAAGGTCATGCTGCCAGCAAGCTGTACAACAGAGCGCCTAGCTGCAGCAGCTTTCTGCTGCTCCCTGTACTACAATAGCTCTTGTCTTTTGTGGCCAAGTACATGATTGGTTCTATAACTATTCCATACACCTAGAAAAAGATGACATGTTCTCTTTTTGTAAAGTATAAACTTATTGTGTTTATACTCTAATCACACACATAAACTCATACATGTGTAAAAAGCTTGTAAGTTCTATTATAGTCTTCTGTATTCTTGCTTGTCATTTCATCAAATTCTGTATGTCTTTCTAGTGGGTTTTTTTTTCTCTTCTTTTTAAAATCACTCTAGTGGTTTTGATTTTTTGAATTTTTGTGCTATATTTTTTAGTGCATAATAGCTAACAATTATTGTATTTTCTTCAAATTTATGTTGCATCACAGGAAATTGATCTGACTACATATAAAATGATACCAAATTAATAGTGGCTTAAATAAACAGAAATGTATTTTTGCTCAAACATAAAAAATACCTGGTGGTAAAAAGTTGAGGACTGGTACAGTGGCTCCATGGTCATCTGGAAAGCAAGCTCCCCTTGTCTTCCTGATCTGCTACCTTTTAATTTGTGGTATCCATTCTCCAACTCATGATAGCAAAATGGCTCCTGCAGCTCCAGCCATCATATATATATTCATGAAAGAGGAAAAAGAAAAAGGTAGAAAGGAGTAGCTTCCAGCTTAATTAGATGTCTGCAGGCCCACCCACTAACTTCTGCTTACAAGTTACTATCTACCCCTCATTGTAAAAGAGGATGGGAAAATTAATTTGTTTTTATCTGTACACATTGCTGTGCCAAATTAAATTGACGTTTTGTTAGCAAGGGTGAAAGAGGGATGGGCATGGATGGCATAGGCATCTAGCAATCTCTGCCACTCTGCTCTTAATCATTCCATCCTCTTGTTCCTATTAAATGTTTTTGGCCTTGAATTTGATATTAATATTGTCATTCCTGGTTTTGGATTTGCCTGACATATATCTACCCAATCATTTATTTTCAAACTTTCCCTGTCGCTTAATTTGAAGTGAATTTCTTTTTTTTTTTTTTAAGATTTTGTTTATTTATTTGACACAGAGAGAGAGATCACAAGTAGGCAGAGAAGCAGGCAGAGAGAGAGGAGGAAGCAGGCTCCCTGCTAAGCGGAGAGTCTGATGCGGGTCTCAATCCCAGGAGCCTGGGATCATGACCTGAGCCAAAGGCAGAGGCTTTAACCCACTCAGCTACCCAGGCGCCTCTTGAAGTGAATTTCTTATACAAGGCTTTGTTTTGTTTTTCAACCTATTCAGAAAATTTGTCTTTTGAAAGAGAAATTCAATTCTTAATTTTTATGGTAATGGATATATTTATTTTTATTCTTTTCTTTTTCTTATTATTCCTTATAATGTTTCATTGTGGTTTTTTTTTCCCCTTATCCCCCCTTTCCTTAGGTTTACTGGCTTGATTTTATTTTAAGAGTTATTTCCCTTCCCTCTGTTAAGTTGAAAGTTGTCACATGAAGTGCTTAGTTCTCTTAAATAATTAAATTTTTTTCTCTGACTGAATAACCATATCCCTGTATCTCAGAGATTCATCGTGAACATACTAAGGAAGAAATGCAATTTATTTCTTCAAAAGTAGAGGAAGGTCATTGGTACCATGTAATAATTAAGGAAGTTTATTTTCCTCATTCCCTTCAATATCACACATAGACAGCAACGAACTCAAGCAGAGCTGGAAAGGAGCCCTGTTTCAACAGAACACCACTCCTGTGTGTAGTGCTTTCCAGATTCCTTTCAGAGTCTAATTATTGAAGGAAAAAGAAAAGCTATTATCCTGGATTTTGAAAGTCCACATGGGAGCGAATTATGATAAGTATTCAACCTTACGTTTCTCTAAGTCTTCACTGGATGCAAAACAAGTTCTCATGAGTGATAAAGCAAACAACAATAGTAAGACGGCAGTACGTTCCATGGCCGGCTATTCCCATCGACTGGTTTTAAAAGAAGTCTTAAAACCTTTTTCCATGGAAGGCTCGAGTTCTACAAAGTTTGTTATAGTTCTGTAAGGAACTTGCATACAAAATTGAGCTTTAGATTACTTGGTGAAATTATTAAGCCTTTTTTGATACTTTCACCTTTTCATGAATACATTACTTCTAAAAGGAGCTTTTTTCTCTACTCTGGCTTCAAATTATACCTTCTGCTTCATGCCACGGCAGTATACTTTCTCCCAAGAGCAACTGAGGATGTTAAAATTAAGCAAATGGTGCAAGTATTACCATCTAGGTAGGAATTTTGCTGTTTTATCATGGGGAACAACGTAAAAGAAGAAACCAAAGTTTTGTTAAAGCCATATAACTTCTACCCAACTTCATCATTCTAACTTACCTCTTTATTTTTTTATTATTTTTTAAAAAGACTTTATTTATTTATGTATTTATTTGAGAGAGAAATAGTGAGCACAAGTAGACAGGGTGGTAGGCAAAGGGAGAGGGAGAAGCAGGCTCCCCACTGCGCAGAGAGCCCAATGTGGGGCTCAATTCCAGGACCTGAGATCATAACCTGAGCCAAAAGCAAATACTTAACCGACTGAGCCACCCAACACCCCTAACTTACTTCTTTAAAAAATATATTATTATTTTAGATTGCCTAGGGGTATGATTTGGCTACAAATGGGTATGCATTTTGATGACTCTTAGCACATAATAATTCTATACAGCAAACTATTTGTACTCTGCAAAAATTTTTATATATATCTAATAAATAATATATTACATACAGGAAACGCTCGGCCTTGAATTTGGGTGATAATATTTGTCTTGAGGCTCTCTCTCTTTCACTCTTTAGGATCAAGAATGGACTGACCCCTCATTCTGTCACTTGCTATTATATTATTGGGGCAAAGGGACAAAGACTCACTTCTGTTGTTGGAAGTGACTCCTTTCCCATTATCACTATTTTCCTGCAACAATTTAGTCAAAAGGGTCAAGGCACTATGCCACAGATAGAGAATAATTAATAAATTATTTATTAATTTATTTATTTAATTTTTTTTATTTAATTTTTTTTTTAAGATTTATTTATTTGACAGAGAGAGATCACGAGTAAGCAGAGAGGCAGCAGAGAGAGAGGAGGAAGCAGGCTCCCTGCTGAGCAGAGAGCCCGATGCGGGTCTCAATCCCAGGACCCTGGGATCATGACCTGAGCTGAAAGCAGAGGCTTTAACACACTGAGCCACCCAGGCGCCTCTCTGGCCACTCTTTTTCAGTGTTCTCTGTACCTCTACTCAGGATGCCCTTCTGTTGGTAAATGTGTCACCCGGGACTCTGTCCTGTGTCTTGGTGTCTTCAGCTCATCATATCTCCTGCTTGATCCCATCTACTCCCATGGTTTCCACTAGCACATGAACTTGAGACTGTCTCCCAAATGGGGCACTCTATCCCAAACCTCTCTCTTGAGCTCTAGACTCATATTTTAAACCATTGATTAGACAAAATCCCTACCTCTACCTCATATCCAACTAACCCAAACCAAAACTCATCATTTATCCCCCCAAGCCCACTCTACCTCCCTCATTTTCTAATTTAGTACATTGCTCCTCTATTCACTCCAGGATTCAAGCTAAAACTGTGACTATATCCATCAGCCTGTGGATCCAATTGGTTAACAATCGGATTATTATCCTATTATTCTATCTTCCTAAATCTTTCAGATGTCCCAGGCTGCTAGCTGGCTTTATTGCCGACATCACTTTAGGTGGTTGTTTTTGTTGTAAACAACAGAAATGGACTCTGACTAATTATATGTAAAAATATATATATATATGTTTTTAAATTTATTTGACAGACAGAGATCACAAGTAGGCAGAGGGACAGGCAGAGAGAGAGAGGAAGCAGGCTCCCCACTGAGCCGAGAGCCCGATGCGGGGCTCGATCCCAGGACCCTGGGATCATGACCTGAGCCGAAGGCAGAGGCTTAACCCACTGAGCCACCCAGGTGCCCCAATTTATTTAAATTTAAATTTAAATTTAAAATGTCCCACCTTCTCCTCTCATTAAATATCTTCCTTCTAGTATGGACTTTGTAAGGAGGTGGCCCCACTTTGGCCTCAAGAGAAGTGAGAGAGATACAAGAATAAGAAAGAAGAGTGTCTGATGAAAATACAATTATTTTAGGAAACTATAGATAAATAAACATGAGATTTGAATGTTAAAATGTATCTGCATGTAGTGCGAGTTTAATTTTATTGGCTACTAATATTGATTAAAAATGAGGATTCGCAAGATTGGCCTTACATTGAAGCTGGATGACAGGTCCAATAAGGATGGGTTCATTTTTACTATTCTTCTGCCTTTGGGTATGCTTGAAACTTTCCGTAATGAGTTTTAAAAGAAAAGAAATAAGGTTTCCGAAAACTGTTCTGGATCGGTTAATTCTGAAACAGTTTCCTCTTTTTATGCCCCATACAAAGGGCATCATAAATACGTTCATTAATGGAATTCACAATTGGTTTGGATTCAGTGTGTTGACAAAATTCTTCAACCCCGTGTCTTAGTCCTGCAGTGGGTACTCTGTGATGGAACTCGGAAAACGGTGGGCTCATCCAACTTTCAGGGGTTACGTGGGAAAAAAAAACAAAAAACAAAAAAAAAAAACAGAAACAAAAACAAAAAATTGTGACTAAATTTTATATCTTACAGAAGCATTTGAGGAATAACCATGTTTGAAAGGACAGTTTTCTCATGGATTGTATAGAATTCTGTCACTACAGAGAGACTGCCTTCTTTACTAAGAACAAGTAGGAAATACAGACTATAAATAAATGAACCATTCTAAGTCTGTTTCATAGTGTCATCTCTTCGTAAAATTTCTCATATAAGGTGCTACCTCTTCATTTTCTTCTCAGCTGACCTGGGCTTAGGGCGATGATCTGTCACTCTCATGTACCAAGGGAGAAACAAAACCCCTCAAGAACTAGATATAGGGATGAAGGGAAGACAGTATTTGATCATTACAAATTAAATGCCTCTTCTGATGACTACTCTCACTTTAAAGCTAGCAAATCTTGGTTTACAAAATACCTTCACATGCATGATCTTACCTGATCCTCCCAAAAAACAGTGAGGTAAGTGGGGGCACTCTTAAGATGGAGAAATCACATCTCAGAAACCTAAGTGCTTCCTGAAGGTCTTACACCATCTATGTGGGGCAGGGAGCACAGAAACCACCCAGGTCTCCAGACACCATCCTGGGGGTCATTCCCTATTGACCACCCAGTGTTATGCTTCTCTACCCTGTGTGTTTGGTCCTGCAGGGGATTGAAAAGAAGTAAAGCCATGATCCCTGCCCTCAGCGAGTTTATGATCTAGATGGGAAAATATAGATTTTACATAAGAAAGCAAGCAGAGAATTTTTAGCATTAAACTGTATGAAATGGGCTATACCTACAATAACATTTGGGTTATTTTAATTGATAAAATCTACCCCAGCACCGAAACCTGCATTTGTAGGTGCCCAAGAACACTGGTCAACTGAATGTTTCTCAAGTCTTCCAGCCAGGCAATCCATGCTTTCCCAGAGAAGTCCCGTGATTGATGCTTGACTGGGAGGAAAGCCTGTAGAAGAGAAAGGAGAAGACAATATCTTTTCATACGCTATCCTGTACTTGCAGATACAATCTTGCCCAGCTCCCCAGTGACACGTGGTTGCTTGCAAGAGCCAATTCTTAAACTGCTGAATTCTTATTAGCCTCTGTTGAGCCTCCAGTGAGAACCGGAAGCTTGTGGTAGAAGCTTGGCCCTGGCACAACTCCATTAGATCTTCTAGGCCATCAATGGAGGCTACGAAGCAAAGTGCCTCTTTGCCTCCTCCTATTTACCTAACTGCAATGGGAGAAAAGTGGAAGAGTCGAAATTTTTTAAGAAAACTCCGTAGAGGCAGAAGAATGGGCACACTTGTTCCACCTTCCAAGGAACCATGGACTTCAAAGGTCTGCAGGGAATCTGTGAGCACTTTCATTTCCTGATGCTCTAATGCTCAAACCTAAAACTTTCCAAACGCATTTTTCCTTCAGAAGCAAAATTCTATTGGAAATATCGGTTCTTTCTCTTTCAGCAGAGTAAACCTGTCCTCAGGGACAGCTGCAGGCCAGTCATTGTCTGTGTCTCCCCCATTGAGTGGCGTATTCCCTGAGAGGCTCCTTGGGGACTTCCAAAGCCACCAATGAGTGTCTCGTAGCCATCCTTTAAAAATAACGCACATGGTTATCCAGACTGACCAGCATTATGGACTCTCCTGTGCGGTCTTCTTCAAAGTGCTAATTTGCTCAAGTATCCTTTGGAGTAGGCCAGCATGGGTGAATGTGGACGGCTCTCGCACGGCAGTGCTGGGGTCACTCCTCAAGGCTTGATGCCTGCCCACCTGCGAGGAGGAGAGGGTGTGGGAGACATCAAACGGGAGTGGGAACACAACCCTAATGTGCTTTGCACAAATGTGAGGGTATGCGTCGGAGCCACAGTCAACGCTTCCAACCACACTGAGCACTGGAGAGCAAATGTGAACCTGTTCTGTTTGACTCTGAAGCCCAATCCCAGAGCAGCTAGCGCTGGACCACCCCTGCCCTTCACAGAGGCAGCCATTGAATTATTTTTTCAGGAGTGGCATGAATTTATGCTGAGTCATTCAGGCTTTCATTTCACCCAGTGGTTATGAACATGGATTCTAGAACCAGCTCTGTCACATACCAGGTGTGTGACCTGAGGGGCACATTAGCTAAAAATGCTGTGTGCCTTCAATCCCCCATGTTAGAACCTTGCCCAGCACATATCATGCCCTATATGAGGATCTGCTGTTTTCATACATTTGGTCTTCTTCTTTTATTTTTTTTAAAGATTTTATTTATTTATGACAGAGAGAGATAGAGAGAGAGGGAACAGAAGCAGGGGGAGAAGCAGGCTCCCTGCGGAAAGGGAGCCTGATGAGGGGCTTGATCCCAGGACGCTGGGATCATGGCCTGAGCTGAAGGCAGATGCTTAAAGACTGAGCCACCCAGGCGCCCCTGGATTCCGTCTTCTTATATTAACGTGAAACTTCTGCCCTAGACACAACTACATGTTGAGATGTAAAAACAAATACAATACGGTCTGTGCCCTCACTGGGCCTACACTCTCCAATAGAGCCTCGGGTTTTATTTCTCTTCTGCGCCTAGCACACAGAGGTACTCAATCAATGTGTTTGAATGTATGATTGGATCAGGAAAATGGGGAAGGATACCGATCATTTCAGTTACATGACAATTTAACAGTGTCTGCCACAGAGGAAGCACCTGGCGTTATTAGCTATTTTCATTATTAATTTGGTAGAATAAATGCTGAGATTTTGTGCGTGGACTGGAGGTTGAGGGCGGTGCACTCAGGAAGTCTTCCAAGAGGCAGTATCACTGAGATTCGTTTTGATCAGTGAGTGGGTGTTAGCCAGTAAGAGAAGAGGGCTAAGTGTGTTCTAGGCAGAAGGAACATTGTGTGCAGAACTAGAGAGCCGTGAAATAGCACAATACATTCAGGGAACTCCAAGTAGGCAAGTACGACCAGAGTCCCGTCCTCGTCGTATACAGCGTGCATTTGTTAAATGAGTATTTGAGATTGGACGCCGGGAAATGAAACAAAACAACTGAGACATGGCTTACATCACCCTGGGCTTTAGCGTTGACTAGATAACCAGTCCCCGACTAAGTGGCTGGTGAATTTGACATTGTTCAGTATAGTGCTTGCCTTGGTACAAATGCTGTTAGTCCACCCAGCGGGTGGCTCCTTAGTCAGCCCTTTTCTGTCTTCCAGTGGAGGAAGGGAAGTGACTTCATTTTTCTGTTTTTCCAAAGTGGTGGAGCTGAATTAACCATAAAGTTGTTGGGATCATCGTATAGATGAAGCTGTTTCCGCAGAGTAACATAGATTCTCTAGATCAAGGGTTAGCAAACTATGGCCTGAGGGCCAAATCCTATCCACTGCTTGTTTTTGTAATTCAGTTTTTTTTTGGAACGCAGCCATGCCCGTTTGTTTACATGTTAGTCCACAGCCGCCTTAGCAGTATTTAACAGCAGTATTGTGACAGACACTGTACGGCCTGCACGGCGTAAAATATTTACTAGCTGGCTCTTTGCAAAAAACATTTGCCAATCTAGCTCTAGGGTCATCTCTTCTAATTGGATGTTAAGGAGAAATCAGCTAATATTTAAGACAGAAGATTGAGTTGGTTTAGAACCAACACAGCAAACAATAGGTTATTAAATTTTTAAAATTCTCTGCCAAGAAGAGAGAGCATTGCAAATATGTTAGCCATAAAGAGCTCCATAAATATGTGTACAGGAATAAACACAGATTCTGTGACTGGCCTTCAGATTTGACTCTGAGCTCCTGGCAGTGAGGGGGTAAAAAAAAGAAAAAGAAGAAGAAGAAGAAGAAGAAGAAGGGAATTTGACACCCTTATTGTTACCTGTTGCCTCATCACAAACCACTTGAACATGTAGTGGTTTAAAACAGCTACCACGTACTAATTCTCATAAGACTCTGAGTTGGTTGAATGTTTTTGAGACTCTAGGCTGGGCCCAGCTGATCTTGGTGGGCTTTCTCATGCATTTGTGGTGAGTTGGTATGTTAGCTCTGGGCTGGCTGGGCTGGGATGGCTTCAGCTGGGATGGTTCATCTCTACTCCACATGATCTCTCATCCCCCAACAGGTTAGTGTGGGTTTAGAAGAGTAGCCATGGTGGGTTCCAAGAAGGAAAATGAAAGCTCACACTTGAGGCTTTAGCTGGGAAGTGGCACACTATTCCATCTGTTGCATTCCAGTGGCCGAAGCAAGTCAAACCCAGCCTAAATTTAAGGAGCCAGGGAATGGACTCTTAACTCTTGGTGTAAATTGCGGAAAAGTCATGTTGCAAAGGATAGAGAAACAGAAGGGAGATAACTGGGGTCATGATTGAAGTCAGTCAAATAGCATCTAGACCAGCATATCTTCCAACCATAATATATTTTTTTGAAGTCATCTCTGTGGTCTAAAGTGGAAAAGAAAAGTCATCAGACAATCATTCAGCCCCACCCACAGGTATGAGTCATCAGTGTCTTCAACAAAGAGGACCGATATCTTCTACTTAGTGACAAATGCGGAGGAGGAGTGGAAAGAAGCCTGTCAGGGCTATGGTACATATCAGAGGAGACCCAGACCCATATTAAAATGCCACTTGACAAATTTCACCCAGGAATCAGACTCCATTGCAAAGGATTAATGGAATAAGCAAAATCATTATTAGAGAAGTAACCAATGAGTCACCTAAACATTAGCTTTTAAACTAAAGCCTAAACAGACCTATAATATTCCCACTCCAGTCCGCTTCTGATTTGGGTTGGCATTAAAATTGGTCACCGTATTCAAAGACGACATTGCTATCTATGGATACAGATGTGATAAAAAATACAGAGAGGGAATAAATATTTTTTTTAACTCACTAGCCACGTCACACCTTTTTTTTTTTTTTTTAATTGCTGGAATATCTACATTACTACCAAACTTGCCTCAATAAATAATTAGCATAAATAGCAACAGTGGATGTCAGAAACTTCTTTAACTCTTCTTTTCTTGGTACCGTGGGTTGCCAGTAAGCAGAGCATAAACCTATGTAGCCCTTGGTCTTTACAGTCATTCAGAATCCCCTAAAAATCGAAAACAAATGACTAAAGACCAAAATCAAAATTGCCAAACCACCCAGACAAGCCACACAACCTAGGTTTGAAAACGTTCTTTCTGACCTGGAGCCAGTCAGGGTGTTTGGCCTTGTCCTCAAGAAGCCAATGGCTTTACCCGTGGTCTTCCATGAAATTGCCACCATCATCAGACTTCTGTGGTAGTGGCAGCAGGACATGGGAGGAACAAAACAGGATTTAAGGAACTCTGGGACGCCTGTTGACTCAGACATCGGGATCAGCTGTGAATGGAAATACATGTCAATTTCGATAGAGGGAAAAGGAACTGGAGTGTTATTATTGAAGAGGTGGAGAGGAGCCCATCAGGATGCTTGCAGATGACTGGTTTCTGGGAGGGTTGGGGAGAGGTAGAGCTTCCCAAATGAAGCTTCCAAAATTTGGGTTCAGGAAATCAGAAGTTAACCTTTGGCGGATCACATAAAGGTTAAATGACATAACATATTTAAAATAGCTGGCAGAGTGCTTAGGAGGGTAGACCTCAATAAATGTTGGTTTCTTTCCTCTCTTTGCATTTCCCACCCACCTTAGGGTTTTCTTAAAAAAAAAAAAAAAAAAAAAAAAAAAGACCTGCCAGCCAGCTGCCAGTGGAAAGATGTCAAATACGATAAGCTGCTGATAGGTGGTAATGATCAACAAAATTCACACTCAGGTGGTTGGAGCAGGGCATGTCACCTCCCCCGCCCCTCTCCTTATCACAGCTTGGAGGCCACACAAAGACATTCCTTCCTTCCTGCAGAGGAAGTGTGTGTGTTCTCTCAAACCTACCTTGGCATTCCTTGATGTTTTAGAGAAGCAGATGACCCTGGCTGAGCAAGACAGTCAGCAGAACAGCAGCCCTTGATGCTGCAATTGGAAATTTCCATTCTTTGCTTGCAGCTCTGAAAAAAAAAAAAAAAAATCTAAAGAGCCCAGTAGCTGGGAAATTTCCACGATGGAAAATTTTAACATATTCTTTAGCTCTAAACTATGCAGGTTTATGGAGACTATTTTTTTTTTCTTTTGGTAATTTCCTTCTTTAACAATAATTTATGAACATGGTAACACTCCAGCTGTGGGAATAAGGAGGGCAAGATGACTTGCGGAGAATGGGTATAGTTGGCTAGTTGTAGGCTGGGCTGTATACATTTGACCCGAACCATAGAAATGCAGATCAGTACAGGACCCACCGGTTGGGAGCTCATCCAAAATAGAGATAGTTTGCTCTGGAGCACTGCAGAGAAGTCTGTGTAGAGACTGGAAGTGGAAAGTGGATGAATACAACTTTGGAACAGGAGATGGTGAGTTCTATTGCTGCAGAAAGAATCTCAGGCAGATTCCTCAGACCACTACTTCTTAAATGTAAACATGCATATAACTCACCTGGAAATCTTGTTAAGATGCAGATTCTGATTTGGTAGCTCTGGGGTGGGGCCCAAGACTCTGTGTTTCTAACAGGCTCCCAGGTGATGCTGATGCTGCCCTTCTGAGGACCACACTCTGCGTAACCAGACCATAAACAAACCTCATTACTATGAGGTCAACTTGCCTTCCACAGCAAAATAGAATCAAAGGGCAGCCAGAGGTGAGCTCCCTTGGGGTCATTTTCTTAGGTTACAAAGCTAGGGTCTAAGAGTAGAACTGAATGCTTTCTGGAAAGATGCTTCATGCAAGTCTGAATAAAATGGATCTTTTGAAATGTCGGGATGCAAACAGTTACCCGAAGGCTGCTGACTCAGCAGGCTGGAGTTGGTGGTTTCTAGAATGCTACGCCTTTCCAGAGAAACCCCTATAATGAATAAGGTGGTGAGGACTCCTACGCTGGTCTGGTTTCCTCAGTGATTCCCTAGCATTGTGACATGTGGGGTGAAACACCAGGGGACTAGCTCTAATTATTGAGGGAAGACTGTTGGCCACAGTGGTGTAAAGGGGAAAAGGAATCTGGGAAATAAATGACTTCCATCTCAGCCAGGTAATTGTTTCACATTTACTGAAATAAAATAAAAAAGAAATGGGAAAAAATTTCCATTTCTTAACACCTAGCTCACTTTTGTGCTACCTATTTTACTGAGAGAGAGAGAGAGAGGAAGATAAAAATCTGTGGCATCTCTATTCCCAGTGTTACCTACAATTGATCTGTAACGTATCTGCTGTATGTATCTTTAATGCAACATTTGTCCTATTTTTTGTTTTCCATTCAACTGAGCATTGAATGGGTCATTACTACGTTTCAAATTAAAGTATACAGAGGAACATATGGAAAGAAAGGAGCAGGGAGATTCCCAGCATGAAAATGTGATGTTGAAATAAGTATAAGAGAGGAATGAATTTGGTAATATAAGTATTAAAAAATATATTAAAAGTAAGTATTCTAGTACCCTAGCATCTACATAATATTTAGAAAGTCTAAATGGCTTACCTGGATTATTTAGGAATTTAGACTTCTAAAGGTTGGTTGACATCTTCTGTTTCAAAAATCTTCACTGTGGGGTTAAGGCATGATTTGGCATTGAAATAAACTTCCTGATTCCTTAAACATAAGAGATCGGTTTGGGTTTTTTTTTTTTCCTATAGGTTTTAATGAGTAATTATTCACTGAAGAACCACCTTACAACCTATAGCCAGCCAAATAGAATTTGATTGATTGACTTACAGTCACATCTATTTAGTAATAAACATAATAATTATAATAAAATTAAGCATAATTGAGTGCTTTCAACAGGTGAGGCATTTCACCTTTACAACAAGCTTATAGGATAGGTACCATTATTATAAACATGAGAAACTGGGATATAGAGAGCTTCAGTGAACTGCCTGGGATCCATATTTTATGGCCAAGCAGGGAAAAATCTCCTCTGGCCAGCCCCAGTTATGCTAGTGCTTTCTCCAAATATCACAGCTACATCTCAGCTTCATTCCCCTTATCACAGACAGATGGATAGATGCTCCTTCTCAAGTTTAACAACTTCACAGAACTTGATTCAAATACTGAATGTGTTGTTAGTTGCTTACAGCTGCTATTTCTCTAGCCGTGCAGTAAGTCCAAGCAAACTCTTTTGAAGAGCTCATTAAAACTGCTAAAATAAAGTCTTAGAAGCAGGTGCATTCATTAGCTGAAATGTAGACGATTATGTTAATATCGCCTTCAGGTGACAAATTTAAAGCCATCAAAATCATGGAGGATAAAAGGATTTTCAAAGCTAAAGTTAACTTCTTCCTTTGTAGGACTCTTTGCTCTGTTGAGCATGTGACTGCCTTTGCAGCTGCCAACATGGGGACCTCCAGTATTGCCTCACAAAAATAAAGCCATGTTTGCAGTATCATATTCCCCTTACAATGTCTTGGGTCTCTATTCAGGAAAATAAAGGTAAAGAATTGTTTACAACCCTAGTGCTATTATGTAAATAGGGAACTTGGCACCTTGTTTATAATCTATTGTCAGATTAGGTCCAAGGGTAGGAACACGTTAAAGAAGACGGTTAAAAATACCTAGACACTGATTCCCAGCTTTGGTCAGATGGACCAACAGCTCTTCCAGTTTGCCTTCTCTTTTTTCCTCAAAGAATATTGAACATGAATACATATATGATGATACGTATGTATTTAGGAAGTGATACATCACAGTGTAAACAATAGTTACCCCAGGATGATTTTTATTTTATCTGTGTGTGTATTTTTAATTCTCAAATTTTCTACAGTGAATATGTGTTATTGTATAAAGTTAAAAATTGTTTAAAAAACTCAGAGCAATTCAACACATTCAGTTGTTTCACCTATAAAATTGGCTTACCATTTAATCGCCCAGTATAAGGGAGCTGCATGAGATGTTTCTTCAAAGTTCTTTCTTCTCAAATCTAGGATATCTGTGGAAACATTGATCCTTCATTTTGGAAGAAAATATAAGGAAATAAGGGCTAGGTATCCAGCTGCTTATTAAAAACAATTATAAACATGCTTAAAGATTTTTACATCATTCCTCACCACCTCAATCAAGTGGGCACACATCAAAGTGAATTCATCTACCACTTGAAAAGGGAAAGACTGAGCAGCGTTTTAAGGAGAGATAAACTTTAATTTTGAATTAAAAATTTTGAATTTTCTTAGCTATAGATTCTATATAAATTTTAAGTTTCTTAGCTGTATATTCTGGGAAGCCTTTGCAAGGTAATACTCAATACAATTTTTTTTTTCAAATGGTGTGCTACAGTAACTGTATTACTGATTGCAAAATATAAATAATGAAGCTGCTGTAGATCTGACCCCATCTACTGATAGAGCATGTTTACCGTGTGTGTGTGTGTGTGTGTGTGTGTGTGTGTGTGTTTGGCTAAATAGTTCAAAATCAACAAACTGAAAGCCTGCTGGTACAATGTAATAGTCCTATTTTTGCCTTCTGTCCTCTTCAAATCTTCTACCTACCCTTGTACTTTCTTCCATACACAACTCAAAAGACTGTTGACCCTATTTTAAATCAAAAGCAATATAGAAAACAGGAAAGATCTCCTTGGGATGAGGATGAGTAAACATATGCAATACTTCTGCATGCATACATGCCCCTATCGTGGTCAAGGGTGGCCTAGCTGAAGCCCTGCTCCAACCTGCCCTGAGTCTCATTGCTTGGGACCTAGAGTGTGGGCAATTCCTTCTACTGCTGGACAGCTCCAGCTTTCCACGACTGCTCTCCCACCCACCCACTTTCTTTCCTGGAAGAAGCAGCTGTGGTTCAAGGCAAAGTGAGGAAGGTAGTCAGAAAACACATATGTCTTGATATGAAGCATCACTGCCATAAGATCAGAAGGTGAACTTCAGAGCACAGAAGTTAAAGATGAAAGGAATTGAGAGGTCACATTAGTCAAGTTTTCTTTTAATGTCTTTTCTAAAACATACCTGATAGTCATCCAGTCTGACCTTGAAACTTTGCAGTGACAAAAATGTCCGACTTTTTTACACTTATATACTGATTGATGGATAGATAGAGCACAACATTACACCACAATGCAAAATAAAAAGTTATTCTTAATCTGCTGCCCTTTAAAAAAATCAACAATTTTTGAATTTCTGTTACTGATCTGGGACCCCCTAGTCTCAAGTAAATATAACCCTTTAGAATCCACGAGAAGTGTGAAGAGGCTGAACCGTTTCGCTTAAAGACATTTTGGAATTTTTACTAGTCCATGGTGTCCCATCACACCATGAGAATCAGACTCTAAAAAGGAAAATTGTATAAAGAATTTGTAAGCCTCGATTTCACAGTAGTTCCCAAGTCTCTCCCAAATCCATCCCACTTTGTCACTCTGACACGTGTACAACAAAGGAAAATTTCTGAGATTATTTTATCTGGGGATCTTTCTAACACTTACAAATACCATCTCCACTGAGCAATGTGTTCTCAAGTTACCTAAATTATACATATGGCAATACTCCTTTCAAAGGAAATTGAAGAGTTTAGCAGTATTATGAAACAACTAAATGTGACAACACAAAGAGCAAAAATGACAAAAGAAAATCTCTCAAAGATAGTGTGCCCTCTGGAAACAGTTTGATATCTTGCCTTTTCACATTGGCTCTGTGGGAGGTTATGAAAGTGGTATTTACCCAAAGAATTCAAAGGGATACATGCCTTCTCTGCCACCTGTTTATAGCATCATTATTTACAACAGCCAAGATATGGAAGCAGTCCATTGTCCATCAATTGATGAATGGATAAAGAAGATGTGGCATATATATATATATATATATATATATATATATATATATATATATACACATTTTGGAATTTTTATATGGAGATATATATATATATATATATATATATATATATCTCCACACATACACAATGGAATATTGTTCAGCCATAAAAAGAATGAAATCTTGCAATTAGTAACAACATGGATGGAGTTAGAGGGTATTATGTCAGTGAAATAAGTCAGAGAAAGACAAATACCATGTGATTTCATTCATATATGGAATTTAAGAAACAAAACAAATGAGCAAAGGGAAAGGAGAGAGAGAGAGAGAGAGAAAGAAATCAAGAAACAGACTCCTAACTATAGAGAACATACTGAACGTTACTAGAAGTGAGGGGATGGATGAAATAGGTGCTGGGATTAAGAAGGGCGCTGTCATGATGAGCAGCAAGTGATGTATGGATGTGTTGAATCACTCCATTGTACACCTGAAAGTAATACAACTCTATATGTTAACCAGCCAGAATTAAAATAAATCCATTAAAAATTTGGTCCTAAAAAAAACGAAAATCGTGTTGAGTTCGGGGAAGCAAATTCAGAAAATCAATTAGCTAATAGAAGACTCCAAACTATAATTTTGGCTAAATAAATAGAATAGAGAGACTTAAAAATGGTAGTTTTTATTTATTCAATTATTTTAAAAAATCATTGAAAAAATGTAAGCAACACAAAAGAATGCAAGGAAGAAAACAAAAAATACCCTCCCCACATTTCTCGCAGATGCTAAAGGGTTCTATTTGCTTGAGACTAGGGGATCCTGGATGAGTAACAGAGATTTAAAAATAGTTGATTTTGTAAAGGGTAGCAGATTAGGAATCACTTTTTTTTCATCGTGGTGTAATCTGTGTTCCATCTACCCATCCATCACTCATTCACCACCTAAAAATAACCATCACAGATTTTATGGGAATATCATTCCAGACATGAAAATAAGAGATATTTTAGAATTTTAAAGAGATTTGCACTCAGGCAATGAAGGGTGGTCTTACTGATGACGGTTTAAAGAAACCCCAAACCTAACTTTTTATAGTGATGAAAAGAAGTGAAGGGAAGGAAGACTCCTCAGTCCATAAGCAATTTTAAGAAGATGAGTTCAATAGAAATTAGCAGGTATTTAATCAACGTTCTACTGAGTCTCATGGCCATATAAAATATGCAGGGCTGACATTTAGCTGGTACATATTAGTTTGGCCATTCCAATTGTTTTTGACCAACTGTCCATTCTGCTTAAGTGAACATCTATTTTGAATGGCCAGTGCCAGGGCTATGTCGGTTGTTACATGTCACATCAAGATTTGTTTTCACTGGTGATACCTTTTTCTGAGAATACTAAATATTCCCCTGAGCCAAAATTTATTCTTTTAATTTTCTAGCATTTGATGCTTTTAAAAAAATATGTCACTTCTAATTTTATTCATCCATTAGTAAATTTACCTCCATAAGATTCCTTCTCTTGCAGGGGTGAAATAATTTTTGTTTCTTTATGCAAAGTAGAGTTAAATTCCCCCTCCCCACTCGTAAACATTCCTCATTAAAGCCACTTTGGGAAAAAGATTTAACTGGGAATTTTCAAACTTGAAGGAAATTTCGCTCCTTTTATGTTGCAAAAATCAAAGACATAGTGGCCTCCATTATCTCTGTTAAATTCAGGGAACATTGATACTGATTATCCAAATGGCAGATTATCCCAGTTATTTCTATTTAAAATTTTAATGGTATCTCTCTCCTCCTACCTACATTTGACTAACGTTAATACAAAATTAGATGCCATTTCCTGACTTACTCACCAATTTACGTTGGGAAGATACAGGTCGAATAGGTGGAAGAAGAAAGCCAATATTTCCTTGGTAACCCACATAATCACAATTGAAGGTAATTACTTAATCAAAAGTACAGATTTTCTGTGCAATAATAGCTCTGTTTGTCTTATAAACCCCAGAACATGAGACCACCTGATCATTTTTCTTGGCGGGGGGGGGGGGGAGAATAAACAAACTTAGAAAATTAAATCTTATATTTCTATGGACATATTCTAATTTAAAGATACAGTTTCATTTTTCTTGAACCTTAACTGAGAGTGGCACTTACCCGTTCCCTGATTGTAGGCGTTTTATGCATATCAAGCAACAGTTGCAAAGTCCATGCCTCTGCTACGTGTTTTTACTTTTATTATATATAAGCAGCAGAATCCACATTCTATGTAAAGAAGTTAAGGCCACAGTTCAAAATAGTTCTTCCATACTCTCGTTTCTCTTTAGATCATATAAATGTTTTGTCTCTCACAAAATACTTCTTCCTCCTTCCCTATATTCGGTAAGTGGCCACCTCAGTTATTCAATGTTTGACATGTCACACTTCCTTAACATTCACTAATTAGGCACATTAGAGAAAGGACCAATTTGAATTAGTGACAATTTTGAATGCTATAATATTATTAAAAATTCATAGTTTTATCCCTTTATGTACAATATGCCACTCAAGCACTCTATAGTGAAGTATTTCCAGGAAGAAAGGCTACTGCCAAGACTGCTTTAAAGATAAGATCCTTCAATATTGTGCACCTTAAGCTTTAAGCAAATGAGTGTGGCAAGGTTATCTAAATATGTTCAGTTCACATTCACCGAGCGGTTACTATATGGTGGCATCATGCTAGAAAATTTTTGTCCTCTTGAGTTAACAATTCACTCTAAATTATCACTCATTTTGCCTACTGACACTTTGTCTCATGCTTTGTTTAATACCTGTCTAAATGTACTCATTTATTCAAAAGATTTCTAACAGTTATAATGGGGTAGGCACAGATGCAATTTTAAAATGACTGGAATGAGGCCATTTACCAGGTGCACCAACACCAATCAATCAATCAACCAACAAGCCCTTTGTTCTAGGCACTGTCACTAATTAAGGGTTTCTCAACCTTGGCAGTGACGACATTTCAGACCAGGTAATTCTTTGTGGTGGGGGGCTGCCCTGTGCATTGCAGAATGTTGAAAAGGCATCCTTTGCCTCTTTCCATCAGATGCCAATAGCACCGCTTCTTCTAGCTCTGATCATCAGAAATGTCTCCAGATATTGCCAAATCTCCCTGAGGTGGGGGTAGTGGAGGGAAACTTGCCCCTACCTGAGAACCACGGAGAGTGTGTACAACACACCTACTTTACTAGAGTGTAAAGACTTTGAAGGCAGAGACCCAATCCGATCCATCACCGTATCGACCCCTCCCCCCCACCAGCTAAATTTAGTTTCTGGCACAGGAATGCTTCTTGAGGAATGTTCTGGAAAGAACAAAATATCTCTGGAGTAAGTACCTATACTATTGTCAGCCCCACACAGAGCATTTTGTAAACCCCAACGATGAGTCAGTTAACCAGAGTAAATTCTAACAAATTTTTACGATTTGAATAATCACTCCCTATTCGGATCGTATATCCCCTTGGCCAAAGGCCTACATTCGTATAGGGCTTTAATGTGTCTGAAGCGTATTTCACATAATGGCATTTTATCTAGGTACAGGGATAATCGCTTCGGCCACTTCTGGTTATAATTTAAGCTCCCAAATCCCAGAGTCATATTCTCAGGCAGGCGTGGGAGGCATTTTGATGTCAGTGGTATTGCCTTTGGTCACTAAAAGGAACTCTTAAGGTTGGTTTAATAATGTTAAATTTAAAGTTCGGGATTCTCTTTTGCCATGTTAGAAGTAGAACCTCCAAAAGGCTCTCCAGTGATCTCAGTGATTCTGGTTTACTGGGATTCCTGGAAATTGCCAGAGGGCTTTAAGGGAGGAGGGAAATAAAGAGTGAGGAAATTTTCCCTGTGGGCAATTGGGGAAAACAAAAATATTTTTGTGCTGTGGAGGCTCCTCAGGAAAGGAGGGTTGGCCAGCAGACACATCTGCGCAAGGGGAATTTCCACATTTGGGAAAACATGGTCATAATTAATGACTTAGGAAAGCCAAGAAAATGGACCATGTTGGAAAAATGAGATTTTCAATGGCCAAGTTATTGTCAACTGATTGGGCCAGAAAATTGGATTGTTTTAGAAAGAGATTTTTATTTGTGAATATTGGCCCACAGGTCCTTCCTTCTGTAGATCTATTAAGTACCCAGCCCTTGTCTGAGGAACAAGCTTTCCATAGCCAGATCCACTCTCTCTGTCCCTCCCTCCCCTAAGGGAGTATTTGCGCTAGACTTCTGGCCTGGACATCGGGCCTTTTGCTTTGAACACGATGCCCTGGACCAGCCAGCGGGGCTATTAGCATCCATTAGAATAGCGATGATTATCCAGGATTCTTGGACAAGGACGGAAGGATGACAATGCATGATCCTGATGCGGCCATTGTTTATGGAGGACTCCATGTCCTAGGTCCTGTGCTAAGAACATTGAAAAACTATCTTTACTTAGACATGGGGAAACTGAGACTCAGGAAATTTAAGTAGTTCGCCTACAGTCGTATAGCTTTTAACTACCAAGCTCTATCTCTCATTCTGTATTTAAACTCTACTCCCTAAACTGGAATGTTCTCACCTTGTGTACAACCTCCCACTTACTTTACTTGCTTCCTTCTATCTTCCCCAGGTCACTCTGTTTAAACTACATCTGGTCTTGGGCTTGCGCTCAACAGAGAGCTCCATGGTTACCCATCATTCTAAAGAGGAGAAATCTGGGTTAGCAGGCTTAGCACCATTCATATCTCTGTTTACCCAGGGAATTATTATGTGATCAGAATGTTCTTGCCCCACTTTTTGGTTTTCTCTTATCTCAATGATCCATTTTATTAAAACAGGTACAATCATATTATGCTTTTTCTCTCATAATTTTCTCAATGTCAGAATACAGCTTGATGAATTTCAACAAATTTGCCAAGGTAAAGGTCAAGTATTTCAGAGAGGGAAATACAGCTAAGGGGGAAAAAAAAATTCCCCTAGTTGACCTGGAGATGTGGTATCCAGTAAAATATCTATAAAATGCCAACATTGTTTTGTGAAATGAAGAAACTGCAGATTAAATCATGGCTCCCTGAAGCAAAAATTCCACACTCTAAACTCATCGGAGATGGCTTCTAAAGTTAGCCCTGTCTTGCCACTGCAATGAATATGAGAAACAGACCTAACTAGGATTAAGTCTAATTACCTGGCTTGAACCTCAATGCATGTTATAATTAATTTTAAAAATAATAGCATCTTGAAAATAATTTAACATATTTCTTTTCTGATTGAACTTAAATCATACCAATTAAATCTTACTAATATTTGTTTTCTGAGTGGTTCTAAGACAGAGCCAGACATTATTACCTTTACTTAGAGATGTGAAAACCAAAGTGATATATTAGTTTTCTCCTGCTGGGCAGCAAATTACCACCAACTTAGGGGGTTAGAACTACATCTCATTTATTAGCTCACACTTCTGTAGTTCAGAGGTCTGGGTGGGTTTGGCTGGGTTCTCCGCGTAGGATGCCACAAGGCAGAAATCAAGGTATTAGTCAGACTGACTCTTATCTGGAGGCTCTGGGGAAGAATCTGGTTCCAAGCTCGTTCAGATTGCTGGCAGAACCTAGTTCCTTGTGACCCAAGCACTGAAGTGCCTCTTCTCTTTCTGGCTGTCAGCCGAGAACCATTCTCTGTTCCTAGAGGCCACAAATATTCCGTCTCACGTGGTCTTCTCTATCTTCAAAGCCAGCAGTCACCCTCAAATCTTTCTCGGATTCAGAATCTCTTTGACTTCCTCTTCTGTAACCAACTGAGGAATCTATTCTTTGAAAGGGCTCATCTGATTGACCCAGGCCAATCTGGATAATCCCTGTATCCTAAAGTAAACTCATTTGGGACTTCAATTGCATCAGCAAAATCCCTTCACCACAGTATCTAGATTAGTGACTGAAGCAGTACCTAGATTAGTATTTGACTGAAATTCAGGAGATAGGATTCTTAGGGAGCTAGGTTTAGAATCCTGATAACCAGGGCCGCCTGGGTGGCTCAGTCAGTAGAGCATCTGCCTTTGGCTCAGGTCATGATCTCGGGGTCCTGGGATGGAGTCCCCCATCAGCCTCCCTGCTCAGTGAAAGTCTGTTTCTCTCTCTCACCCTCCCTCTGTGCTTGCTCTCTCTCTCTCTCTCAAATAAATAAATAAATCATTTAAAAAATAAGAAATAAATAAAAAATTTTAAAAAAATCTTAAAAAAAAAAAGAATCCTGATAACCTAAGGAAATAAAACTACCCAGTTAACTTGAGATATAATCTGGAAATAGACTCCCAACAGTATTGAATCAAGTAATTTAATTACTTATATTATTCCTGTTTTTTGTTTCTAAAGAAATATTGGTATATGGTTTATTTTTTTAATATATGTATTTTGGGGGTGTCCAGACCCACATTTGTTTATGGATGCGTGATCAGTAATGATGCCCATGGCTATTTTGGGACATGTTATGTTTCTGGGGACTATGAATGTCCAAGAGATAAGGTGTAGGCGGGAAGCTATTCACCAGTTCACGGGGGCGGAGGGTGATGGCAGGTGAAGACACGCAAGAGGCTGAGATCCTGTTAAGTGCGGAGGAACAGTTTATTCTTGCTTAGAATATATTCACGGAAGACCTTTGAGGGTGGGAATCCTTTTGCTATTTTCTATGGGCAAGTCCAGGGATTCTTTGCATGTAATTTATGAGCAGTATTTGGGGACGTTTCTAAACATAAGGATATCTGGGAGTATGCTGGGTCACCATCACCAGAATGCTGTGTCCCCAGTGTGGAGATGAACTTCTCAAAGCTTCTGTTACACAATTTCAATGTGCCAATGCCTGCCAGATGCACGGGATGTCTGCGATGCAGGCTGAACCCATGGGCCTGGCCAGGGGCTGATCTAGAAGTGGTCCTTCAGAGTGTCACCCCGGGATTGAGAAGGTATGGGAAGAACTTCAAGACTCATAGAAAGAGATGAATGAAGGCTGCATATTCTCCTATTTTAACATTTTTAAAAAGATTTTATTTATTTATTTGACAGAGATCGCAAGTAGGCAGAGAGAGGAGGAAGCAGACTCCCCGCCGAGCAGAGAGCCTGATGCGGGGCTCGATCCCAGGACTCTGGGATCATGACCTGAGTCAAAGGCAGACGCTTTAACCCGTTGAACCACCAAGGCACCCCTCCAATTTTAACATTTTGCCTGAAGGACAGCCTGATGAAAAGTCTGGTTTTCTGGTGAAGGGAGTGCAAATGGTTTAGCCTTTAGGAAGAACATACACAGAAATGTGAAAACCTCACCAAAAGGCAGAAAATTTCAGATGCTAAATATTTCTCTATTCTTCCAAGGACATTTTGTTTTTCCCCTTCGTGAAATCCTGCACCACCACCCCCAGAAAAAATGGAGGAAAGGAGGACATGGCCCAAATGTTTCTTTTATATTGTCCCAGAACTTCAGAAAATGGTGAGAAAATGTAAACATATCATGAGGGCTAAAGGAGAGAAGGCAGTCAATAATTACATTGATAGAGCACTAAGTCTAAGAGTGCATGTGGCATGTTTAGCTTTGGAAAGTAGGACACAGGAGGAAAGAGACTGTGTGGAAGAAATTAGTATTGCTTATTAATTGTGATGTCTTTAAAGCATAACACATTTTATATCCTTTAACTAACAAAGTTATTTTGCTCTATGAAGGATAACTCTAAGGATGCTGATAATGGGTTACAGATGTTCTTTTATTGCCAAAGTTTCCGCTTAAAATCTTTCCTCTCATGTACTCATTCCCTCAGAAATATTTGATGAGAACCTGCCACATGCCTTGATCTAGGTGCTAGGAAAACAGCAGTGAACACAAGGTACAAGGTCTCTGCTGTCAAGTTTATATTCTAGTGTGGAGGAGTTGGAAAATAAATAGTTACATTTCATAACATGATACATAAAGAGGTAAACAAGATAATGTTACACAGTGATAGGTGCAACGCAGAGAAATAAATTGAAGTGTTGGATGACCAAACAAGTTGTCATTTTGGATTGGGTGGCCGGCAAAGACCTCTCTGAAGAGATGACATCTGAACAGTGATCTAAACAACACGGAGGAGCTGGTCATGAAAAGATCAGAATGCAGAGCACTTTAAATGGAGAAAACCGGTGGTTTGAAGGACCCCAAGGTGGTAACAAGTTAGAGTCTGAGGACAAGAAAGAAGCTGGAGGGTCTGGAAGTCTGGAGCAAACAGAAAAGTGAAACAGGATAAAGTTGGATGGGTGGACAGAACCTAGATCTTTTAGGCATGGAAGGTCAAAGTAAGGAATTTGGATTTTAGGTGAGGTGGGAAACCAATAGGAGGTTTTAAGCGAGGAAGTGATTTTTTTCTGTTTCTTTAGAGGCAATTTTAGTAATTCAGGTGAACAATGGTGACTTGAACAAGGATAGCAATGGTGAAGACCGGGAGAATAGAGTGGATTAAGGGTATATATGGGGGGGGGGGGGCGCCTGGGTGGCTCAGTGGGTTAAAGCCTCTGCCTTCGGCTTGGGTCGTGATCCCATGGTCCTGGGATCGAACCTCAAATTGGGCTCTCTGCTCAGTGTGGAGCCTGCTTCCTCCTCTCTCTCTGCCTGCCTCTCTGACTACTTGTGATCTCTGTCTGTTGAAGAAAGAAATAAAATCTTTTAAAAAATTTAAAAAATTTTAAAAAGGGTATATGTGGGAAGTAGAGTCAACAGAACTTTCTGGTCATCTATTATGGCAGACATAAGAGAATGAAAGAGCTCAAAGTTCTCTCCTCTATTGTTGGCTTGGGCACTGGGCAGACGGTGATGCTATTGAGTGAGACAGGTAGGCTGGGAATAAGAAGTATGGTAGACTGTGTCAATTCCCTTTCCAACAGCTGTTCTTCTCTTCCTCCTTGCTAAAAGAGCCCTGACTTCGTTGAGGGTGACAGTAGGTCCACTCTAAGTGATGAATTATGATTGCTACAATTCAATCATAATAATCCCATTCTCTTTTGCTACTCCATTTCCCCATCTCCTTTGCAGCCAAGAATGATTCATTTCTGGCTAATGAGACCTAAGCGAAAGCCTTCTTTGGATAGATATGGCTATCTTGAGCACCATTACAATGTCTGGAGTTACAGCAGCCATTTTGTGACTATGAAACAAAAACCACTATAATTAAAAGCCAACATGTTAAGGATGGTGACATAGAAAAAAGAGGGGAATACCATCAATGGGCCCTTGATGGTGTATGTATAGTTGAGCAGCTGAACCAATACCAGAAATAATCTACTGACAGACATCTTGTTTATGAGAAAAGTAAAACTCTATTTAAGCCTCTTGATGTTGTTTGATATAAGAAGGTTAAAGGAAAGAATCAAACGTTCTCTTTTGGTTGTGTTCAGTTTGAGATGTGTATTAGATATCCATGTGGAAGTGACAGTCTAAATTATTCACTTCCACAATGGAAAAAACATTTCTAGACATTTTTATCTTTTCATATTACTATAATACAAGAAAATTTGGGGGGGGAGTATAAAAGTGAATGAAGGTGCAATGACCACAAGTGAATGAAGGTACAAAGGCCCAAATCAGAAGCTGACCCAAATCAGAAGTATATAAATAAAACCAACTCCCCTAGTACTGGCAGGTTAGCAAGGTTGAAGTAGTTAAAACAGGAAGGCTGGAACAATGAAGGAAGCTTAGTCTGAAGACCAGTTAGATCCCTGCACTTCCAAGTACTTTCCATCACCTTGGTAGGGAAACATCCTAGACTAAAGAACTATTTCGATTAAGATAGCTTCTCACCTATATATCACAGTGTGTGTGTATTTCTTTATTTCCTCTTCTGACATATGACAAATAACCTAATGAAAACTCCCCCACTAACTTACCCAGGGAACCTAAAGTAGGCCAAATTGAGCTTTTAGCACAGTTTCTGGTTGCTGATAAAAATCAGCATCTACAAACACAACTGCACCTATTTCCATTACAGCTATCACCCAAAACTAGATCACCACTTTTGTAGATTAAAAGTTTGCCAACCCACATATTTTTTTTCTTTAAGCCCTTCATCGTATGCTGGATGGTTTAGACACCATCTACAGAAAGAACAGTAAATTTTTTTTGCCAGTGCCCCATCACAAACAGCTATTGATTTTGTGTGTGTGGACAAGTAACTGAGTCTGCAAAATTGACTTCTCAGGGTAAGTATCTTGCATTCTGTCCATCCTGTGAAGTCCATGTTCTCCTGAGGTTAATTGGCTCATCATATTCTGTATTCATGTTCCCTGGTTCGTCACTATGCTCAGGATTTTTTGCCCCCACACCTTTCACTTTGTTTTCCCATAATTTATTACAACTAACATTTTTCTAACAGTTTTGGATCTGCATTAATTTTTAAGTCCCTGGAGGAACATTATGTTCCCAAACATTATGTTCTGCACTCTCATGCTCATACCACGTTGCACAGTGCCAGACACCTCCTGGGATCTCAAAAAAAAAAAAAAAAAAAAAGAAAGAAAGAAAAAACGAAAAAATTTGTTTCTTAGGCGATTACTATGGGATGCTCAAAAAATATCTTTCTCAGTGGAGTTACTCTTCCTGTTTATATATCCCCAGTAGCTTAGGTAAAAATATTGGTTAATAGAAAGAACCGGAGTCTTTGGAAAGTTCTGTTAATCTCTCTTCATCACTGTAAAAGAAGAGGTGAACATCAACTGGTCTTAGAGGAGTGTTGGGGGAAAATGAAGAAAAGTGCTAGGAATGAGAAGGCCTTTCATTAAAAGTATGAAATGTTAGGGAGATGATAGTGTCGCTCCTACCAAGCAGGCTTAAGCTCAAGCAGAGCGCACGCCATCGAGAGACGCTATTCATCAATATCACAAAAATGGCTGTCCTGCAGGATCCCCTTCTGCTGGTGGGATCTGCTGCAGACAGTCAGAACTTCTTTCAGAATATTCAAAAGATCTGCTATACCCACAATATTTCACCTTCTCTCAGCTTCGTAGCCCTCTCTAGACCACTTCAATGTCTTTCTACATTGCAGATTTGAACCTCCCTCTGAAGTCTTCTAAGGTTGTTTGAAGCAGAAGAATAGGACCATGGACAGAGGTATAGCCTACCAATCACTGGTGCAGCAGGAAGGCAAACTCTTCCTGCCAAGAATCCCTGGAAGAGGAGATCTTTAAAAAAAAAAAAAAAAAAAAACAACTCTCCTTTATGCGGGGGGTCATTTTCTCCTTTTCTAGTTTCCCTGTGGCGTGGCACAGTTTCTTCTGGAAACACTGGCGCCCTCCATCATCTCCATGCTCCTGAAACACAAACAGAATACTCATTCTAGCAAATGCAGCTCTTAAAATATTTTAAAATATTTTCACCATAAATATTTCAAACAGACAGAAAAATATAGAAAATAGGTTAATGAGCATATTCAACAAATCCTAATATCTGATTTATTTGCTTTTAGGGTTTTTTGTTTGTTTTTGTTGTAAAAAAGTCTTGCAAGTAGAGTTGAAACCTGTTGTTTAATCCTGATCTCATTCATTTCTCTATTTGTCCTCCTTTCCTCATTTCCCAAAAATAATCACTATCTTGGAGTTCCTATAATCATTACTGTGCATGTTTTTATACTTTTATATTGTATGTACATATTCATAAGCCATATATAGTATTGCTTTGTGTTTGTAAATTGTAAAGGAATATTATATCGCTCTGTCCATAACTTGCCACAGTACACTTTTTAGTCATCATGACTTTTTTAGGTTTATTCATGTTGCAACCTGAAGAACTAATTCATTAATTACACCTGTTATATATTATTCCCTTGTTTGAAATACCAAGTTACTTATCCGTTTTCCTGCATTATGGATGTGTGGGTTGCTTTGAGTTTGGGATTGTTTGCTATTTAAACAACACTGCAATTAGCATTTAAATACCTGTCTCCTGGTGCACACCAAGTGAGAGTTTTTCTAGGCCAGAAGTTCTCAACCTTGGTATTATTGACATTTTGGACTATATAACTGTTGTGGGCTAAGATATTTATCAGCCTCCCCCACCTCTAACCTGAAGGTACCAGTAACACCCCCAATACACAGTGTGACAACCAGAAATGTCTTCAAACATTGCCAAATATTTTCTGAGGGGCAAAATCACCTCTGGTTGAAAACCACTAATCCAGGCAAGAGAGCATCTGGTGGGTTTTAGAATTTATATAAGTATATATCACCATCTTGCTTTCTAAGAGTCCTGTTTCTCCACATCTTCTCAATTTTTGGCATTTTCAAATTTTAAAATGTTTGCCTATTTATAGTTTTGAAATGGTAATTTTTTTTATTATTTTATTTTGTCTTCCCTTCATTTCTAGTGAGATTGAGCATCCTGTACTTCTATTGGCCATAAGGGTTTCTATTCTGTAAATTGCCTTTTCATATCCTTTGTCAGCTTTTCCTTCTAGTTGTATTAGTTGTATCTTTTTTTTTTTTTTGAGATTTTATTTATTTATTTGGCAGAGAGAGAGCGATCACAAGTAGGCAGAGACAGGGGGAAGCAGGCTCCCTGCTGAGCAGAGAGCCTGATGTGGGGCCCAGTCCCAGGACCCTGAGATGATGACCTGAGCCGAAGGCAGAGGCTTAACCCAGTGAGCGACCCAGGCACCCTGCTACCTCTGGTTTTAAATTTTGATTTTGATTTTTTTTTTTTGGTAGGGCAAAACCCGTGACTTATTCTTTTTAAAATTGCCTTGGGTGTTATGGTTGATTATTTGTCCAAAGGATATTGTCTCTTTCTCCTTTCTACCCAAACATAAATTGTTTTCAGGTGTACATGAACCCTACCCCACGGTGCTTACTTTAAGCCCATTATAGTAATTAACATTCCATTGGGACTGGTTTGACCATAGGCATGTGTTGCATCTCTTGCCAATGAAACCTACATGGAATTGTGTTAGGGCGGAGATGGGATCGAATAGGTAAGTTTTCTTCTCATTTAAAAAGGTACAAAAGAAGACTTGTCCTTCCTCTCTTTGCACAGAGCTAAAAGAAAAAATGATGGGTGAGACAGTAACAACCATCTTTCCATCTTGAGAGGACAAGCTGGAGCCTAGCACACTGAGAATGGCGAGGCAGACAGATGAAAAGGTCCCAGGTCTCAGTGATGTCATTGTGCTGCTGAATTAGCCAATCCTGAAGTGACCTATCACCGGACATCCCATGATGTGAAATAATAAACCTGGTATTGTTTAAGCCACGTTAAGTTATATATTCTTTCACCTGCAGCCAAAGACACCCCCACCTACTACAGTTAGTTTCAACCCTTTACTGTTCTCCATGAATTAAGTGATCATTGTTCCATGTTACATAGTCAAGTTGGGATTTTTATTTTTTATTTATTTATTTTTTTAAAGATTTTATTTATTTATTTGACAGACAGAAATCACAAGTAGGCAGAGGGAGGGGGGGAAGCAGGCTCCCCACCAAGCAGAGAGCCTGATGCGGGACTTGATCCCAGGACCCTGGGATCATGACCTGAGCCGAAGGCAGAGGCTTTAACACATTGAGCCACCCAGGCGCCCCAGGTTAGGATTTTTAAAACTGGGTTTGCATTGAAATTCTTTTTTTTTTTTTTTTGCATTGAAATTAAACATTGACTTTAGAAGAAATGACATCTTCATTCATTTTAATGAATTTATTTTAATGAATATTCCAATTCATGAATATGGTATATGTCTCCACTTATTCAATCTTAATTTGCTCCACAAAAATATTTTATACATGAAAATCAACATTTTATTTATAGCTAAAAGTTCACTTTTGTGTTATATTTATTCCTAGCCAATTCATCACTTATTGCTGTTAAAAATGGTGTCTTTTGTTGCTATTAAATATTGTACATGATAAATACTGAGATATAGGATTACAACTGAATCTTGTTTGTTGATCTTATATCCTGCTGCCTTACTGAGTTGTCTTTTTAGTTCTAATATTTTTTCAGTATAGTGTGTTTGATTTTCTTTACAGACAATCATATTACCCAATTAAAGAGAGCTTTTCTTTTCTTTTCCCTTACTGTGACAATAGAGATGCCATAGAGTCAATCATGGAAGACTGTGACCCAATTTCCTGTCATGTGTCCTTCCTTGCCTTCCTGCCTGATCCTTCCGTAATGTAAGGCCCATCTTCAGGCAGTGGTGAGCGTTTTTTTAGCCTCTTTAACAAGCCACTTTGTGTGTGGGAGGGTGGAGGTTCTCAGTCTAGTCCCAGTCTTGAAACTACTAGTTTCAAACAATGAACCTGGTTCTGGTTCCCACCCACTTCCCTTACTTTCAGTCTCTCTAACACTGCAGAAGCCCCACTCCAGCATCTTCTGCCTCAGACCTGGACCCCAGCAGGCCCATGTCATCAGTCTCTTGCTTTGCATTCCTGGTTCCTAGAAGAGTTCACATTTTGGTCCAACTGTTTCTTCTCATCCTTCTCTTTTATATTTTAAAGACCATTGCTTTGTGTTTGGAGTTGATCAAGTCCCTCAAAGGTTCACATACAACAACGTTTCCTTGACCAGAAATCACAATTCCGAATATCTATTTTGTAAGAAATTACACAACTAGCTTCTGCTAGTAATTATCAGTAATAATTCTGATAGTAATTATCAAATGCAATCCTACTCAGAATTTTCACTATGTTCTTCGGCTCCTTATACTTCATGAATGCTATAATGTCTGTGTTTGTCAACTGAGTGTGGGAAACAGAGGTAAATATTATCTTCAACACCTGAGAAAGCGGAGGCTTATGGTTTAATTGTGACCAAGAATAACCAGATAGAATCGCAAGACTGTGAGTTCCTCCCGAGTAGGGCTGTGCCTTGTCCATCCTGGAACTCATACAAAATGACCCTCCAATGAAAGTTTTTGAGCTGAGCAAACCAAAGCCTGGGCCCATGCTAGCTTTATTCAACCAAATATCTCATGAATTGAGGAGACCCCTAAGAAGGTCTTTAATATCTAGGCAATGGTATGACTTGAAAAGGAAGGAACGGAAGGAGAAGAATAAGAGCAGCAAGAGCTGATTTTAAGCAAAGTGAATGAGAAGCAATTGTCAATGGCATTTCATCCAGAAAGTGGATTTTGATTGAGATTTAGATTTTTATACTAATCCCCTTATATAAACTAGCTTAGTATGTAAATATAATCAAAATAGCATTCATTAAAATTGCAAAACTTATTTATTAAAGTATGTAAAACAGCCAGCTGCAGCGGTAGAGATTAAGAAGTATAAAAATAAATTATTTTGCCAACAAATATTTATTGAGCTCCTACTATGTGCCAGCATTGGATAGGAAGTTGGAATTACAAAGGTAAATAACACAGGTCCTTATGTGGCTAACCGTCTAGTTAGGCCAAGTGATGGGCAAATAAATAATCCAAATATGATGGGATAAGCTTCTTAAAAGAGTGTCAGTTCAAAGAGCTGTGTGCACAGTCATGTCCACAGCAGCATTATTCACAGTAGTCAAGAGGAGGAAGCAACCCAAGTGTCCATCAACAGATGAATAGATAAACAAAATGTGGCATATGCTCATAGTGGAATATTATTTGGCCTGAAAAAGCAATAAAATCCTGACATAGGATGTAACATGGATGAACTCTGAGGATATACTGAGTGTAATAAGCCAGTAACAAAAACACAAATACTAGGGGCACCTGGGTGGCTCAGTTGGTTAAGCATCTGCCTTAGGCTCAGGGCATGATCCCAGGGTCCTGGGACTGAGCCCTGCATTGGGCTCCATGTTCAGCAGGGAGCCTGCTTCTCCCTCTCCCTGCTGTGGCTCCCCGGGCTTGTTCTCCCTCTCTCTCTCTCCCTCTCTCAAGTAGATAAATAAACTCTTTAAAAACAACAACAACAACACACAAATACTATATGATTCTACTTACACAAGATACCTAGAATAATCAAGTTCATAAAAACAGAAAGTAAAATGGTGGTTGCCCAGGCCGTGGGAGGGTGGGGGGAGTAGGGAGAGAGTTCTTTAATGAGCATAGAGTTTTGGTTTGGTCAGATGAAGAAGTTCTAGAGATTGGATGCACAACAGTGTAAACATACTTCACACTATTAAACTATGCCCTTAAACTTGTTAAGGTGGTAAATTTTATGTTATGTGCAATTTACTATAGTTTTTTTAAGAGTCAAAATAAAAAGTGTTAGTTTCATGAGGGGAGGGGCCTGTTCCGTTCATGCTTAAGTTTCAAGCGTCTAACAGAATGCCTGATGCATAGTAGGCCCTTGGCAAATATTTGACCTTCCTCTGGCTTCTCCCCATCCAACATCCTACGCAACACAGCAAAGGCCAGGTCCTCTGTGAGCCAATTCAGCAAACAAAAGCACTTCTACCCTTAGGGCCCAGAAGGGGAAGAATTTCAAATATTTGTGATTTAATTTTTGTCCTAGTCACACCAACTATTCTTTACTTCTCAATTATGCTTATCTGAGCTTTTTTTGGCAATTAAATTTCCTAAAGATAGATACTGTTTCTACTTCCCAAAACAGAGTTGTGATGGACTTTGTTAAGGGAAAAAAAAAAAGTGGAAGGAAGTCTGCGAGGTGACATCGTTATAAGGCCAGTGTACAAATGGGCTCTGGAGCCATGTTTGCGGGGCGCAGGAGGAAGGACGAAGTCATTAGCATATATTTGCAGTTCTGCCGCCTGTTCCCTCCCTTCACTGGCTCACTCTGATTCCAGTTGCTTAGTTTATTCTTTTGTTTGTTTTCTTCCCCCTTGGTCAAAAATAGAAAGACAAAAAAAAACAAAAACAAAAACAAAAACACACCAAAAAGTTTCCTTGTACTTATTTCCGCTTTTTTACTTTTTTCCCTCATGTCTTTGTTTTCTCATTTGCCATGATCCTTCTTCCTGCCACCTGCTCATTTCTCTGCTTTTCCTACCTTTTTCAATTAGGGCTTTTCCTTGTGTTCTATACACCTGGCTTTGTGCCTGGTATCCATGAAGGACAGGTAAGTGTGGTATTTAGTTACAGCACAGACAAGGAACCTGCCAAGGGCTTGAGGCATTAGCACTGAGGAATTTCCTGTTTCTGGCCCAGGTGCTGGACAGTGCTCCCATCCTTGGTTCTGACTACGTCCTGGCCCTGCGCATGCTTGTTGCTAGGCTTCAGAGTAGCACAGAAGTGCGTTGCCTAAAGTTGCAGAAGTCTGGAGGAGAAAGGCATCAGGGTATCCTTCTTCTTTCTCCTCAAGCTGGTATGCTGGGAGGCCATGTGCAGACCAGAGCTAACCCAGGCCTTCTTGGAAACACGGTCAATCATAGAACAAAGCAAGGTTTTCAGGCCTGGAGATTTGATCATGTTCCTTTTTTTTTTTTTTTTAAGATTTTATTATTTATTTGACAGAGAGAGAGAGAGATCACAAGTAGGCAGAGAGAGAGGAGGAAGCAGGCTCCCTGCCAAGCAGAGAGCCAGATATGGGGCTCGATTCCAGGACCCTGAGATCATGACCTGAGCCGAAGGCAGAGGCTTAACCCACTGAGCCACCCGGGGGTCCCTCGGAGTGCTTTTCACTAGTAACTCATGTAACCCTTTAAATGTTCATTCACTTAAGCTTTACAACAACCCTATGAACTGGGAATGACTATTGCCTGGATTTTACCGAGGAGGAAACTGAGACCCAGAGAGGTTAAGTGATTGCACGAGGTCCCTACGCTAGTAAGTGGCAGCGCCACCATCTGAACCCAGACAGACTGGCTCCTGAATTCACGCTTTTAACCACCTTATGGGTATCACACCCTTGCTTTTTGAAAGTATAGATGACACCCCTTCACTTTTACAAGAGACCTACGTTAGTACTTGGTTTTGTTAACCAAAAGAAATCCGAAGAGGATTTTTGCTTTTACCGAAAAAAAAAAAAAAAGGCGAAAAGCAAAAGCAACATGTTCAGCGTTTGCTTCACACAGAGCCCACACGTGCAGAGGCGGGGGGGGGGGGGCACCCTGAGCCGCGAGAGCGGCCGCGCCAAGCTCCTTCCCCGAGAACGACACCCAGCGTCTCGGCACCGAGTCCCCAGAGCTTCGAACTGTGTCTGTGAGCATCTGTGGGTTAGCATCCGTTAGCAAGAGGTATTCGAGGTATCAGCTTCAGAGAGGTTATTTTTTTTTATATAAATTGATGGTAATAGCTTCTTTGCTTCAGTCCATTTCAGCTTACGGAAGGGTCTGTAGGCTGCTCTACTTCCATATAGTGGGGGCCACCGACATGACGCTGCCTCTCTGGTGTATGTGGTCTCCTAGGATCTCGTTTGGAGATCTCAGACCTGATTTTATCAGATATCTTCTCCCGGGTATCACACACTCTGATAGGAGCGGGGCGATGTGTGTATCCCTCTGAAATTTCTGGGTGGCTCTTGGGATACCTGCCAGCAATCATGTGTTCACAGGCTCCGTCCTGCAGAAGACATAAGAACCAGGCCTTCTCTCTCTCTGGAGATCAGGGTACCAGAGAGCAATTTCTACTCACGCAAACTTTAAGAAATAAAGTTTTAGGGGCACCTGGGTGGCTCAGTGGGTTAAAGCCTCTGCCTTTGGGGGGCACCTGGGTGGCTCAGTGGGTTAAAGCCTCTGCTTTCAGCTCAGGTCATGATCCCAGGGTCCTGGGATCGAGCCCCGCATCGGGCTCTCTGCTCCGCAGGGAGCCTGCTTCCTCCTCTCTCTCTGCCTGCCTCTCTGCCTACTTGTGATCTCTGTCTGTCAAATAAATAAATAAAATCTTTAAAAAAAAAAAAAAAGCCTCTGCCTTCGGCTTGGGTCATGATCCCAGCGTCCTGGGATGGAGCCCTGCATGGAGCTCTCTGCTCAGCGGGGAGCCTGCTTTCTCCTCTCTCCCTGCCTGCCTCTCTGCCTACTTGTGATCTCTCTCTGTCAAATAAATAAATAAAATCTTAAAAAAAAAGGAAATAAAATTTTAGCATACATTTGATAAAAATAAAATGTCCCATTATGCCACACCTTGTATGACGTGCTCTCCCTCAGCCCCCATGAGCAATGATGTTACCCTGGGATCTTCCCCCGGTCAGGGCAAGTCGGTAGGGAGCTGTCCCCACCTTCTCCACCCACACCCTTGTGAACAGCATCATGAATTTTTTAGATGGTTGGCTGGACTTGGGAGCGCAGTTCAGAGCTATAGGACAGATCTTCCGGTGAGAGGAGCAAACGGGACTGGAGAGGAGCCCATGACTTTGGCCTCTTTGCCCTGGAAGATTATGCCACGGCCCTGAGCATCCGCAGATCCTCTGACCTTCCCTATCTCCCTCTGGCTGCGCCCCAAATGGCTTTCCCTGGTAAAAGCTGGGTTAGCAGAGAAGAAAGCTTCACAGGAAGTTGGGATGCGTTTGGCTTTCTGCTGTCCGCACGAACTCTGACCTATGTTGAAGGACTGGGTCTCCTCGTTGGACAGAGAGAGATTTGTCTCTGGACTCTTCACGACCTCTGCCAGCTTCCTGCTCATAAATCCAAGGCCTCTGCCCATTCTCCGTCTCCACATATGTGTTCTGGATCTACCTCCTATTGAGCCCTAGTTCTAATCTGCTGGCCCTGGGAGAAAGTGAATTCCTGTTAAGAAATTAGCTGACAACATCTGAGTCATGGGCTCTCCTCTGTATAATACATTTGCATCTTAATAGGAATATTCAAAACCAAAAAGTTAAAAAAAAAAAAAAAAGACCGAGTATCTCAGAGTGAAATGTCAGGCTCCTTTACACAGAGATCTGGGAGCCGATGTTCTGTAGGTCTCCCCACATTTGTATATGCACCTAAACTGGCCATCATGTCAATGTCGGGTCCACAGACATCCTCAAATCCAAAACAAAAACTTCACTTTGCAGCAACAACTGTCTCTCTTTGAGTGTGTTCTTAGGACTCACCAAATCCTAGGACTCACAATAGGGCAGGCTAAAGAGTTCAGTTTACTGGCAATTTGGAGCACAGTCCTTTGTCAAGTGGGGTATTTCCTCTGACATCACTGCACTGCTCGTCAGCTCCAAAATGGGTCTTTGCCAGGAAAACCTGAACTGGAGAGGAGGCTGGGCCTTCGGGGAAGAGAGCCTGTGTCCTGGTGGGCTGGGTGTGTTTGTCCCAGGCGCCTCTCAGAGGGGCTGACTCCCTGGGCTAGTGCACTTTTGACCCAAGAGGGGAAAAACGGTGTAAACTGTGGAGCTGCCTGGGTGGGACTTTTGAACTGCCGGGATGGTGACAGACCCTGTCCCACCTACACCATCAGAAGCTTCGGTCTTCCTTCCATGCCCACCCTACCTGTCTCCTCCCACCTCCCCTCCACTACCCCTTCCCCCCTCCTTGTTCTCACGAAGACGAGCCTAGGTGACACCTTTTGCTTCCAAAACCTCCTTTGTAGCTCTTCTTTGACCTCCTTCCTCAAAATATTCTCAATCTTTCCTCCTCCAAGGCCAGAATGTTGGCATCTGTCTCCCATCTTGTGCAGCCTGCCATCCCTGGCTAACCACGGTTTTATAATTGTCTCTGGTTAAAGTTTAAATAGATGGGTTTCAGCCCAAGAGAAGAATGTAAACAAGCCCTTTTCTGCAGTCTTTCAGAACTGCTGACTTTCAGTGGTTTTGAATTCTGTGCTAGGAAATTCATTCAGCTCCTCCCTAACCAAGAAACTGAGAGCCGCCACTGGGCTTTCAGAGACGTGAGAGCCACTCTGAAACCATCGAGAGGCTTTTAGATAATCTACACTTTTCTTTTTAACTCAATTAAGCCATCAGGATCCAATTCCCACTCTAGGATGTTCGCCTGGTATATCAGAGACAGAACAGTTAAGCAATCTTCACGGGCCAGCCTCTGAAGAAAGGAAGGAAGTGAAAGGAATTGTCATTTCCTGGCTGGAATTTTTTTGTGGGGGGGGGCGGGGAGGATTGTTTTTGTTGCCCCGGGTTTTTGGGTTGATGAGGTTGTCTTACGAATCATGAGAATGGGATCATTCTTGGCCAATGTGGAAGGAAGAGAGCGGCTCGGGTTTGAGCTAGTGATTCAGGCATAATCCCCTCATTTGCCGTGTTTCCTCAGAAGTAAGCAGGACATTGTTTTGAGTCTTGACTAAAAATATTGATTTTCCATATTTTTCTATTTTGTGTACTTCATGAGCTTGTGATCTGGTGTCAGGATGAATTCAGCAACAATTCTGGATGTTTTAGTCAAGGATTTGATTGGATCTTTGCCTTCTCCTACTCAAAAACCTTCAGTAATTGTCCCTTTGCAATTTCTGGCTCCTGTTTGGAGCCTTCCATGGACTGGCTCCAACCCGCCTTCACCTTCCACTAGTCCAGCCATGACCTGACCTCACCGAACTTTCCACCCGGCCCTGTAACACATTCCCTTACTCTGCAGTGTCCCAACGCCTGCTGACCCCTCCCCCTACCTCCTCGGCGTCTTCCCCAAATGCCACCTTCCTTTGTTCTGTGAACTCGCCCTGCTCTCCCTGTACAATCCAACCAACCACTCCTTCCCTCAGTTCTCCAGCAGCCCATGACTGTCCCCATCACAGCAGCTCGTTTCGCTGTTTGTTGGTCAGCCTGTGTCATGGGTCAGCTTCCTGCACTAGATACTTGCTCCTTGAATGGAAAACAGTTCATTCATCCACCAAACGGTCCTGCCTCATACATGGCCCATCGTCCATGCTCAAAAATATTCAACCTTTATTTTTAAACATCTCCGAAAACTTGATGCCAATATTTTCAAAACAGCTCTTGAGAGGATCCAAGAGGAGTGAAGAAAGGACTTTGGAGCCAGACAGATTTGAGTTCAAATCTAAGCTCTGTTGAGTATTAGTACCAGGATGGCTTCCTTTCCAAGCCTCGTTGTCTTCATTTGTAAAATGAAGATAATCAGATTTCCTTTATGGATTTTTATGAGAATTAAGATGAGGTCATGCAAGTGATGAACCTAACACAGTTCTATCTTGTCCTTACCATCCCTTGATATTAAAACATTTTTTTGTATTTTTTTTTAAAGATTTTATTTATTTATTTGACAGAGATCACAAGTAGGCAGAGAGGCAGGCAGAGAGAGAGGAGGAAGCAGGCTCCCTGCTGAGCAGAGAGCCCAATGTGGGGCTCAATCCCACAACGCTGGGATCATGACCTGAGCCGAAGGCAGAGGCTTTAACCACTGAGCCACCCAGGCGCCCCCATTTTTTGTATTTTTAATTTTTTTTTTTTTAAGTAGGCTCCATGCTGGGCATAGACCCCTAATGCTGGGCTCGATCCCATAACCCTGAGATCAAGACCTGAGCTGAAATCAAGAATCGGGTGTTCAACTTCTGAGCCACCTGGCCCCCCGATGTCAAAATATTTTAAATGTTGAAACATTTTACTCTGGAACATGAATTGTATTAATCCGTTGAATAGATATGTGCCACATTTTCCTGCTAGTAGTACAACCTTCCTTGATACAACAGTCTCCTCTCACACTCGTGAGTTTTTCCTCAAAGGTTTATATTATAAATAGGGTCAGACTTACCTATTGGTGACCTGAAGAAATCTTACAAATGGGGAAGATGATGTTTTCTGTTTTCTGTTATTTTCCATATGGAGTGTCATCCTCACATCATCACACTGATCTCTTCATTTTCCAGGTTAGCTTTAAAGAGGAAAAGGGACACCGATTCGGACACTGTTCTTTTCCCCCTCCACCAAAAGTCAGTTGCTACTTTCTCCCATGGGAGGGGAGCAGTGAATTCCATTCATCTATCCAATATTTATTGAATGCCTACCATGTGCCAAGATACTAAGATAAAAGATGAATCAGCTAAGGTCTGTGCCTTTCCAAGTCTGAATCTAATGAGTTTGGGGTAGCAGGCAGATATGCAATTAAATGAGACCAGGACTGTACAGGGACAGATGAGATGGTCAGCCTGTCAGGAACAGCTTCAGGAGGAGGTTATACGTGAGCTGAGTCTTGAAATACCAGTATGTGGCTGTCAACAATGGGGACAAAACACTTCAGGTGGAGAAACTCCAAGTCCAGCTCCTTCCCCTCCGATGGCTTCATGGAGCCTGAAGCATCTGGCTCTACCATCTCTCCCCAGTTCAGCAGTCTTCTCTGCAGCCCAGGCCACTCAAATCCTTCCTTGGCAGCAGCAGCATTGTTAGTGCTGGTTCCAGTCAGAGAACAGACATGAGAGGCTCTGCTGCTGCTTCTGCTGCCAGGACCAGAAAACAGCTGGAGTTGTCTGAGCTCCCTGGAGGAGGATGGAGGAGCTGAGCACGCATGTGCGTCCATACCTGGGTCCGTGGGTAGAGTGTGTGTGGGGGGGTGGGGGGGTTTCCATCTGGGTGGCGGGCTAAATGTTGATCTGCAGGTGTTGCCACAGAAAACAGAAGTGGATATTCAGAAAATAAAATGACAGCTCAGGATCTCATGGACAAGCCAAAAGACGGCTCCGAGAAGGGGGAGGTGGAAATAACCTCAACCAAAACAGAATGAAACAGAGAAGGAAGTTGCATCAGAAGAGGAAGAATGCCAATGTCACGTTGAAGAGCCACAAATGTCGCAAAACAAAAACAAAATGTGGGACTCTTGTTTTATCTAGTCAAATACTATGAACATATTTTCTTCCTCAGAGCATTATTAAAAATCACTGAAAATTACTGAAATGAGTGTAGCAAACAGGAAGAACACAGAGAAACACAAAAAATTGATTTTTTTAACGTTACATACATCACACTTCATTTATTTGGGTTAGTGAGGGATTATAATTTTGTCTTTTACCTCCATATACAAGTTTCTCTTCTCCAGTACTTAAAAAATAATATTAAAAACAAGTTCTGAGGGGCACCTGGGTGGCTCAGTGGATTGCGCTGCTGCCTTTGGCTCAGGTCCTGATCTCAGGGTTCTGGGATCCAGCCCTGCATCGGGCTCTCTGCTCGGCAGGGAGCCTGCTTCCCCCTCTCTCTCTGCCTGTCTCTCTGCCTAGTTGTGATTTCTGTCTGTCAAATAAATAAAATCTTAAAAAAACAAAACAAAACAAATATAGTCACAGGAATTGACTTTCCATCTCCTTATTAGAATTGAAATGATTAACCGATTTGCCAGTTTTACGAATAGCTAAAAGTATGCTGAGTTTGGAGACATGAATTAGAGAAGTTTTGTGTGCTTTAGTTATAGTGCAAAATGGTAGCTCCCAACTGAATGGATTACTAGTCCATAAACTAGTTTACCAGATAAGCAGTGAATGGGTTTGGAGTAGACAGAAAGGAGAGGAAATGATTAGGGAGTGGAGAAAGAGAGCTAATAAGTCTGATGTGCCCTGTTTGCTTATGCTGGGTTTTCAGTAAATATTTGTGGAAGGAAGGAAGGAGAAAAGGAAGGAAGAAAAGAAATGAATTAATGAATGGTAAGGACAAAGAACGTGGCGTAAATTCAAAATGGAGTTTAAATTTTGCTTCATGACAGCATTAGAACAATATTCCCCTACACTATACCTGCCTTGGCAACTTATAAAGATGTATAATTTTCAGAAGTTGTGAGACCCTTAAAAAAGGAAACATATAAAAATTAGATTTGGAGGAAATGGAAATCTATGCAAATTTAAATTTTTAGATTTTTCTGAAGATATTTTTAAAAGTCTAAATTCAGTGTTACATTAAGAACCTTATAAAGGATTGAATTTTTTTTTATTTTTAAAACAAATTATGTACTGATGGGGCTATAAGCTGACATCAAATGTCATTTGGTTTTGGCCAACTGAGGAGAAAACAGCAAAAAGTTAGAAAGAAAAGATACCATAAACATCAGAGTAAAGGCAAACAAAACCAGAAAGTTGTATTTTTTTTTTCCTTAGACCCACTGGTTCTTATGAGGAATTTGTTTTCAGAAGGTAATTTAAATGTTTCGGGGAGAGGGAGAAACAGTAAACCAAATCCATGGACTGTAACATTTTTTCAGGTGCCGACATTTTTGCCTAATAAGTGGATGCCCCCATTTTTGCCAGTTTCCCTGCTCTCTGGGCTCCCCCATCTCCAGGGACCCTCCATCTGGACATAGTTCCTGACTCAGCACTTGGTGGGGATGCTGAGTCCCAATTCAGAGGAGTCTAATAAACCCCTACCTCAGCTCCTGTTCTGGGAAGCCTGTCCTTTCTGATGGTGTTCCCACGGAATGGGAGAGAGAAAAGAGGATGCACGTGTGAACTTAGGGATGCTGAGTTCTGTTTTACGTTTTAAATCTGTAGATCTTTCCTTTAACAAGTGGCAGGCCACTCTTAATTCCTGCCCCTCTGTACCGATGAACTTAGCATTGCTTCTTCCCTTGGTGATCCAAGGAACTTTGCTCTTTGCCCAAAATACCTCTCTCTCCCAAAGCAATTTCCCCTCCTCTGAGAAATGCTGCGTGTCAGGCTGCACTGCCCTTGAACCAGACAACTTTCTCTGCTTGTCTTTATCTGTCTAAATAAAGCTAACCTACATTTGCTGTCTAATTCATTCGGATGCTTGCTGATGCTATTTAAAGCATCCCTTAAGGCTCTGTGGAAAACAAGATGCATTATCTCCAGTAGAGAACCTTTAGGTTTGTTGGTCATTTAAGGAATTCAAGAATCTAAAGAATCCATTCAGTCTTTAGTAGTTCTGATGTAAGGGGCAAAGGAACGCTTCCTTTTTTTTTTTTTTTTAAATTCCAGGCAGTCTTTCCATGACTTGTATGTCTCTGGGTTCAGCTGATAGAAAAAGAGGTAGCTAGAAAGTTAATATCTCTCTCTCACATACTCTCTCTCTACCCCCAACGTGAGTGTGTGTGTGCCTGTGTCCCCATCCTTGTCTCTAGGCTTCATGAAACCCAGGTTTTCTTTTTCTTTTTTTTTTTCAATATTTTATTTATTTATTTGAGAGTGAGAAAGAGAGAGTGAGCAAGAGAGAGAGAGAGAGAGAGAGAGAGAGAGAAGAGTGCAGGAGCCAGGGGAGAGAGAGAAGCAGACTCCCCATCGAGCAGGGAGTCTGAAGACAGGCTCCATCCCATGACACTGGGACCATGACCTGAGCCAAAGGCAGATGCTTAATCGACTGAGCCACCCAGGTGCATGAAATCCAGCGTTTCTGAAGATTAATTTCACAACAGAATGTATTTTTCATCCTGGGCTTTGATAATTGATTAGTCCACTGTGAGTTACCTGTCCCCTCTCAGGGAACAAATGTGAAAGATCAAAAAGAGCTGTGACCTCAGTAAACAGGCTTGATGGGGAGTTTTTGATTTGTCTCCACCTCCCGCTCTTCAGCCTCCATCTGACATTTCATTAGAGAATCCTGGTACTTCCACATTCCAGAAAAAAAAAAAAAAAAGGAAATTCTAAACAGGGAAAGGGAAAAAATAATGGGGAGGCACATAGGACTCCACTGTACACTTCTATATGACTGGGAGTTCAGAATGGGTTTCAAATCTGTTGCTTGTTTTTTGGTTTTGTTTTGTTTTGTTTCCAGATCTGGTATTTCTGTGTGTCTGTTGGCTTCCTGAGTGGGAGGGAGAGCTGGTACAATGGGGGGGTCTTAAACATTAGTGCCCTGCTGCTCCCCGAAGCACATGTTTTTATCAGCATCCACTTGTTCAGCCACGATTCTGTGACGTCCATTGCAGAGAGTGAGTCAGAAGCCACAAGCTAACAGGTCTATTCCTTCCACTGTCACCTAGGAAACCAACGCATCATCCACAGGAAATGCAGGCCCCAATGGGGGGTGTGTCCAGATTGGGTTATAAAGCTGGGAATGAGTTTTTCAAACGAGGTCAAATAATAATGCGTAGACTCTCAGTCTCGGTTGGCAAATGGACCCAGCCTCTTAGGCATGGATGGAGGACAGTCATGCAGAAATACCAGGAGAAATTAATCAGCTAAAATCATGGAAGATGTCTGCTTTATAAGAAATTGACCAAGGGCAAGGGTTATCAAGACGTGGTTTGATTTCCCCTCACAGCAAATGCATTCATTTGCCCATTGGTTTGGGGGCGGGGGGGGGGGGGACTTGTTCATTTTTTTTTTCTTTCTTTCTTTTCTTTCTCTTTTTTCTTTTTTTGGCACATTTGGATGGTGTGTGAAATCAGATAAGGAAATTGACAACATATCAAACCAGGCTTTCTGCTAAGTGAAATGTATATTCTCTTTTTCATAGCTATTCTCCCTTGGGTTAACAAGTGATGGAGTGGTCCTTCAAAGAAAAACACACCCTGATTCCCCCCATGACCTCACTGTTTTTTAATTTTACTATTTTTATTTTTTGCCCGAATTTTTCCCTCCTCAACCACTAGATTTTAACATAGTCAGTTGGACTTTGTGTATATATACTATTTTATAGACTATTTAACACACTATACACATATCTATGACTGTAAACTGAGAAAAATTACCTGTCCAGTTTCATGTTGTTCGATGAGCTTAATGTTTCCAGGCAATCTACACTCTTGTACTGCTATGGGTGAAGGATTCTAGGTAAAAGTACAATGTGAGCCTTATTAGAACTTCTTATTTTAACTCAAAGAATATTAGAATGGGGCAGGGGGAAACAACTCAGAAATGATCTGGTCCAATCACTTCATTTTTCACATGAAAATTAGCCCTCGAGAGGTGACGTGATTTGTCTAAGGTCATACAATAAAGCATGGTATATCTGGGAGGCAGAGGAGAGGAGAGAGAAGAGGCAAGAAGCTTGGCCACAAGCTCAAAATGAGTCAACAGGTGATATGACCACCTCAAAGACTGTTGAAATATTAAGCTGTATTAATTGAAGGATGAAGTCCTGACGGGGAGGGGCAGTTGGCGCCCTCCCAGGCTAGTCAATGTTACCAAGAGTATGATGTTCTGTTCTGAGGACCCACTGAGTGGGGAATAATGACAAACCCAACCAAAATTCCCAGAGGAGGGTAAAGATGGTGATAAGAGATTTATTAACTATAACATAATAAGAACAATGAAAACCATTAGACTATTTAGCTTGGAGACCAGAGGTTTGTCATGGAGGGAATGAGAAGAAGTATTATTAAATAATTGAAGGGCTGCATTGAAGAGGGTTCAGACTTATTTTGAGTGACTAGGAAGGGCAATCACAAATGAGTACAAGTTAAAGATAATGGATTTTAGCTCCATATAAGTAATTTTCCAATAATTACAGCTGACTGAAATGTATTAAACGGATAGGGCAATGGATTAATTCTTTATCTCCAGAAGTATTCAAGTATTCACTTATTGATCCAAGCACATTTATTGAGGACCTGCCATATGCCAGTCATTGGACTAGAGGGACTTTGAGGTTGTGGTCTATGTTAATTAAGGCAATACTAGCTGTAGTATTAAATCTGTATATCAAACCTGAGACATGATAAGAAATTTATTTCTCACTCATAAAACATCCAAAATGGGTGTTCATGGTGTGTGGCTCTCTTCCAAGCGGTTGTTCAAGAACAGGCCCTTCCATCTTGTAATTCTGCCATCTTCAACATGTGGCTTATGAGATTGCTGTCAGCATTAACATCCTGCTGACAGACAGGGAAAAAACAGGGAAGATTTTGTGGGGAGATTTTTATAGACTAGACCCAGAAGTGGTACACAGACGCTCAGCTCACATTCTTTCTATCCAGTGGAATTCAGTCCCATGGCCACACCCAACTGCAAGGGAGGCTTAAAATGCAGTCCTGTGCCCAGGAACAGGTTTGATGACTGACCAGCAAAGATTTTGTCACACTATCCAACTCTAAGTTTCTATAATTATGGTGACAGAACTGACACAGGAATTTTAAAACTTTCTTGTTTAATGCCAATGTCATCATGTCTCTTGTCTACATTACATGTCTTCCTACTGAAGGTCTCCTGTTGGAAGATATATTGTTTAGTTGAAAAAAGCAAAGTACAGAATAATGTATATAGTATGCTACTCTTGTGAATGAAAAGAAGAATCATAATGATAATATTTATTTGTATTTGCTTACATATATATGAAGAAACAATGGAAGAATACAAAGAAACCATAGGGAGTACGGTGGAGGCAGATGGAGGAAGGACATATCCCTGGAAGCAAGACTTGTTCATGTATGCCTTTAAATATTGTTTAACTACTTAATCAATTAATTAATTAATTATAAAACTATGTAATTTTAAAAACCATTTCTTTCTATTGGAGAAGAGTTTTTCATGGATGACTCTCTTTTTGTTTTCAAGTAAAGAAAAGCTTGAGAAAAGGACTATCTGGGCAGGTGAGCCCGGCATAACTTATGAGCCTGAAGTAACAATAGTGATGAATATGATGCCATTCCTGTTATAATGCATTTGTATTGGATTAATTCGCTATTTCAAATGAAAGTAAAAAAAAAAAAAGAAACAATAGAACTTGTTTTATGTGGAATCATCTAAAAGTCTCAAAGTGCTTTAAATCTGACATCATGGGGCACCTCTGCCTTTGGCTCAGGTCATGATACTGGTGTCCTGGGATCCAGCCCTGCATCAGGCTCTCTGCTCAGCAGGGAGCCTGCTTCCCCTCTCTCTCTGCCTGCCTCTCTGCCTACTTGTGATCTCTGTCAAATAAATAAATAAATAAATAAATCTTTAAATCTGACATCATTATTTATTTTTATAGCATTCCTAGTAACTACGATACAAAAGATTTAAATTAATTTCTTGTTTCATAAGGTACTGTCAGAGGCATGAAAAAAAGTTGAATTGTTTACAAATTCCTGTTAGATTTGTAGGCCAATGATCTTGATTTTTAGGTAGCATCAACACTGGAAGTATGTGATAAAAATCCTTTATGTTCTACAGCATTTTCACAAATAATTTCATATTTGGTTTGTCCACTAACTGTGTCAATTGTGACTGATGTTATCTAAAGATGTTATCTTTAGAGATGAAAAACAAAGATGGTCACTATAAATAAAGTTAAAAGTCTAATAAAAAATTGGGAGAAGAAGGATGCTTCCTTAATACATAAAGAACTATTATAAATCAATAATTAAAAGGCAAATATTTCAATAGAAAAATTGGAAAAAGACATGCATTAAAAATCATAGAAATGATCTTAGTAACAAATAAACATTTTTAAATATCCTCAAAATGAGTGGAGACAAAAGAAAAATAGTATTAGTGCTCTCAAAGGTATATGGAAATAGGAACATTGATAAATTTCTGGAGGAGTTATCAGATGGCAAAACCTTTCTGAAGGAAAATTTGGAAATATATGAAAACTCCAAAGATGCTCATAACATTATGACCTAATAACCTCATCCTGCTTATATATCCTATTGAAGTATTCAGAAAAACATAACAATCTACACCAAATAATAGGAATATCACCGTTCTTATGAGTTCAACAAAGGGTGAACCGATGATACAGTAAGGAAGTAGAATATCTAGCTACCATAGGAACCATATTAAAGAATTAGCTAAAAGCTAAAGGAAAATTCTACAACCCAATGTCAAGTAAAAAAGCATGATTTAAAAAAAAAAATACGGAGAAACAGTTTTGCTTTTAGAGCAACTTATTTTTCATCTCAGTGAAAGTTCACAGGTGGGCAAACTGTCAAAGAACCCCTGTCTTTTCCACTGCCACAGCGCCATTCCGGGGAAGTACATTTGTGACCGTAGTCATTGAATCACATAAAAATGTGTAATCAACCAAAATTATTTTTAGACAGCTTAGTTGGTTTGCATTGTCTTAATGAGGCTGAGGTTGTAGGGTTAATATCTGTGTGGGTCACTTCGCCAGAGGGAGACAAGATTTGTCAGCCAAGTAGTTCAAACCTAGAGCCAGCCATCTCACAAATGCATGCTCTTCAGAGGACCTGGATACAGTGTGTCATTTCAGTCCATATGATTTCAGTACAGTCCATATAGGACAGTGCAGCTACCAAACTTCGTAACAACATGTGACCTTAACATCTTCAAATTCAGAGCCTCAGTTAGCCATTGATAAGAAAGAAGATGCTTTACTCCTATACGCAATTTTTAAAAATCTGTCTATAAGCGCAGGTTGGATCACAATGTTCTCCAAATGTAAAACACTAAAGAAAGTAAAAAAAGGGGGGGGGGGCTTATTTTTCTAATTGCAGGCATTAGAAAAATCAAGGGAGGTACATGGTTTACCTCTATTCCCCAGTGATCTGATATCAATGAATTCCTATTGAGTTCGTGTCCCAAGATTTGCCAAAGAGCAGGTCAATGTCACTAGAGAATTTACACATTTGTCAAAGCACAGAAGGCTACGGATTCACAACTCAGTTTCTGGCCTCAAGTGCAATTTTCTCTGTTTTCAGGATCTGCTCCTCCCTCCAACACCAGAGCTGCAGGCAGTTCTCTAAATAACACCGTGTCCCTGGCCTCCCAGCTCCCATTTGAACGTTTCGGCAGAGCTCCTTTGAGGTCTGCCCTGCACCGCCCCCCATCTCCCAGGCTCGTCTTCCCTAGTCTGAGTCAGCCGTGAGTCACCTCACTCATTAGCGCAACTCAGAATGCTTCTCCATTCTCTGGATCCCTTTTGTCTCTCTCCTTTTAACTGGTTTCCTGGCAGCCTAAGGTCTGTGGCCAGCCCTGAAGTTAAGGTTTGGATCAGTACTAAGATGGTCGGCTGAGTAAAAAGGTTGGCAGACAGCAAGCAGATAGACTAAAAGTGATGGTGAGGACAATGATAATAATGATGGTGATGCAGTTTCTCGCTTCAGAAGCCCCCGAGGGGCCATATTTAGCGACTGCCTGTGGGCTCATAGGACAACACAGAGGTCCTTAATCCTTGGTTTCTTTTTTTCTCTTCTTTCCCTCTTCACCATCGCCACCTCCACATACACAGGCCCATATGGTACAAGGCGAAAGTGTACACACTGCGTTCTGTGAAAGTTAGGTGGGGACCCTTTCCCCCAGCATTTTCAGATTTGTTATTCTTATATTTACTCATTTGATTTTACATTCTCAGTGCTTTCCAGAAAGGGCAATAAAGAAGGATGTATGCCTTGTTGGTGCCTCCTAGGCATATAGAGAAGCCTAGTGAAATGATATTAATAAGAAACTCTAAATTCACTGTAGAAAATACCACCACCAGAATGCTGTTATTAATTCATTAATCTTATTAAAGCCCTTCGTAAGATGGTCAGTGCTTTAGTCAGCATGGATAGTCGCTAGCTTTTGGTAAGTCAGAGGATTTACTCTAGAAAGGGATCCCAGCCATACCCTGTCCAGTCTTTCAGTCAATCCACAGACATTTATGGAGGACTTACAATAAACCCTGCACCAGGCCCCAGGGCCATGTTTCTCATGCCCCACTGTGCATGCACGTCAACATCACCTGGGAAGCTTGCGAAAATGCAGATTCTGGTCCAAGAAGCCTGGAGTGGGCACTACAGATTCTACATCTCTGTGAGCTTCCTGGAGATGCTCATGAACCATACTTTGAGTACCTAGACCCTAAGGGCTCTGCACAGAACCAGACCAAGATTGATTCCCTCTCCAAGGAATATCAGGGGGGGTCTACGGGCTCTGTGAGGCTGCTCCAGGCTTTCCTCTTCCTTGGCTGTATTTATCCATGAAACCCAGAAAATGCTGACCCATTCTTGGCAGTGCTCTTGGCTTTCCAATGTCTTCACTCCTGGTGGAATTTGTTAAAATTGTAAGACTCAGGTTTTGGATTCGGGCAAGGAAAAAGGCCATTTATCTTCTATCTCGGCTATGAGGTCTGGTCTGGGCCACTTAGCAGAGAGCTCCAAACTCAAATTTTAGGCAGAGCCTTTCTTGGATTGCTACAGAGATCTCCTCTTATGTTTTGTCAGTTTGTATCCTTTGCCAATTTTTCTGTTGGAATCTTAGTCTTTTAATTATTGGTTATAATCGTTCTTTATTAAAATATTAAGGGGAATCTCTTTTACTACCCTTCCCAAAAGTTGTTGTTGTTGTTTAGTCTTTTACTTTTGTCTATTAATTTTGGAGTTAGGAATCTTAGACTCTAGGCTAATATTAATTTTCTTGCTACTCTGAATAAGCTCCTTCACCTGTTGTGACACAGTTCCTCTGCCTGTGAATGGAAGCAGTAAAGACTACGTATCTCAGGGAACTATGAGAGTACATGTGGGATAGTCCAGCACAAATATAGAAGGTGGGTACTTTGTTTTTAGAGCTTATATTAATCTAAGAGTTTTACTGAACCTAGTTGGGACATAGCTGGCAGGTGTTAACAAGTACCAGTTTAGTTTGGGTTTATTTTGGTTTTTAGTTTGGTTTGGATTAAACAAACATTCACTGAGCGCTTACAAGCACTATGAGTGCTGATCTAGGTTTTGGTACTATTAACATACATAAAATAGAATTCGAAGTATTAACATAAATAAAAGAGAATTTAAATGCATAAAAGTGCTGGTGATTTCTGTTTTCCTTTGGCCTCAACTATCACTTCCTAAGCTGCCAACAAACAAGGTCTTCTACCACTCCTTGCATGTCTGATTAAGAAGGTGCCTCAGTATTGAGGCAAATGACCTGGGTGTTCCTTGGTTTCTACATTACTGCCTCATCTCTACAAGAACCTTAACATGTTAAAATTATTTTTCTAAATAGTAGAAGTTATGAGAGTACTAGTATTCCAATTCAGACTGAAAGGTTTTTGCCTAGCTTTGAGAAATAGAAAATTTGTATTTACCCCCATCTATGATGTTTATGTTCTTTCTACCACTGACTATAAGAAAATATGTAATGTGTGTGTGTGTGTGTATAATGTTTATCTATCTATATATAGCTTTCCAGATAATGTCTTTTATCTCTAAGTGGTATTTGCTTTTAAATGAAGTCAAAGGAAAGAAACTCTAATGGCAAAATTTTCACTATAATCCAAGTACAAAACACTTCCCTACTCCCACTGGCTCCCCTGTTAGTCTTCCTACACACTAAACTGTGTTATGGGTCCCTACACTGAGCATAGATAAAACAACAACAACAAGAAAAAAAAAACCAGTCAATATTATTGAATCCCATCTATTTGCCAAGCACTGTGCTAAGTGTTTTCACATACATTTTCTCATCTAATGGCTCTTTTGCATTCTTACTGCAGGGGAGAAAATGAGATTATGCCTTTGCTTTGCTACCTCCTCTACTTAGAGTCCTTACTCCTCCCTGTCTATGTAAGCCTTTACTGGTAACAAGGGAACTCAATTTGAGGCAAAATCCATTCTTTTTTTTTCATCTTTTCGAGATCCACAGCAAAAAGTTGATTGCATTTCTGATTTCTTGAGGATGAGATGTGTTGGTTTAAGAATAAGTGAATGGAACAGGGCTGAGGGCTGAATGTCTTCAACATCATGTATCAACATCGGTGGGCATCCATCTCTGGTGAGAAGTCTCTCTTTTTCTGGCTTCTTTCTCAGAGAAGCCATTGAACTCTCTGAGGGGAAGGTATCCATACACATTCAGCTCCTCCTCTGCTTTATTTCTTTATCTATGAACACGGGTCCTTTACTAATTTCCTCATCCTGCCCTGGCCCCTCCCTGAATTCTCCTGGGAAACATAACAAATTGTATCTATTCTTGAGAATATCTGCTATTTTCTCCTTTTACCATGATTCCATGTCTTGGATTCCACTAAAGAAAACACAGCCTAGTTGACATTGCATAACCAGTGAGAAAGGAATCTTCCCTGGGCAATAAAAGGAGGACTGACTCACTATCTCAGCTCTTAGGAATGGCTCTCCAGCTGCTGATGGGAGCCACACGGGTTCAGCCACGAGGCCAACAGGGACCTCCGTGTGACCAACAAAAAGAAGGCAACCAGGAGTAGCCAGAGCTGAGCTGAGGCAACTGACCCATTTGTAGAAGCATCCCCCAAGGACAGTGGTCAGCAGTCCAAACTGCAATGTGCTGGCAGTGTATCAAATTTCTAGCTGATCCTATCTGGAGCATGAATGGTGCCCATTAGCAAAAGACTCTGGAAGAGGATGTACTTAAAATCGGCATGTGATGATGTTTTTATTCCAGAGGCTTCATTCTTCATTCTTTGACTTACTCAACAGACATCTGAGTGAACATGCTAGGTGCTGAGATAGAGGTCTCTCTCGCTCTCTCTCTCTATCCCCTTGGGGAGTTGAGAGTTCAGCAGAAAGGCAGAAAGGGAGTAAATACAGGAGCTCAAGGAGAACTTAGAAGAGGCCCTTAAGATTCGAGAGTTGGGAAAACTTCCCCAAGATTATGTGTGAAAGGCTTCTACAGAAGGAGGAAGGACACTCCAGGTGGGGGAGGCAACAGTGCATCACAAAGGCAAGAGAGACAAGGAATCACGCATGGTAAGAAGAGAAAATAGCAGATATTCTCAGGAATAGATACAATTTGTTATGTTTCCCAGGAGAATTTGTGGAGGGGCAAGGGCTCATCAGAGAAGTGAAGAGTTTTGGTGTGGCTGAAGTAAGAAGATGCAGGGGAGGGGGCGAGAGAGGATCCTGGAAAGGTCAGTAGGGGTCAGATTACAAAGGTGTAATCTCGTGTTCCGTGTTCTGTGCAAGTGGGTCTGAAATCCACCCTGAGGGTAATGGGAAATGCTGACTGTCATGTCAGGTCTACTTTTTTAGGAAGTTTACTCACTGGTTGTAATGTAGAGATTGGATGCAAGGAAAGCAAACATGGAAGTAGGAGGACCAGGTTGGAGGATCTTGCAGTAACTGAAGAAGGAAACTATGTGGGCCTGAACCACAGCAAAAGCAATAGTGATGTAGAGAAAGATGAGTTTGAGAGATACAAAGCAGCCATATGATCAGCCATAGGGAGGGTCTGAAATATTCAGAATGGCTCTCAGCTTTATGGATGGAGGAAGATGATAGGAGGAGAACTTGCTGGAAGGAGATGATGAGTTAGGTAGAAGCAGGAATCCCAGACAGAAACCCTACCACTCAGCTGAACAGCAATGGAGGAAGGTCAGGGCAACACAGTGGCACTGGGACCTCCTCAGGTGTACCCTACAGGAGGCTTAAGGACAGTTTCAAACCCTGCCAGCTAGAGAGATGAAACTCCTAACACAAGCTCCTACTTAGAAGCCTGGCTTATTAAGACTAGATCTGTGCAGGACTGAGGCTGCAGATGAGAGGTCTTCAGAACTTGCACCAAGCAGGGCCTGACAAGCTGTTACCATGGAGACGTGGTGTGCGCAGGAGGGAGTGAGTAGGAAGGCTGATCCATTCCAAGCCTTGGGTCACAAGGCTGTGGCAGGCTAACAGATAAACAGGAAAAAGACATCGTCAATAGAAAAGGATGTCCAAAAACTATTGACAGTTAATTGGAGTTGTATCGTCATAATTCTAGATTAACTCTAACAATTTAGAGGATTAGGGTAAGCCACTTAATGATCCTGGTTGTTATTTCAGGTGTCACTTATTGAGGGCACAGGGAAGTGGATGCCAACTCAGGCTAACGCCAAATGTACATACACCCATCCTAAGCCCTTCTGCATCCCTGGGTTCTAAGTAGCTTCATATTATTTCCAAGTTTCTGGAGACATAGGCACAAGATATGGGAACTTAAATTTTTTTTTCCATTTGGCATGCTGATGGCTGTAATATTTAAGCAATCTTTGGAGATCTTCAGGAAATTCAGGTGCCGGCAAAGCCTCAGATTCAATGTTATTATTAAACAATTCGAGGAACATTCTGGACAGAGAGCCAGCAACACTGGGGCTCCAGGTGGCTTTTTTTTCCCTTTTTTTTTGGTGGCAAAATATACATAACATGAATTTTATCAATTTGACTATTTCTAAATGTACAGTTCAGTGGCATTAAATACATTCATAATTTTGTATAACCATTATGACTATCTCTTTTCAAAGCCATTAAGCAATAACTCTCTATTGGGCCCCCATTTTTTAAAAGATTTATTTACTTATTAGAGAGAGAGAGGGAGAGAGCTCAAGTGCATGAGTGGGGGCGGGGTGGGCAAAAGGAGAGAATCTTCAAGCAGACTCCCCACTGAGCAAGAAGCCTGACAAAGGGCTCAGTCTCATGACCCATGAGATCATGACCTGAGCCGAAACCAAGGGCCAGACACTTTAACAGACTGAGTGTCCCAGGCACTCCAGGCCCTAAATTTTTAAAACAACTTTAGGTACTGCAAAAACTCTGCCTGCTGGTCGGGATGATGGTTGTGTTGTCACAAGTAAGACAACTAGGCTGATCTTGGTTTGGTTATTTGCTCTTAACTCAGACCTAGGGTTTTTGGCCACAGTCCCCATCCTGTGGGTAATCTTGTTAAATGTAATCTCTGGAGCGAGACTGATTTTAACCATCTTAATGGCTGAGGGGACATGTTAATCTTGATCTCCAAGGTATTCAAATACTTTGTGGCAGTGCTTTTTAAGAAGTCGGTAAAAATTAAGTCAGGGCCTTGGGCTTTGTAAAGATTCTACTGGAGACAAACTTTGTTCCAAAGATAGTTGGGCATAATTGTGAGACAAATTGTCTAGAAATCAACTTCAATTTAAATAACCAGAAACACTAGTGCTATGGAGGATGAGATATTTCTGGCTTGGAATGGGAGACCATAACCAGGCAATCAGAGCTGGAAATTCAAGGTGTCCTACTTCCTTTTCTTTTATAAATCGATATATTCAGTGAGGGTAAAGGATAAACCTTTGTCACTTTTCTTCCTCATACAACAAGTTCAAGGTGTTTAGAACATGGTGCTTATAGGCCAAAGCTCAGTGGAGGGTTCACAGATCCAAGCCAGTGATAATTCTCAAAGCCCAGACAGATACTTCCCACATGCTTGATGTCAATCACAAGAGACAGCGAGAGAGAAAAGGAGTAGGAAAGATTTAGTGAAAGTCCCTTCACCATTAACAGATCTAAACCACATGTCCTGTTTGGGGAACCAGCGGTGAGACAAATCCTTTAAAATAATATACTATTCATGGAAACCACAACTCAGAGGAAGTGGGCTAGCTTACCTAGGATCACCCAGAAAAGCCAGAAGAGAGCTAAGAATTAGAATCTTTGTTTCTTTGATACCTGGTTTAGCAGTTCATTTTGATGAAATGTGTCTGCTGGTATTCTATGCTTAGAATGCACAAGGGTGATGGTTCTCTTTATAGAGCTTCTCTATAAATTTTTCATTGTTTCAGGGTGACCTAACAGTAACTATCTCCAAATTCACCCCCAGTTTAGTCTTCTAATATTCTACTTATTTTTAATCAGAACTCAAATCCTGAGCAGAAGTTCAGAAAGGTGTTGTTGGCAGTCAAGAAAATGGTTACTGCTATTAAGATCCTGTCAGGGGACAATCTCTAAAATGATGGTATGAGGAGATCGACAGACCCACTCCTGAACAAAACAACCATATGGAAAAAATTAATCTTTATTAAAACAACCATTTAATAAACATCTAGGGGTGCCTAACTGGTTTAGTCAGTAGGAAATGTGATTCTTGATCTCAGGGTCATGAATTCAGGCCCACACTGGGTGTAGAAACTATTTAAAAAATAAAATCTTTAAAAAATAATAATGTTATGGGGCACCTGGGTGGCTCAGTGGTTTAAGCCCCTGCCTTCAGCTCAGGTCATGATCTCAGGGTACTGGGATCAAGCATTGCATCGGGCTCTCTGCTCAGTGGGGAGCCTGTTTCTCCCTCTCTGCCTGCTTCTCTGCCTACTTGTGACCTCTCTCTCTGTCAAATAAATAAATAAAAAATATTAAAAAAAATAATAATAATGTTAAAGTTGTTGTTCTACAAAAGGAGATGAGAGACAAGAAGACCAGAGGCTACTGCCCCTACATTGCTTATAAACAGGGGTATCACTCCAAGAGAAGCAGGTCACTGTTCCTATACCACCTCAAGAACAGAGTCTCTTGAGACTTTTCTCAGGAGAAATTGTAGGTAATAAGAACAGAAGGCTCTGAAGCTCTCCACAGGTGAATTGATTTTGTTTAGAGTTTGGGGAACCTTACACTGCAAGGAGTTCTGGAAAACAATGGAGATTTGGTGAGAAGGAATGAAGGGGTACCCAGTAGCTCTAAGAGCAACAAAAGCTAGATCATAGGCCAGCTAGCTTACCAGAGAGAAACAGGGAAAAAGATAGCTAAGAAGAGCTCTCCTGGGATCAGAACAAATCTCAAAGACTGGCCTCAAAAACTACCTCTGCAGGCTTAAATTTAATTGGATCAAACTGTGGAGCAATTTGTGCCTCAGGGCATACTGAAAACAATAGAATGATTAGATAGCAACTAACGGAGCCTACCAGCTAGGGATTATACCAACAGTGACAGACAACAGAGAGATCAGGGATAAAGACAGTTAAAGAGAGCTGAGTTAAAATCACTGTTGGGTGGCTGGGCCTTCAGGTCAGGTCATGATCCCAGGACCCTGGAATCGAGCCCTGCATTGGGCTCCCTGCTTGGCACAAAGTCTGCTTCTCCCTCTCCCACTCCCCCTGTTTGTGTTCTCTCTCTCACTGTCTCTCTCTGTCAAATAAATAAATAAAATCTCTTAAAAAATCATTATCATCCCAGGATGACAATGCATACGTATGTCCAAGCTTGTACTTTCTGAGGAGCAACAGCAGAGTTTCTGCATTGCAGAGAAATAGACTTCACTAAAATAATCTAGCTAAGGGGCGCCTGGGTGGCTCAGTGGGTTAAGCCGCTGCCTTCGGCTCAGGTCATGATCTCAGGGTCCTGGGATCGAGTCCCGCATCGGGCTCTCTGCTCGGCAGTGAGCCTGCTTCCCTCCCTCTCTCTCTGCCTGCCTCTCTGTCTACTTGTGATCTCTCTCTGTCAAATAAAAAAAAAAAAAAAAAATTAAAAAAAAATAAATAAATAAAATAAAATAAAATAAAATAATCTAGCTAAGTCACCAAAGAAATAAAAAAGCGAACTACAATGATAAGCTCATAAGGTCAAGAATAAACAAAGTTGAAGGGATCAGTATCCAGAGTTGTTGTAATATATTATCTAAAATGTCCATTTGGAGGGTGCCTGGGTGACTCAGTCATTTGAGCAGCCAGCTCTTGGTTTCAGCTCAGTTCATGGTCTCAGGGTCATGGGATCAACCCCTTCAGCAGTCTGATTACCTCAGAGTAGGTAGTACCTACTACCTACTATACTAAGAGTACCTCAGTGGAGAGTCTGCCAGAGAATTCATTCTCTCTCTCCCTTTCCTTCCACCCCTCTGTCTGCCTGTGCACACTTGTGGTCTCCCTCTCTCTAAAATAAACAAGTAAATCTTTAAAAACAAAATGTCCATTTTTTTAGGACATTTGGCTGGCTCAGTTGGTAAAGCATGAAACTCTTGATCTCATGATCATGAGCCCCACTTTGGGCCTAGTGCTTACATAAAATAAAATAAAATGTCCAGTTTTCAATGAAAAAATTATAAGACATTCAATGAAATGGGAAAGTATGATGTGACCCATACACAGGAGAAAAAGAACAATCAATAGAACTACCTGTAAGAGGGCCCAGATATCCAACTTAGTAAAGACTTCATAGCAGCTATTATATGTATATTCAAAGAACTAAAGGAAACCATGGTTAAGAAAGCAAAAGAAGGTATCATGACAATGTCTCATAAGATAATCAATAAAGAAATATAATTTTTTTTTAAAAAAAGAACCTAGTAGATTTTCTAAACTTGAAAAGTGCAAGAATAGGAAAGAAAAATCTAGTAGAGGCTCAATAGTACATTTGCACTGGCAGAAGAAAGAATCAGCAAATTTAAAGATAGATACATACATGCATACAAGAATAAAGAGAAAGAAAAATAAACAGAACTTCAGAGAAATGTGGGATACCATTAAGCATATCAACATATATATATAATGGGACTAAACAGAAGGAAAGGAGAGAGAAAAGAGAGCAGAAAAAATATTTGAAGAAATAATCAGTAAAAATTCTGAAATCTGATTAAAAAAACCCCAGTAATCTACATATCCAAGAAACTCAACTAACCCTAAGTAGAATAAACACAGAGATCCACATCCAGATACAACATAGTAAAAATGTTGAAAGAGGAAGAAAGAGAAAATCTTGAAATCAGCAAAGAAAAAACAACTCATCATATACAGAACACAAATAAGAATAACAGCTGACTTCTTACCTGAAACAATGGAAGGCAGAAGACAGTGAAATGGCATATTCAACAGAGTAACAAGAAAAACATACAAAATGGGAGAAAATATTTACAAACACATATTTGACAAGGGATTACAATCCAGAATATATAGAGAATTCCTAAAACTCAGTAACAAAAAGCCAAAACAAAACAAAACAAAACAAAACCAAAAACCAAAACCAATTTAAAAATGGGTGAGACTTGAATAGATATTTCTCTAAAGAAGATACATGGATAGCCAATAAGCACATGACAAGATGCTCAACATCTCTAGTCATTAGGAAAATGCAAATCTAAACTATAATGGGATACCATATCATACCCATGAGGCTGAGTAGTCTCAGAATAAAACAGAAAACAAGTGTTGATGAGGATGTAGAGAAATTGGAACTTTTCTGCACTGTTGATGGGAATGTAAAATGGTACAGATGCTATGGAAAACAGTATGGCAGTTCCTAAAAAAATTAAGAATAGAACTACCATATGATCCAGCAATATAGACCCCAAAGAATTGAAAGCAGAGTCTCAAAGAGATATTTGTATACTCATATTCACACTGGCATTATTCACAGTAGCTAAAACATGAAAGCAACTCTAGTGTCCAATGACCTTGAGGGTATTATGCTAAGTGAAATAAAGCAGTCACAAAAAGGCAAATGCTAATTTCACTTATATGAGGTTCCTAAAGTGGTCAGAATTATAGAGACAAGGTAGGATGGTGGTTGCCTGGGAATGGGGAAAAGAAAAAATGAGGAGGTATTGTTTAATAAATAGAGTTTCAGTTTTGCAAGATGAGTAGTGTTAAGGTGCTGGATGGTGGTGGTGGTTGAACAACATTATGAATATATTTAATATCACTGAACTGTATGCCAAAAAATATTTAAGATAGTAAATTTTAGGGGCACCTGGGTGGCTCAGTGGGTTAAGCCGCTGCCTTCGGCTCAGGTCATGGTCTCAGGGTCCTGGGATCGAGCCCCGCATTGGGCTCTCTGCTCCGCGGGGATCCTGCTTCCCCCTCTCTCTCTGCCTGCTGCTCTACTTGTGATCTCTCTCTCTCTCTCTCTGTCAAAAAAAAAAAAAAAAAAAGATAGTAAATTTTATGTTATGTGTATTTTACTACAATATTTATATAAATTGAAGAAAAAAGTCTTTACACAACGATCAGATGGGAATTGTCCCAGAAATGCAAAGTTGGTTTTACATCCTAAAGTCAATTAATGTAACATACCATATCAATAGAATAAAAAACAAAAACCACATGATCATTTCAATAAATGCAGGAAAAAAGCATCTGACAAAACCAGTATCCATTAATGATAAAAAATCAACAAAATTAGAATAGAAGGGAACTTTCCTAGCCTGATAAAGGGTATCTATAAGAAACTCGTAGCTGGGGCGCCTGGGTGGCTCAGTGGATTAAGCCGCTGTCTTTGGCTCAGGTCATGATCTCAGGGTCCTGGGATTGAGCCCCGCATCGGGCTCTCTGCTCCGCAGGGAGTCTGCTTCCTCCTCTCTCTCTCTGCCTGCCTCTCTGCCTACTTGTGATCTCTCTCTGTCAAATAAATAAATAAAATCTTAAAAAAAAAAAGAAACTCGTAGCTAATATACTTAACAGTGAAAAACTATATGCTTTCCCATTAAGATCAAGAACATGAGAAAACTGCTCTTGCTACTTTTATTTAACATTGTACTAGAAGTTCTACCCAGGTTATTTAAGCAAGAAATCGAAATAAAAGGCATCTGGATTGGAAAGGAGGAAGAAAAAGTATCTACTTGTAGATGACATGATCCTGTATATATAAAATCCCAAAGAATCCACAGAAAAACTATTAAGACTAATAAAAAAGCTCAGCATGGTTTCAGGGTACAAGATCAATATATAAAAATCAATTTTATTTCTATTCACTAGCTATGAACAATCTCCTCCCAAAATCAAGAAAACAATTTCATTTACAGTAGCATCAAAGAGAATAAAATACTTAGGAATAAATTTTATAAAAGAGTGTAAAACTTTTACAATGAAAACTATGAAGTGTTGTTGAAAGAAATTAAAGAAGACCTAAGGAAATGGTAAGACCTTCCTCATTCATGGATCAGAATATTTAATATTGTTAACATGGCAATACCAGCAAAATTGATTTACAAATTTACCCCAACTCCTATCAAAATCCAAGCTAAATTTTTCCCAGAAATTGACAAGCTTATCCTAAAATTCATATGGAAATGCAACCCAAAATAGCCAAAAAAAAAAAAAAAAAACTTGAAAAAAGAACAAAACTGGAGGACAGTAATTAACATAGTGTAATACCACATAAGGATACACATATAGATTAGTGGAAGGGAATAAGGAGTTCAGAAATAACCGTCACATTTATGGTCAATTGATTTTTGGACAAGGGTGCCAAGGCAATTCAGTGGCGCAAGAATTGTCTTTTCAACAAATGATGCTTGGGTCAAGTGGATATCCACATGCAAAACAATGAGTTAACAAAAATTAACTCAAGATGGACCACTGACTTAATATGAGGTAAAGTTATGAAAATTAATCAAAATTTAAACTTGCATGTTTTAAAGGATATCACTAAGAAAGCAAAAAGACAACTTATCGAATGGGGAAAAATATTTGCAAATCCTATATCTGAGAAGAAACTTGTCTTCAGAATATATAAATAATACTTATAAGTCAATTTAAAATTTTAACCCAATTTAAAAATGGACAAAGAATGTTGGGGGGATGCATAAAAGTTGTTGTTTTTTTAATTTCCTGCATTAACATAGAAAACGTATTCATAGAAACAAGGTGGGGAGAATATTTTCTGTAGATTCAATATATTTATTACTGATGCTACTTTGTGTTTCTAACACCATCATATTCTATGTCCCAGAAGTACCTTCTTCAGGTTTGTAGTCTACCTGGAACCTCAGCATCTAACCAGTTCTACCTGGATTTTATTAGCATACTAATTTCATTCTCATTTTTATTTTAATATTGTACTATATGCCAAATATATCAAATAATCCAAATGTGCCCAATGATGTGCTTCTCTTGCCCATAATTACAGTGTTTGGGAAGAGCACCTCGCCCATTTCTCTCCCCCAAATATATGATATGTATCATCCTAAAATGATAATTATCTGGATTAGCTAGCATACGTGCTGCCAAAGTGAACACAATTATCTAGATTAGCTAGTCCGCTCTTCTGTACTGTCTGTCCATCATCTTAAAATAATGTGTTCCGTTTTTAAAACAATGTTGGTAGAAAAAACACTGTCTATATTAAGTACCTATAATTCCTTTAGTTTAGTCTCCATTTTCTAATTTTTAGTCTTTATGGGAAACACTTTCCCATTAGACAAAGAACTCGTATAGACGTTCCTTTTAGGAAGATATACAAAAGGCCAATAAACCTATGAATGAGAAGACACTCAGTGTCTTTAGCCATAAGGGAAATGCACATCAAAACCAAAATGAGATACTCCGTGAAACCTCTTAGAAGGGCTATAATCCAAGAAACAGATAATAATAAAGGTTGGAGAGATGTGAAGAAGGTGGAATCTTCATGCATTGCTAGTGGGAATGCAAAATGGTATACCACTTTGGAAATCTGTCTGCAAGTTCCTCAAAGGATTAAACATAGAGTTACCATATAAACTAGCAATTCTACTAGATATACAACAAAGAGGAGTGAAAACATAGGTCTCCACAAAATGGTACATGAATGAATGGTCATAGTGGCATTACTCATGGTAGTCAAAAATAGAAACAACCCAGGGGTGCCTGACAGGCTCAGGCTGAAGAGCATGCAAATCTTTTTTTTTTTTTTTTTTAAAGATTTTATTTATTTATTTGACAGAGAGAGATCACAAGTAGCAGAGAAGCAGGCAGAGAGAGAGAGAGGGAAGCAGGCTCCCTGCTGAGCAGAGAGCCCGATGTGGGACTCGATCCCAGGACCCCGAGATCATGACCTGAGCCGAAGGCAGCGGCTTAACCCACTGAGCCACTCAGGCGCCCAAGAGCATGCAAATCTTAATCTTGGGATCATGAGTTATAGCCCCACGTTGAGGGTAGAGATACTTAAATGAATGAATGAATGGATGGATGGACAAACAAATTTTAAAAAAATAATTAGAAACAACCCAAATGTCTATCAACAAATGAATGGTTGAATAAAATATGGTATATCATACAATGGATATTATTTATCAATAAAAAGGAGTAAAGAACTACAACAGGGATAAACCTTGAAAAACACTACGCTACTTAAGAGAAGCCAGTCACAAAAGACTGATTCCATTTATTTGAAATGTCCAGAAAAGCAAATCTATAGAGACAGAAAATAGAGTAGTGATTGTCTAATTACTGAGGTTTGATGGAAGAAGTTAGGAGAAAATAAGGTCTGATGGCTAATGGGTACAAGTATTCTCTATTGGAGTGATAAAATATTCTAAAATTGGCTGTGGTTATGTTTGCACAACTCTGAGTATACTAAAAAAAATATTGAGCTATATAGTTTAAATGGGTGAATTGCATGGTATGTGATGAAAGCTCAATAAAGCTGTTTTATAATGTGTGTGTGTGTGTGTGTGTGTGTGTGTGTGTGTGTAGAGAGAGAGAGAGAGAGAACTCTATTAAGCCAAGGGATCTATGGACATCTAAACCTAGGTTTAGCCCAGGTACCACCCTAATCCCTCAGGGTATAGAATCAACTGTAATACAACATTTCATTAATCAGGTTGTGCCTAAAATGCTAAGGCAGCACTCTCTAGTAAACTTGTCTAGATCTGAGCCAAGATAGAAGATTTAAGGTGCGTTTTTTCCTTGCCCTAAGCCCAAACTTGAATCTTGCAATTTTATCTCCCTGTGCTGGGTGTGATGATAAGAGAGCAATCAAAGCATCTGGGAAAATCCAAAGGAAGCAGCTGGCTGAACTTCGGTGCATGAAAGGGAAATGCCCTCCTAATACTGAGGCCCCTTCAAAGAAGGAAAGAGAAGAAAAGAGAGGGAAGGAAAGAGGGAGGGGAGAGGAGGGAAAAGGCGGGGAGGGGAGGGGATAGGGAAGGAGACATCTAGTGACTCTACTCACTGTAAATGTGGCTCTATGCCTACAGAGTACTGACAGTCTCCTTTTGTAGAATAGGAAGGAGAGGATGAGAAAATGTGGATGGATGTTCCTCTTCAAGATGATCTTTAGTGGGAAGATTTCTGGCAGAGATACAGAGAGATGCAACTAGAAGACAGGGTCAAAGCAAATCTGAGCAGAATGCCTTGGTGAATAACAATGCCTTACTCTTCCTTGCAAACCAGAGACCCATTAGAGGAAGCTGCTCATGTCAAGATTTCCGAGTAAAATTTTAACCCGGAAGGAAATTGCGGAATTATTAAAGCAATTTGTGTTTTATAGCAATGTTACAATTGTTGGTATAAATGAAGTGTTTTGCAGATGTTATCAGATATTCTGTGCAGAGGAAGCCATCCATTTACATTCCTAGAGCTTTACTTTATTAGTGCTTTGTGGGTGTTTCTGTTTTATTTTGTTTTGTTTTTTCCCAAGCCTTCTTCCCTTCTCTTCTCAGTGCACTTCTAGTTAAGGTACACTAAAGTTCTATTAATAAAGAAGAATAAGGATGGCAATGAAATTCATAATGATCTAGAAAAGACACAACACAGTGGCATGTTTTCTGGGGCATCGATTTGTAAAAAGGAAATGATCTACAGGGTGTCTTTGATGAAAACAGTCCTTTCCCTTTCTGTAGCTCCCAGAAATGAACCAGTCTTCCTTTCAGTGCAATTAAGCAGCCCAAACCCCCAAGGGAGAATATAGGCAGTAGCTGGGGAGCAGTTATGGCTGAGAGCAATGACTCTCTATTCAGACTTCTTGCACCCTGGTTTGGGGTTGACACGTTCTCTTCATCCCTTCAAACTTTCTTTCTGTTGCTTTCTTATACTTGGCATCTCTGTTAAACTTACATGATTATTACCACCAACTCTCATCCTGGCCCACCCATCTTCTTACCTCCAGAAAGCGTGGGCTTCCAGAGAGCATCACCTCTGGGTAACTCACATTTCTAATTCAGAACTACAATCAGAGTTTGTTTTGTTGTATAGAGAAGTGATTTGTTCATGATCCCCTTCTCTTTTGCAAATTCTAGTACATACAGAAAAGGAATCAGAATAGTATAATGAACATCCATTATCTATAACCTAGATCAAACCGTTACTAGAATTGTGTTATATATTCTTCATTTTCCTCTTGCCTTTTTTTTCTGAAGTAATTTAAAGCAAGCTATAGAAATATGTATTTCACCCTTAAATACTTCAACATTCATCTTTAAATAATAAACATAACTTTGCTCAGTAAACTCAATTCTATTACCACACTTAATAAGATTCAGATAATTTTTCAATAGCAGTGAAGACTCATACTCCCTACTTGTCCCCAAAATATCTTTTTAAAAAATTGTGTGGGAAAATGTACATAATATGAAATGTACCATTTTTAAGTGCACAATTCAGTGGCATTAAGTACATTCACAATGTTGTACAGCCACGACCACTACTTCCAGAGCTTTTTCATTATCATAAACAGATACTATGCCCTTAAGAACAACTCCCCGTTTCTCCCTCCCCCAAATGTCTTTTAAAGATGATGAATTCAAACAGAATCCACATATTTCATTTGGTTGTTATGTTTCTTATAGATCTGAATTCTAGAGCTGGCTCTTTGCAACACACCCACATACATTTTATTTTCAAGACATCGACTTCTTAACAACTCTGCACTAATTATTCTACAGAATGCTCCATCTTCTGGATTTGTCTGATTGTTTTCTCATGGTGTTGTTAAACTTGTGCTTCTGTTCTCTGTTTTTTGGGTTTGGGGGGTTTTTTTGTTGTTGGTTTTTTTTTGTTTTTTTTTTTTCTTGTAAGCTCAGAGTTGAATCTAAAGGTTTGATAAGAATCAGGTTAAACATTTTGGTAAGAATTCATCTTAGGGAATGCTGTATACTTCCTTCTACATCACTATGAGGTTGTACATAATGTCTGGGTGTCCACTATTGTTAACCCTGATACTGATCACTAGGTCAAGGTGATGACATCTTACTAAAAAATGGGTTTTTAAAAATGGGGACTTGACCACTTACACTGTTTTAAAATGATTATCCCTACTTTGGAGGTTCAGATAAAGGGGCTCCGAGTTGTTGCCCAGCACCTAGGAGACAGCCTTTATCCTGTATAAAGGATAAGAGGATTAAGACTGAGGCTTTATCCTCTTTATGGAGTAGACACAGGAGTTCAAGTTTATCTCTGAGGGTGGCCAATCAGAGCAGAAATTTCTGGAATATGAAGTCTAACAGAGACTACGTTTTCTCTGGGCCCAGAAGTTACTCTGAAATTGTTCACTAGCCAGAATTTAACCATCGACAAACAGATCCTTTTGCTAACATTAAAGAGAATCTAAACATTGAGAATTCAAATACAGAAGAATCATTTTTTTCCCCCAGAAGAATCTTTTATGGCACTTTAAAATAACTCCTTCTCCTCCTGTCACTCCTCCCCAACCCCCTAAAACCACTTTAGACTCTAGAATAAAAAATTAAGGAAGAGCATTTTTCTTTGGATGCAGAATAGACAGATCTTTAGATGTTCCTTGAGTACCGTTAGGCATCTGTTATCTTTGTTTGATGTTTACCTCTTGTCTTTTAGCTAGTATAAACTAAATAACTGATCCACTGAGAATATAAGCAACTATATTAAAGGATTTCATGATTAAAACTAAGACTTTGGGTTTCTAAGGAAAATGAGTTATTTTTATTTTTTAAATCAACACTTTTATTTTTATGGCAATTAAATACCAAGTCAGTTAAACTCTGCTCAGGGTTGCTGTGCATTTCTGGATACCCAGAGGAGGTAATTTGCTTGTTATTGCTCATTTGTCTTTTGTGTTTGTTGTTTTTTTTCCTTTTTGGCCAGCACAAAGATTAAACTGTTGCGAACTTTCTGCATCGCAAGGCAGAACTTAACCTTAAGGTATTGGACTAACAATTTTCCTTTTACAACTGGAATTAACAATATTCTTTCTCTCCATTTATTCTGTAATTTTTTAAGATTCTGGCTTCAGAGTTACCACTTGGGGAAGGGAGGTGGCAAAGGTTCCGTTGCAGAAATAGTTCTTCAACAGTAGCTTTCCCAGTGAACCTAGCAACACGTGCAGATAGCCTCCACTGGGGGTTACTACACTTGGTAACGAAGATCATACCAGGAGTTTACAAGACCAAACAGTGTAAAGGATCATCCATCCTTTTCCTTTTGTCTCCTATTTTTTCCCTCTTTATATATATATATCCACCTCTTTTCTTGGTTTTCTTCCTTCTTCTTCTGCCTCTTTGTCCCTTTCCCTCTTAGCTCATTCTTTTCCTCCCCTTCTTTTACCACTCATTATCCTAGTCTGGTAGGCTTCAGTGACTCCCCCTATTTCCACCAACTTTTGTGGGATCCGAAGGATTTCCTACCTCACATCAGCTTATGGTACATCACTGAGTACTTGATAGAATCGAAGGAGTGGAGAATCCTAGGTTAAGAGAACCCCAGAGAAGGAGGTCTGTGCCTGGATCTGTGTTCTGAACTCCTTCTGTCCACTTTCTATTTGTTTGGACTGCTAGTTCCAGTTTCCAGCCTGGGTTCTGTAGGATCTCACAATTCTATAAGGATAGTAATGGAATTACTTGAATCATGTCCAGTTCTTCAAAAAAGCCCAAAAGACATTGTATATTTACTCTCAGTAAAGCTTGAACAGGTTGACTAAATAATGGAAAGTTTCTTTCCTTTGTGGGGGGGGGCAGAGTGGAAGATGGGGAAATTATGCCACACTAACTCACTATAAAGAATGTATCCTCAGGGGCACCCAGGTGGCTCAGTGGGTTAAAGCCTCTGCCTTCGGCTCAGGTCATGATCTCAGGGTCCTGGGATCAAGCCCCAAATCGGGCTCTCTGCTCAGTGGGGAGCCCGCTTCCCCCTCTCTCTCTGCCTGCCTCTCTGCCTACTTGTGATCTGTCTGTCAAATAAATAAATAAAATCTTAAAAAAAAAAAAAGAATGTATCTTCATATTAAGAAGTTTTGGTTGGTTGCATGTGTTGTCTATAGAGTAGACAGAGTATACTGGAAAGAATGTGGGTATAGAGGTGAGGCCAGAATTTAATTTCTAGCAATAAGACTTGGGCTATGTTCTTAAGATCTCTGAACCTCAGTTTACTTATCTGTAAAATCAGAGTAATAACTTATATTTTTCAGACTCCTTAAGGATTTTAGGTAATGGGTATAAAGCACTCATTAATACAATACCTAGTACCTAGTAAATACTTAATCTGGTTTCTTTATAAATGTGATTTATTTGGTAGATAAAAATCTTTCAAAGCATATGGCTCTTAGGAAAAAAATGATCTGATCATTGAGAAAAGAGATTGGGAAGCACTCCCATAACATAGCTCTACACGGTTATATAAATCACCCCTTAAGAACTCATGCCAAGTTTTGTTTTGTTTTGGTTTGGTTTTGGTTTTTGGTTTTTTTTTTTTAAGAGAGGGCATGGGGACAGGGCAGAGGGACAAGGAGTGAGAGAGAATCTTAAGCAGACTCTACCCTCAGCACAGAGCCTGATGTGGGGCTTGACCCCACAACCCTAAGATCACCACCTGAACCAAAAAGACACTTAATTGAGCCACTCAGGCACCCCACTCATGTCAAGTCTTAAGGGTTCTAGCTAGGGGATGTACAGGAGGTGGAACATCCTCTGTGTTGATGAATGGGTCTTCGGAGGGGGAATACTCAGTTCCCTAATTATACCTTAGCAACATTTCCTTAGGCTCACCTGTTCCTCTCTGGATTCCTATGTGATTTTGACATAGCTCTGGTGATGAGCTTCAAGAAGTACCAGGTCTGCTCCAGGCTATCTAATTGTTTATGGAGACTTGGGATTTTGGATGGAAGGAAAAAGGAATGAAGTGCCTTGGGAAAGGGAACAAAAGATGAAGTTTGTAGAAGAGATGAGGAAAGTCTGAGGACCATCAAAGCTTAGTTTGCACCCCTTGAAAATGGGGCAGTAGAATTTATTTCTGAAAAGTACTGTCTCAAGCCAGCTTCTTCCATCTCATTCCCACAGGGACTCTTCTAAACAATGAGACTTTCTCCTAAATCTCTTACCTCTTCCTCCCAGTAGGCCCTGGCTGTTTCCCAGTTCATCCCTTTCTTTAGGCGCCCCCAAGATAGGGAGATCAGTTGCCCCCTTTCCTTTAATAAGATCAGGTCCTCAACTACCAGCCAGAAGCTATCTAACATTTTCGAGAGGCCTTGTCCCAGGCCTCACTAAATTTCATTTGGTGGCGCGTCTTTACAGAGATGACCTGCAGGATCCAGCTTTTAAGCTTGGTATTTCTGCTGAGCGGGCCAAATGGGCACTGAATATTCTGTTTTAAGCTGAATTAATACCTTGTTATTTTAAAGGCAGTAACAAGTTGTTTTCTAAATGTTTTCAATCAGCACATCTTTATTTATTGTCCTTAACACCCAGAGGCTACTTGAAAAAGGATTTAGCCTTCAGAGTCTGCTAAGTAAACAAAAGTTTCCCAATAACATCTTCAGGCAAGCACCCAGAGACCTCATTTTTGCCACAGCATTTGGCTCCCTGATAATTGTCCATTAGTACTATGCTCAACCCAACCTTGTATAATCATTTTAAAAATATACCTCCAAACACAAAGTTCTTACCAACTTAGTTTTCTTCTCCTTAATCACTACGTTCAGCAAAACACAAAAGCAGAAGCAAGACGGGTCTAAATGTGGTATTATCTGACTAGATCCTAAGCACTTTACATTGAATAGCCTGTGTTTCGGGTTCATATGAACTGGTTTGGAGACAGTTATTCACTGTTCTCCCAAGAGAATGAAAGTGTCTTGAGGGGACTGGTCAGATAAGCAGAGGTTACCATGCATGGCTTCAGCTCCGTGGGGATTTCTAAGGCTTTAAAATTAACTCTGGAATCCCCTTCAGTGCAATATTCTCTGATGTTGAGCGTGGCCTTTAATACCTTCTTTAATCTCAATCCTCTGACACTCCAGAAATTTATCCTAGTATCTCTTACTACTTGCAACCAGGGGAAACGTTGGGAAATAGGGTTGTATTAATCAAGATAGACTATTACAAATGAGTTCAAAATCTCAATGGCTTGACCAAATTAAAATATATTGCTCTTGGGGCGCCTGGGTAGCTCAGTGGGTTAAGCCTCTGCCTTCGGCTCAGGTCATGGTCTCAGGGTCCTGCGATCGAGCTCCTCATCGGGTTCTCTGCTCAGCAGGGAGCCTGCTTCCCCTTCTCTCTCTCTCTGCCTGCCTCTCTGCCTACTTGTGATCTCTCTCTCTGTCAAATAAATAAATAAAATCTTCAAAATATGTATTTAAAGATTTTATTTATTATTATTTTTAAAATTTATTTATGTATTATATATAAATATATATTTAAAGATTTTATTTATTTTAAATTTTTATTTATTTTTATATATTTATTTATATATTATATATTATATATATATTATATATTTATAATTCTCATCACAGTCCAATATGAAACAGCAGGGCAGAAGTGTGTGAAATGTCGCGGTCAGTCTGCTGTGCAGTAATTCAGGGAGTTAGGCTTCTTCCAGCTTATGGCTCTTTCTTCCTTAGGTTCACAGAATTCTTTCCATTCAGCCAGTGGGTGGGAGAAGAACCTTCTATCACTGCACAGGAGGCTTTTTAAGGCCCAGACCTGGAAATGGCACCTGTTATTTCTACCCAATTTCTGCTAGCCAAAAATTAGTCACAGGGCTCAGCCCAACTTCAAGAGAGGCTAAGAAGTAGAGCGGTATGCCCAGCTCACAGCAGTTTCTGCCACAAGGGGAGACAGAGAGCTCCTTGACGCAGGCTGATTGGTCTGCTCTTGTGTATCCTCAAAGGTATGCAAATTAAATGTACTGCCCTATTTTCAGGTCGCTTACTGTCTAGACCTACTATTAATGTCTTGGCCAGTTTCTGGAAAAAGTCCATCCATCAACATCAGCATCAACCTCACTACCACCACAAATCAGTCCGTACTGTGAACCTACTTGTTTGTATTTAGGACTTTCCGAAGTTTCAGGATACCTGAACCAAGCCTTACAGAGGCTCTGATCTGGAAGTTGCCCATGCAACTTGTACTCTATTCCTCTTGTGAGATGGTGCCCATGACAAGGCAAGCAAGTAATGCACCAGAGACCATATGTAATATCTAAACCAAACTTTGTGCCATGACACTTACGAGAAGAAAATAAATGTGTTATAAACATTTAAAGAACTACCTCATACATCGTCAAAAACTTAAAAAAAACATGTTTTTGCCTCTCCTCAATCAATGTATTTTTCAGCAGTCAGAACTCTGTAACTGTCTGCAGTTTGCTTCCTAGTTCTCTCATTAACCAATTTACAAAGGCTATTTCTTCTGCAAGCATCTTAGAAACATCCATTTGTCCTCATTTACTCACAGTCTATTTTTCCCATTGAGATTTTAGTTTCCTGCCATGTTCCTTCATCTTCTTATGTAAAGAGGATGATGACACGGACTGGACAAGCTAATGAAGGTAAGGTCCTGATGTGCACACTGCTCTGTTTTTCTAATTGTGATGGTAAGTCTTCACTGCCCATCTACACTTTCCTCTTACAATCCAAGCCATGCATTTATTATATAGCTCATGGGATTAAAGGATCAGTCATCATTCATATATTTATTCATTTATTTATCTATTCATTCATTCTGAAATATTTACTGAGTACCTACTATGTTCCAGAGAGTGTGCTAGGTGCTAGAGTCAGAGCAAAGAACAAACATAGAAGGTCCTTACCCTCACGGAATTTATGTGAGAAATAGAGTGTGCGTATGCATGCATTGTATGTATGTGTTTATGTTAAGTACGCTTTAACCCAATGTGGAGCTTGAACTCATGACTCTGAGGTCAGGAGTTGCACACTCAATTGACTGAGCCAGCTAGGTGCCCCTTAGAATATTTGTTTGTTTATTGTAAGCTCTGTGAGAAACAGATCCTAAATAAATAACAATGCAAAATATTAATTTAATTGTAATATTCGTATTGGAAGTTTATTTTGTTTTTAGTGTTTGGATAAACCTGAGTCACCAATAGTTACTGTGCTTTGTTTCATTTTTAACTGAGGTCTTTGTTCCTCTGCAAAAACCAGCTGCTGGGGGTACCTGGCTGGCTCAGTGCGTAGAGCATGAAATTCCTCTTTTTTTTTTTTTTTTTTTTTTTTTGGTACAAAAAGGTGGTTTTATTGAAGCACAGGGACAGGACTTGCAGGCAAAAAGAGCTGCCAAGCATGAGATTCTTAATCTCAGGGTCACGAGATTGAACCCCACTTTGGGCATGGAGCCTACTTAAAATAATTTAAAAAAACAAAACAACGTTTTTCTTTAGGTTAATCATTCATTCATTCGTCAATTCACTGATAATATTCATTAATTCATTAAATATCCTTGTAAAACTACTATTTATCAGGTACTATGCTAAAATTTCCAAATACAAAAATGAAAATACAAGATTCCTGTCCTTAAGAGTCACACTCCAGGGGCACCTGGGTGGCTCAGTGGATTAAAGCCTCTGCCTTCGGCTCAGGTCATGATCTCAGGGTCCTGGAATCGAGCCCTGCATCGGGCTCTCTGCTCAGCAGGGAGCCTGCTTCTCTCTCTCTCTCTGCCTGCCTCTATGCCTACTTTTGATCTCTGTCTGTCAAATGAATAAATTAAAAAAAAAATCTTAAAAAAAAAAGTCACACTCCAGTTGGGTAGATTGGCATGCAAACCACCCAGTTAACTATGATAACTGTCATAATGGAGAAATATGCAAAGTCTGGTGAGGCATTGGAAAAGGAGGACCCACATCTGCCTCCCTAAGTCAAGGAAGATGTCACAAAGAAGGTAGCACTTGGACTGAGGTTTGAATGGTGAACAAGCCTTTGCTAAGTAGACTAATCAAAGAAGGGGATAAGATGGCTGGTTGGCTACCAAAGACTTGTGTTCTTCTTCACAGTATGAAATTTTTCTGGCAAGTGGACCAACTAATTGCCAGTCCCCCATACATCTAAGTGGGGCCAAGTAACCAGTTCTCATTAATGGGATGTGAGCAGAAGTGATCTATACCATTTCTGGATTAGGGTAAGAAATAAGTGTGACTTTTCTTCCTTCTCTTTCCTAGCGGTTAACTCTGGAAGTAAAGGACTCTCAAGTTTAGAGGATGGCAGAGATAACAAAGCAGAAGGACCCTGGGTGGAAGGCTGCTTGCCACACTGAACTGTTACATGACTGACTGTTACGTGACTGTTGTGTTAATCTACTGATACTAATACTATATCATATAGCTTGTTTGTTAGAGGAGCAAGCTGTACCTTAATTAATACAAGGCAGCCCAAGCAAAAAGAACAGTATGTACAAAGGCTTACCAAGGTGAGTGTCTAGCAGGGTACATGCTCAATAAATATTTGATATTACAGTAAGAGTATTATGAAGGAATAGAAATAGTCCAGTACTGCCACAGTATACAATACACAACTGGTAGGAGTGAGGGAAGGTTGGATGGATAGGCATGAGCTGATCACAAAAGGCCTTGAATGCCATGCTGAAGAATTAAGGTTTATGCTTACAGAAGAAGGAAAGCCAATGAAGAATACTGAAAAGGTGAGAGACACGATCACTGGGATAACAGGATCTTTGAGAAACACAACACCCAAGAACCTACTTTAATTTTCTTTAGATGTAAGATGCTAATCCAAAGATGAAAGATAGGATTTCAGAACCAGAAGACATCATCATCTAGTCAAACCTCATTTAGCAGATGAGGGGAGTGAGGCTCAGATAAGTTAAGTACTTTTGCCAAGGTCACCTAGCTAAAACTTGGGCAAGTTGGGGACTAGAAGGCTAGTCTCTCTTGTTGCCAGCCAGCTCTTTCCACCGTACCATGGTGCTTCAAAGCAGTTGAGACCAGCTGGTGTGCCCGTGTTTTCATTTCCCTAATGAAGACATTGGGGATTTGGAGGCAGGGTATTTTCCATGGAAGGCTGTCTTCTCTGTAATTCCTCATCCGGCTTGAACCACTATTTTGGAAAAGGTCCATTTTTCAGCATCAGATTTCCCTGGAGGATGACCGAGAATGTGCTTAGTGGCCTGTGGGGTGTCCTTGTACTTTCTGAGCTTTTGTTGGGAAGATGAGAAGAAACTAGCAGTGGAGTTTTAGCTCCTGGAAATGCTGCTGGGTTCCTTGGCATCTGGGGAGTTGTTGGCCCTCTTAGTGACTGTGGTTCAGCCCGCCAGCTGACTATCCTTCACAGTCAGATCACAACAGTTTTAGCTTGTCTGTTTAAAGGGCCGGCCCCTATGGCTGGCATTTAAATGTCATTTTCGGTTCATCAGTTTACTACCTCTGTTTTCATATACTATTCACAGATTCGTTATTCATTATGATTATTTTTACTCTATCCAAGGCAATGTGATATACGTTTGTTTTTTTAACAGCAAGTACAAGCAAAGGGACAACTGTGTTGATGCCAGTCTCAGAGAAGCATGACATATGGTCTGACTTAAGGAAGACCAGGTATTACTGAATTATTTTACAATGAGGAAACCCAGAGCACAAGTTGGGGCACAAGACCAAGAGTCTCCAAGAAATTATGGAAAAAAATATCTTGATGTTTTTCCATCTAGAGTTTTGCGACCACCTTGTTCCTTGTCCTTTGGTTGTATTGTCTTTGCCTCCCCTGCACGTTGCTTAGTTGCTAGTTTGGTTGGTTAGGAGGAAGCATTAATGAAGATGAAATTGCTGCCTCAGTCCCTGGAGAGTCTCTTGGTAGCACCCAAAGACAATGGAAAGTGCTTGGGCTTTGAAGTCAGAGAGACAACTGCCACTCATTAGCTGTGAGATCTTGGGCAAGTTTCTTAACTTTTCTGAGCCTCAGTTTCCTTTTTATGTGGAAAGGGAAAATAATGTAAACTACTGGGGGTAGTTGTAGGAATCAAATACACTAATATAGGTAAAACTCCTCTTTTTATGCTGAGCACACAGTTGGCTCTTAACAAGTATTATTTCCTTTTCAGTTTTCTGAGAACTTCCTGTTAATAGCATTCTTTTCCCCAATCCCCATCCTGGGTTCTGGTCAAGATGAGAAATGAGACAAAAGAGTAAGCAGAGGGAGACCAAAATATCACCTTGATTGCTGATAAATGCTGTTTCTTGTGAGAAATAATGGGATACTAAATACTAAGTGAGATTCAGAATTAAGGTAGACTTATTCACCTAGTCACAAGGAACATTTGATCAAGACAGGTCTTCTCAGGCTGAGGGTGGAGAGGATGGTAGGAAGGGGAAGGGACCCTACCCCCAGAGGAGCAGAGCATGGTGATATCCTCACTGAGAGCAGGCAGATACCTAAGAGAAAGAAAAGAGCAGCTAATTGAGCTTGCCCTGTACTTCACCAGATTAAGCTCCTCCCCTAAGGAGGAGGGACAAGAGAAGGAGTAGACAGAGGCCCGGAGTGTCAAACTTCCACAGGAAAGGAAATCTCTGAAGCATACCCTGCCTCCCGCTCCCCAATATTTCTTTCCTCTGGACCCCCCCCCCCCCCGCCATTTTGTGCTTGTTACTTTTCAGCTACTTTGCTCAGTTGTCAGCACATCATCGTGGGCAGCCTCAGAACACAAAATATTGGGAGAAAGTCGTGAGAAAGGGAAGGAGAAGTTGGGTAGAGTCATTGGTAGAGAAGGAGTCTGGGCACCTGTATCCAGAAAGAGAATCCTAAATTCAGAGTCAGGGGTTAGAGGACTGAAGGGAGGGATCAGTGTTCAGAGACTTGTTCTAGACAGAAGGGCACTACAGGATCCTAATCAGGATTTCTATGGAATGGGGCAACATCCTATGGCCAAATCCCAAGAGGATAGGAGGGAATCTAGGGTTATAACAGTGCTCAGATCTGACCTCTGAGTCAAGGAACTATGTCTCCTGGAGATGACTCTTGATCCTAGCATGATCCTAGCATATACCTTCTGGCCTAGTATTTTTCTTTACAATATAAACATTATTTGTGATCATGAAATTAACACTTGCTCACTACGTAAAATTCAGAAATCCAGAGGTATAAAGAAAAAACAAATATAACCCATAATCTCTCCACAATGAAAAATTAATGTTAACTCTGACTATATTTCTATTCAGTCATTCTCCTTTGCATATCATTACACAAATATGATTCTATCTCTACATGTTAAATTTGCATGCTGAATTTTTTACTGAGTATTATAATCGTTTCCCATGTTATTAAAAGTTCTCACTAATTAAACATCATTTAAAATGACATTTTCCCTGGTTTTGAGCACATCTGGATCAGTCTCTACCAATTTATGAAAATCCCAAGGGTCTAAAGAGATCTTCTTCTCTAAGTATTTACCTTTTATTGGGTTGGTGAACACAACATCCTCAAAGGCCAGGGCCCTACAAGGCTTGTGAATGATAACTACTGCATAGTACTTGATCTTCCGGGAAGTTCACAAATATTTAAGTTTTGTATTTAAATTCAAGTTAGTTAACATACAGTGTAATATTAGTTTCCATACAATACCTTGTGCTCATCACAAGTGCATTCCTTAATCCCAATACGTATTTAACAGCCCCCCCACCTACCTATTTCCCTTCTGATAACCATCAGTTTGTTCTCTATACTTAAGAGTCTGTTTCTCAGTTTGCCTCTCTCTCTCTTTTTTCTTTTTTCCCTTTGCTTGTTTGTTTTGTTTCTTAAATTCCACATATGAGCGAAATCAAATTGTATCTGTCTTTTTCTAACTGACTTATTTCACTTAGCATAATATTCTCTAGCTTTATCCATGTCGTTGTGAATGGGAAAGTTTTTACACTTCTAATAGCTGATGACACTAGTGATCAGAAGGTGCCACCCTATAAATTGTAATAATTCAAAGCATAGGCCTTTCTTATATACTACATCATTGGTACATACTCAAAGGACCACTGGTTTGTCGTGGCTGCCATAACAGAATACCACAGGCTAAGTGGCTTAAACAAGAGATATTTGTCTTCTCAAGCATTGGAGGCTAGAAGTCCACGGTCAAGGTGTCAGCAGGTCTGGCTTCTCCTGAGTCCTCTCTCTTTAGCTTGCACATGGCTGCCTTCTTGTTATGTCCTCACATGCTCTTTTCTCTGTGTATGCCCAGCCCTGGCATCTCTGTGTGCATCCAAATTTTCTCTTATAAGACCACCGGTCATATTGGATTAGGGCCCACCCTAAAGACCTCATTTTAATTTACTCACCTCTTTAAAGGCCTTTTTACTGTATGTGTTCTTTTGTGAACAGCTTCTTTCACTTAACATGTTTTCCACGTTCATCCGTGTTGTAGGAGCATGTATCAACGTCTTGCTCTTTTTTATGGCTGAAAGTAGTCCATTAAATGGACATGCCACATATTGTGTATCCATTCACTGGTTTATGGACATAGGTTGTCTATACTTTTTAGCCATTTACAAATAAGGCTGCTATAAACATTCATGGATAACTTCTTGTATGGAGCTATATTTCCATTTCTCTTGAGTATATGCCTAGGAGTGAAACTGCTGAGTAACCTGGTGACTCGATGGTTAGCATTTTGAGAAACTGCCGCACTGTGTTTCAAAGTGGCTGCATCATTTTACATGCTTGTTAGCAATATGCAAGCCATGCGTAACCAATTTCTCTATAGCCTCACCAACACTTGCTATTGTCGTTTTTATGAAAGCCATCCTTGTTGGTGTGAAGACGTATCTCATTGTGGTTTTGACCTGTATATTCCCCTAATGATTAATGATGTTGAATATCATTTCTTGCACATATTTTCAATTTGTAGATATTCTTTGGAGGAATATTTATTCAAATTCCTTGTCCATGTTTTAACTGGGTATTTGTCATTTTATTACAGAGTAGCAATAGGTTTTTATACATTCTAGAAACAAGTGACTTCTTAAATATATGATTTTCAAAGGTTTCCTCTGATTCTGTGGGTTGTCTTTTTACTTTCTTGATGGTGCTCTGTGAAACACTAAAGTTTTTCATTTTAAAGTCTGATTTACCTATTGTTACTTCTGCTTTTGGTGACATAGCTCAAAAACCATTGCCAAATCTAAGATCATGAAGATTTACTTGTATGTTTTCCTTTATGAGTTTTATAGTTTTAACTCTAAAATTTAACTCTAAGTTTTAACTCTATGAAGCATTTTGAGTTAATTTATTTATATGGTGTGAAGTATAATCTTATTTCATTCTTTTGCATGTGGATATCCAGTTATCCCAGCACCATTTATTGAAAAATTTTTCTTTCCATATTGAATTGTTTTGGCACCCTTATCAAAAAATCAATTGACCATAAACATGAGGGTTTATTTCTGGACACTCAGTTCTATTTCATTGATCTCTATGTTTATCTTTATGCCTTAGGGCTTGATTATTATAGTTTTGTTGTAAGTTTTGAAATTAGGAAATGAGCACCTTTCAGGGCACCTGGGTGGCTCAGGCCATTAAGCGTCTGACCTCTGCTCAGGTCATGGTCCTGGGATTAAACCCATAGGTTGTTCAGCCTCCTTGCTCAGCAGGGAGTCTGCTTCTCCCTCTTCCTCTGCCCTTTTCTCTGCTTGTGCTCTCTCTCTCAAATAAATAAATAAAATCTTTTTTAAAAAAAAAAGGAAGAAAGAAATGAGCATCTTTCAACTTTGTTCTTTTTCTTCCTCTTCAGGAATGTTTTGGCTCTTTGGGTGGCATTTCCGTATGAACTGTAGGATCAGCTTGTCAAACTCTTCCAAAAAAAAAAAAAAAAAAGAAGAAGAAGAAAGAAAAAAAGCTGGAATTTGGATAGGGATTGCATTGCATTTCATTGTCAGGTTGTTTACTGCTAGTGCATAGAAACACAATTGATTTTAGTATATTGATCTTATATCTTACCACACTTCAAAACTCATTTTATCTTATATTCTTAATCATGATGCTTTATTGCTTATTCTGTTCAAGGCATTGTGACCATAGAAAATACAAAGATAAACAAGATATGGTTTCTGTCCTAAGAATTTATAGCTTAATTCAGGAAGTAAGACATAATCCTATTGAGTAAATAATAGCCCATTACAGCAATGTAAAGGGAAGTACAGAACTGCTAAAGGAACATTATAGATAATTAGAGCTCTAGCAAAGTTCAAGGGATGGAGAAATAATTCAAGGCTGGAGAGATCTGGAAAAAAGGGAGTAGGAGAGACTTGGAGGCTTACTCAGTGCCTCTCTTCCTCCCTTCTTTCTCCCCTTCCTCCTTTAATTTTCTTGCTTTTTAAAAATCCCATCTCTCTCCCTCCTCAACTTCTTTAAAAACATTAATAGAAGGTGACTATGATTAGTTATCATCGTTTCTCAAACCTAGGTGATCATAAGAATCTCTTGACACCCCTACTAAAAACAGATTCTAGGGTGTCACCTCAGAACTACTGTATCACATCGTATGGAACACTGCATTAAAAATTTTATCAGGAAGGGCCCCCTGGGTGGCTCAATGGGTTAAGTAGCCAGCTCTTGATTTTGGCTCAGGTCATGATCTCAGGGTCATGAGATTGAGCCCCACATTGGGCACCATGCTCAGCATGGAATCTGCTTGTCTTTCGTCCTCTGCTCCTCCTCGTGCGCACTCACTTGCTCTCTCTCTCTAAAATGAATAAATAAATAAATAAATAAATAAAATCTTAAAATTTTTTTTTTAATTTATTATTTATTTATTTGAAAGACAGAAATTACAAGTAGGCGGAGAGGCAGGCAGAGAGAGAGAGGAGGAAGCAGGCTCCCTACTGAGCAGAGAGCCCGATGTGGGGCTCAATCCCAGGACCCTGGGATCATGACCTGAGCCGAAGGCAGAGGCTTTAACCCACTGAGCCACCTTAAAAAATTTTTTTTAATCACATGAGTCTGATTTTCAGCCAAGTTTGAGAATCTCTAGGTAAGATTATAATAATGATATCTACATATGTACAATGCCCAGATTCATGCTGTTGCACTTCTGTCGAAGATGTTCACAAATCCAGGGAGTCACTTACCTGAGTAAGAGAGTGTGTAGGAATCTATGGAACAACTCCTCCATTAATGAGAAACATCTCAAGGTGCATATATTACTAAGAGGACTCAGTAGTTTCATACATATTTATGGGGATGGCTCATTCCTATAAACAAATTTTATTTTCAGTATTTGAGAATCCTAAAAATCTCCAAAGATCCTTCTGCTATGGATGACCCCAGAGTCACCCGTGGAATCTACATTCACTATCCAGATTTAATAAATTATAACAGCTTGCCATATTTGCTTAAGACTTTAAAAAAAAGATTTTTTTTAAAGATTTTATTTATTTATTTATTTGACAGACAGAGATCACAAGTAGGCAGAGAGGCAGGCAGAGAGAGAGAGGAGGAAGCAGGCTCCCCGCTGAACAGAGAGCCCGATGTGGGGCTCGATCCCAGGACCCCGGGATCATGACCCGAGCCGAAGACAGAGGCTTTAATCCACTGAGCCACCCAGGTGCCCCCCCCCAAAAGATTTTATTTATGTACTTGAGATAGAGAAAGAGAGAGAACACGACATGCACGTGAGCTCCCAAGAACAGGTAGAGGGAGAAGGAGAAGCAGACTCCTTGATGAGTGGGGAGCCTAACTTGGGCTCTATCCCAAGACCCTGAGATCATGATCTGAGCCAAAGTCAGAAGCTTACCCGACTGAACCACCTAGGTGCCCCTTGCTTAAGATTGTTTCTAAAAGGGTGCCTGGGTGGCTCAGTGGATTAAAGCCTCAGCCTTTGGCTCAGGTCGTCCTGGGATCAAGCCCCACATTGGGCTCTCTGCTGAACAGGGAGCCTGCTTCCCCCTCTCTCTCTGCCTGCCTCTCTGCCTACTTGTGATCTCTCTGTGTCAAATAAATAAATAAAATCTTAAAAAAAAAAAAAAGATTGTTTCTAAAAGAAAAATAAAAGTAGTTACAAAAGAAGACCCTTACATCCCATCTCTCTCCAGATGTAACCAATCTCTGGAAGGTTGTGGGAATCCTTCTCCAGTATTTTTATATTTTTAGTACACAACATACAAGTTTTGGGTATTTAGACATGTATATAAATAGTGTACATATTTTTCTGAAACTTTTAAAAAATTATTTTATTACCATATAATGTATTATTTTCTGAAACTTTTTTTCTGATATCCTGTTTTTGAGATTTATCCATGTGATTCTTGTAGAGCCAGTCCATTCTTTATAATATAGCAATATTATACTGAATAGTACTGCAATATAGTCCTGTTGTAGACATATTTTAGGATCTACTATGAATGAATATTTGTCTAGTGTTTTGTTGTTTCAAATCATGATGGAATTAATGTCTTTGCATATGCCTCCTTGGGTTCACATGTGAGAATTCTTTTAGGGAATACATCTAGAATGGAAATTACTAGAGAACAGAATATGCACATTGTCAATTTCACTAGACTGCTCTCAAGATTACTCTCCACAGTGGCTGAACTAATTTTTTTTTTTTAAAGATTTAATTTATTTATTTGACAGAGAGAAATCACGAGAGAGGCAGGCAGAGAGAGAGGAAGGGCTCTTCATTGAGCAGAGAGCCCGATGCGGGACTCGATCCCAGGACCCTGAGATCATGACCTGAGCCAAAGACAGCAGCTTAACCCACTGAGCCACCCAGGCGCCCTGGCTGAACTAATTTTTATTCTCATCAGGGATATGCAAGAATTTCTCTTTCCCCTGTGCTAACCAACCTTGTCAAGCCTTTTTAAAAGACACATATCTGGGCCATATTTTCCGATTCTGGCAGGATAGCTCTCCCGCATAGTTTGAAACAGGCCACAGATGACATCGAAACATAAGTATCAGTGAGACCCTCTGATCCACGTATGTATGTCTGTATGCACAGTGTAATATACTGATAAGTGAATTGGCACAGTGAGAGCACTTAGTGTTTTGTTGGTAACACTCGTCTTGCTACATTTAGATCCTTGAGCAGAGAGTAGAGAAGTACTGCTCTCCAGCATACTTTACATTTTGAATCAAATCTGCTTATGTGATTTAGCAGTCCACAGGGTAGTATTTAATCTAAAGTCCCACCTCTGCTGGCATGGCTTATGGTGGCGGTGGGGGTTGCTTTGTAGACGTTGTCCTGCCTCTTACTAGGTGTACGGCTGTGTGTCAGTTGTCAAGGCATGGATACATGCCATTGCTTCGGGCAGGGTGCGTGTCAGCAATGTCTGCCAGCTCGCTGGGTGGTGTCACTGTGAGGATCGTTTGTGGCTTTTTCAAAGCCCTGAGGAATCTGAGAAGCAAGTGAGGGAATGATGCATGAAAACAAAAGGCAGTGGAAAGAGTGACCGGTCAGTAGGCTCCAGCAGCTAGAACGCTCCGTCCTTGTTATTTCTGCTTCGTGAAAATGCCACCAGCGTCCTGGCAAAGTTGGAAGGTAGAGGCTTTTTGAGAAAACAAAGACAAGGGATGTACCCTTGGAGGCTAGAATCTGGCTCCCCAGCTTCCCTACTTTCCAGTGGGAGCTGCAGGGGGAGGACGGGAAATCCTCTGTCCCTTGGTGGGTTTAGGCTGGTCTTTCCCTGTCTCTTGGCTGCTTTCCCTGAGTTGAAGCAGCCAGCTCTGGTCTCAGAGGCCTAGCGGGGCTGGCCTGGGAGGGAAGTTGGGCGGTGCCCCAGACTCAGCTATTCCTCAAGAAGTGATGTGAAGGTCACCACCCTAGGGGAAGGAAAAGGGCTTCCGCCATATTTCCCATTCAAAGAAGTGCCTCCTCATGTTGGGTAATGAGACCAGGGGATGCTCTCCTTCCTCGTCTGCTTTCTTTTGAGAGCTGCATATGCTGGAACCACACACTCAAAGGATAGTCTGCCCTGGTTCTCAGAGGTGAAGTAGAAGCTGAGGAAAGGTAAGAGAGTTTGTTAAGTTCATGGGACGGCTAGTTGGACTAGTCATTACTGGACTTGGCTGCAGTAACCTCTGCTTTCCCTCTGGATAGTCTCCTTTTTTTGTCATACAAAGTACCTAGATGCAAAATAGGGAAGTACTCCCGCATTCTCTTCCTTTCTTAAAAAGTAGCTATGGGGATAATGAATAAAAATAGGTCTTTGTGAATACAATAGGGCAGAGCTGAGGGTGTGGTTTGCTTGGCAACAGCTCAGGCAAAGTTATTTTTCTCTTGGTCCCTGAATGCTCCTGACATTGCCTCTGCCTGATGAAGTCCTAAAAGACCAGCTTGGCTGTGACTTTTTTTTTGTGAAACTCCCATCAATAGAATTTGATCATTCCCTTCTTTCTGGTTCCACAGCATTTGTTTCTTATAAAAAAACATTCATCAGGGGTGGCTGGGTGGCTCAGTGGGTTAAAGCCTCTGCCTTTGGCTCAGGTCATGATCCGGGGTCCTGGATCCCAGGACTTTCTGGGCTTTCTGCTCAGACAGGAGCCTGCTTCCCCCTCTCTCTGTCTCTGCCTGCCTTTCTGCCTACTTGTGATCTGTAAAATAAATAAAATCTTTTTCAAAAATTCATCAAATTGTGTGATAATTACTCACTTGAGATCATGCCTTATTCTTTGTGTATATGTGTGTGTTTTCCCAGCATTTATGGACCCTACCTTAACGTAACAGTCCTTTGATAAATACTGACTGGATGAACCAAAGTTTCTGAGAAAACACCAATACCAAGCTCTTATATTTTCTTAATTATTCTCCGTCTTTTCCTCCTTAGGGTGAAACTGTAAGTTTCAGCTCCACATAGGATGGAGGGCATCCTAAAACTAGATGCAATTTTTTTTTTTTTTTTCCTGAGGAATTGCTCCAGCAGGAATGGCTGTTTCAGATACATCATTCAGTTACAGGTGCAGAAATTGTTTCTGGGAAACACTGCCATTATTATCTCTGAAAGGCAAGTCAGTGGAAATTTTTATTTTCCATTTACAGATGGACAAATGGAGGCTTTCTTTCTCATTTACCAATTACAGAATGTCTACTCTGTTCAAAAGTACTGTACTAGAATTTTCATGGGATACAAACATGTACAAGACACGGTTTTTGTTCTAAAGAATGTCATAATCTAGTTAGGATAAAAATCTATTAGTATGCAAGAGTAACAATAAACTTGGGAACATTTAATTTAAATCATATGAGTGGTCCAAAAGAAGTATCAAAGGGAATAGAGAGAGGGAGGCAAAATCATTTCCAGCCAAGGTCATCAGGGATATCATTGTGGTCAACCCAGTATTTGAGATGAATACATTTTTGTGCTGGTTATTCTCCATTTACCCAATTGTCCCTGTGACTGCCATAACAGACCACCACAGACTGGGTGGCTTAAAACAACAGAATTTTCATTTCTTACAGTTCTGGAGGCTAGAAGACAAAAATCAAGGTTTTGGCAAGGCTCCGCTCCCTCCCTAGGCTCCAGGAGAGAGTCTGTCCTTCAACTCCTCCAGCTTCTGAGGGCTCCAGGCTCTCCTTGGCTTGTGGCCACGTCACTCCAATTTCTGATCCCGTGGTCACATTGTTACCACCTCTTCTTTCTCAAAACTCCCACAATTTTTCTTTTATTAGGTCATCTGTGATTGCATTTAGGGCCCACGCAAGTAATTCAGGATAAGCTCCTCCTCTCAGGATCCTAAATTTAGTAACATCTTGTGCCATATAATATAATATTCTTGGGGTCTGGGATCAGCATGTAAATGTATTTTTTTGAAGGGGCCACTAGTCAGCCCCTGACAGCCCCCATCCTTCTCTGTCCTGCTCTGTACCCCATGAGGCTGTTACGGTGATATGATCTGGACTCCGCGTCATGGTGGCTTGATGTTGGGTTTGGCCAATGGTAGGCATTAGCAAGTATCAGAGGGTGGGGAGGAAAAGCGGTTGAGATATTTCTTCTCCTTTCCTCCCTGCTTTGGCACCATGGTCTGACAGCAGCTATGGCCCCTTCAGAGCTAAAACCTCCTTCTGGACTCCTATAGCATAATTTAGGCCTGAGGTTCCACTCTTGCTGTCCTTAGGTACCTCAATAGTCCTCCTAAATGCCCCCCAACCCCACCTACATCCCTGTAAGTAGTGTCTTCATCAAATTATTTTCAAAACCCCAGCTGAGTGTACCTTCGGTTTCCTGCCACGATCTTGGCGGATACAGATATGGAGAGGCAACAATTTAATTTCCAGAACAGACAGACCCAGGGTGCTTCAATCTAAGTTTAAGTAATGACCAGTGGGAACTGGAAGGTGATTCAGCACACAACATGGCCATTGCAGCTGGGCTATCTTGCGGCCTCTTCCGCAGTAAATATCTGTTGCTCTGCACTCTAATTATTTATGACTGGGACTCTCTGCTTCTGCTGCCCTTGCTGCTAAGTACTTTCTATTCTTTTCTCTGTCTCGCAGCTCCGATTGCATCATGGTTTCTGAGGCCATGTGACTTCAGGTTTCTTCCTTTCCTCTGTGGATCTTTTAGCTTCTGCCCATCACTAACTGCTGACTCCCTCTCCGTATTTCATATTCAACTCCCCCAAAGGACCTGACTGGGTTGGCGGCTCACCACCAAGTACAGACTGTTGGGCAGAACCTTTCTTGGCAAGCCACCACATCAGCATAGGCTTATTGCCTTAGGTTAGATACCTGCTCCTGGAACAAGTGGTTTTGTTTGGAATGGCAAAGTAAGTTGATAAATAATTTGGTTTCCTGACTATTAGACACCCCGAGGGGGTTCTAGATGGGGCAGGTATTCAGATGCTTTTAGGCGGTTATCAAAATCCAGAGGAATTTCTGTTTTCCAGTGTAGGATGAAGGCTAGTTTTGAGCTATTCGTTCAGAGTCTTTTTATGGCCAAGGATCCTTTTAAATATTTTTATTTTCTTCCAGACAAACTGCACCTTTTTGGAGGTAATACACGAATTCTATCAGTTACAGTGATAAGACTGAAATTTATTTATTTATTTGACAGACAGAGATTTCAAGTAGGCAGAGAGGCAGGCAGAGAGAGAGAGGAGGAAGCAGGCTCCCCGCCGAGCAGAGAACCTGACGCGGGGCTCGATCCCAGGACGCCAGGACCATGACCTGAGCCGAAGGCAGAGGCTTTAACCCACTGAGCCACCCAGGCGCCCCAAGACTGAAGTTTATTATCAGCTATGATTATCTTCTAGAATACACTTTTGGACTCTTGGACTCCTGGCTTTAAGCCAGGAGAATTTAGGAAGTGGTGGTTCCACTTGGAGAAATGGAGCCTGAAAATCTTAGCCTCTGTTTTACAGAAAATAGAACTCAAACCCAGAATTAACGCTCATGTTTTATTTAGGAGATGCAATGCCAGGGCAGAAAGAGTGAGAGAAAAAGGGAAGGGAGACAGAGAAAGACAGGAAGCACTGCAAGATGATGCCTGAAATATCTGAGCTATGACCTGTGTGTCCGTGTAGAATCCCTCCAGATGCTTGCTATACGGTGAAACCATGCTCAGGTAGGTTCTTAGGAGGGAGAAAGGAAAAGGAGTTTATCTTTGTGGTTCCCTCCCATTTAACCACTGATCAAGATTCACCACACCAGGAGTTACGTTCCTCACACTGTTAGGTTATATAATATGATCCCACTGTTGGTCTCTTGGCAAGCCACATGCTCTCTAGTATGGCCTTTAATCCTGGTTGGGGAGTAGAGAGGGAAACCAGAAATTCATGGTTTGGTGGATGAGGCCGGGAAAGTGGCAGATAGGTCCAGCCTTAGGTTTGGGGCCTACATGGGCCCAAGGAAAGCACGTCAGTTGCAGCAGAGGCAGAGACAGAGTAAGCAAGGAAATGATGACAAGAGAATCTGATGAGGCGCATAAGATGTGTCTGATATACTCAACGCTACAAGGAAGGATATGGCTGAAACTCGCAGGTATGTCCAAAAGGCAGTTGGAAATTCAGAACTGGACTACCCCCAGAAAGACCATGTTTTGAGAGTTACAGAAGGAATAGCCATAGAGAATTACATTTCCGGAGAGCATGGAATAAAGGAAGAAAAGATAGGCAGAGCTGTGCTTAAAATGCAGCTGTGTGTGATCTTGGGCAATTTAAAAAAAAAATTTATTTATTTATTTGAGAGAGAGAGAGAGCATGCGTGCAAAAGTGGGGGAGGGAGGCCGGGGGTGGGGGGAGAAGCAGACTCCCCATTGAGCCGGGAGCCTGACAGGTGGCTTGATCCCAGGACTTTGAGATCATGACCTAAGCTAAAAGCAGACGCTTACTTGACTAAGCCACCCAGGCACCCTGATATTGGGCAATTTAATTTCATCTTTTAAAGTCTTAGTTTCTTTATCCATAAAATGGGGATGATGATACTTTACAGTTCATGCTTCCGAAGCATTTGGTACAGTGCCAGGCATACAGTAAATGCTAGATAAACTAGCAATTATGATCATTAATATCATTCCTGGGTGACTGTAACCTTCCCAGGTTTCTCTTCTCCAGATTGACTCTGTCAGCACTGGTCCTAAGTGCTCCTGGAGCGGGGTTGGTGACTCACACCTCAGTCCTTTAATTCCTCTGAAGGACAGCTCCCCTGGATCACTGCAACTCTTGAAGTCATGGAGCCCCAGGGAAGGTGGGTGGCCCCATACAGGGTGCTGACATATTAAGCCCCAAGAGAGCAGCACCACTAACCCATCTTTTTTGATAGGAAACAGGACATATCTTAAAGAGTCCATTTGGTTCTATACACTTTTTTTCTCCCTTTGAAGTAAGAAAACAAAGTTTTTGGTCTAAACTTTGCCCTGGTACCCCCCAAGAAAGAACAGTCAAATACGTAATGTGTTGCTAGGTGTTTACAATAAAGAGTACTCGTAAGGCTTTAGAACAGAAGACATTCCTCTTTACACAAATGGTATTTGATGGGATATCATCTCTGGATTCCACATATCAAGTTTTCTTTTTTTCCAGAAGTTGAGATTCTTTTGAATTTGCATCAGCATAGGAAATGCCAGATACTTTAAATACTTAAAGTATGTAAATGATTTGGAAATTTCTGGAACAACAACAGAAACAAACACATATCACTCTTCTGCTCAAAATCCCTATCGCTCAGTACAAAATCCCAAATCCTTATCAATGGCCTCTGACGACCTATGGGAACCCGTCCCCCGTTACTGAACCTCATCTCTTACTGCTAGGAGGCAGGATGGCACCCTTTGGTGCTGCAAAGCCCCCCAAAACTCTAGAGATGGACTACTGAGCCCTACCAATGGTTACATCATTCGGGGGTGGTTTGTTAACCTTCTTGTGCTTCAGTTTTATCATCTGGGAAAAGAAAACAATATCCACTCCACATAGTTGTTGGGAGGATTAGTTAATATTTTTAAGTGCTTTAAAATACTGCTACTAGCAAGGACTAGCTAAGTGTTTGTTAGATAAATAGCACACTTCCCCTCCTTCATGCACTCCAGCTACACTGGCCTCCCTGCTGTGCCTCCGCTCCTGCCCAAGGGCCTTTGTATTTGCTGTTCTCTCAGAGGGCCACCTGACCACTCTCCTCACCTCCTTTAAGTCTTCCTTTAGAAGTATCACCTTTTGAATGATGACAAGCCCTATTTCAAACTGCAGTCCCCTTCTGAACACCCCTACTTTCTTTTTCTCATTAGCACGTATCTACTTCTAATGCTAAATAAAATTTGCAGATTTATGTGTTTTTCACCTATCTCCCCCAAGGAAAAGGTAAATAAGGGCAAGGCTATTGGGATTTTTTGTTTGTTTGTTTTTTGTTTCTTGAGAGAGAGAGCGAGCATGCATGAGCAGGGTGGGGGGAGGGGTGCAGAAAGAGAGGAAATCTTAAGCAGGCTCCATGCCCAGCACAGAGCCTGATGTGGAGCTTGATTTCATGACCCTGAGATCATGACCTGAGCTAAAATCAAGAGTTGGATGCTTAAGTGACCGAGCCACCCAGGGGCCCCGGGAGTATTTGTTTTATTCTTTGGTGTATCCTGAGTGCCCAGAACATTACATGGGACATAGGAGGTGCTCAATACCATTTGTGGGATGAATGACTATACTGTTTTTAGATGAACAATGAGTCTATTTTAAAGATTGATTTGTAAATGAGCTTCTTAATATGCATGTAGAATGCAAAAGATCTCCCCAAAAGTTGTTCTCTTAAGTTGAATAGATATGACTTCCTTCTCACAATATGGTTTAAGAAATGGATGAGTAAACTTTTTCTTCCCCAAAGATACTTAAAGGTAAATTTTAGCTAACACTTAGGTTGAGCTATCTCTAATTCCTAGGGAGCATAATCTGAATTAATGAAATTGATCGATGCCTAATTAATTGCTAGTGGACTCTGTGGTACTGTCACTTATCCAGCATGACCTAGAAGTTAGCAGGATATGGAAAGGGAGAACTAATGGACACCCTCTCTAGGTCAGGTAAGCAGCGGGGCTCAGACCTGTTAGGCAAGTATCCTCATCACTGTTGTACAGATAAACAAACCTATGCCTACAGAGACTCTGGATCACATACCTGGTAGGCAATACAAGCCAAGATTCAAACCACCAGTTTACAAAATCCATACTCTTTCCAGTATCTCACTTTAAACCTCTGATTTCTCATTAGTAATATATAGTAACATCACTTAGGCACAGACTTATTATGACATTTCAAATAACATATGTAAAACAGTATACTCAATCAATGACAGAGTGTTTTTTATTATTATTACTTTTTCAAATGGCTGTACTTTAGGAACGATGATGAGACTTTTCCCCTGGGGAACAATCACATAGCCTCCCCAAGGAGAAAATTTAAGCCCTGACTTATGGGGACAGTAGAAGTAGGTCCTATGGGATAGATTAGTGGGAGTAGTCATGTTACATATTAATAAGAAGAATTTTAAATTCAATGAAAGCTTAAATACTTATTGTATATTTTTCAGTAAGAGTTGACTTTAGGGACTCTTGCTAGTCAAATTTGAGACAATCTGATCACCTCAATTTTGTTTGTATGGTTGTATAAAAATGATGGTTGTATATAAAGAAAAAGCCACACATTCAAAGTGACTAATAAGGGGGGAGGAGAGAAGAGATGGGGTATGAAATAGGAAAACAAAACTTTCTTCTTTTCAGAAGAATCCCAGCTAATAAATATTGAAGAAATGATGAGGTTTAAGAAAAACACTGCTATGCAATCTGCAATGTAATAAACTCATTCAGTCAGACTATATGTGGATGGATAAAACCTTTAGGTGAAGGGTTGATGGGTATTATGGGTTGAATTGTGTTTCCCAAGAAAGGTGTGTTAAAGTCCTACCGCAGGACCCTAGAATGTGATCTTATTTGGAAATAGGGTCATTGCAGATATAATTTGTTTTTTTTTTTTAATTTATTTTATTTATTTATTTATTTATTTATTTGACAGCGAGAGGGAGAGAGAGATCACAAGTAGGCAGAGAGAAAGAGAGAGGGAAGCAGGCTCCCTGCCGAGCAGAGAGCCCGATGTGGGACTTGATCCCAGCACCCCTGAGATCATGACCTGAGCCGAAGGCAGCGGCTTAACCCACTGAGCCACCCAGGCGCCCGCAGATATAATTTGTTAAGAGATGAGGTCATCCTGGAATAGGATGGAACTCTAATCCAGTATGACTAGTATCCTTCCACGAAGATGGTCACGTGAAGACACAGAGACACAGGGAGGATGCCATGTGAATATGGAGGCTGAATTGAAATGCTGCAAGCCAAGGAATGTCTGGGGTTGCCAGAAGCTAGAAGGGGCAAGGAAGAATTCTCTCCTAAAAGTTTCAGAGAGAGCTCTGCCAACACATTGTTTTTATACTTCTCACCTTCAGATCTATGAGACAATACATTTCTGTTGTTTTAGCCACTCAATTTGTGGGGACTTTGGTATGACATCCCTAGGAAACTAAAACAATGGCACACAGAGTGGCAGGGCACCAAAGCAATCACCCCACATATCCAAAGCATGGATACTTCATCAAGTTATCACAACTTAACATCACTAATAGTGGGACAATCTGACATCATTTTCTTTCTGATATGATGCTATAAGAGGTACATATCACTTTGATAGACTGATTGCAATAGGCCCAGATTCTTTCCCTCCTTATGCACATTCCTTGCAATGTGACTCCCATTAAGAGGTAGAGTTCCTTTCTCTATCACTTGAATATAGGCTGGCTTTGTTATCTTCATCTGCCAATATAATGCCGTTAAAGTGAAAGAGTGCCAGTTCAAGCCTAGGCCTTGACAGATGTTACATACTTCCACTTTCTTTTGGACTCTACCTCTCCCATGAGAATAGGCCTGGGTTAGCCTGCTAAGTGTGAGAGATGAATGAAGCTGAGCCCAATCACCCCACTTGACCTGGGATCCTAGACCAGCCAGCCCCCAGTCAACCTGCCAAATGACTACAGATCCATTAATGAATCCAGCCAAAATCAGCTGAGCCCAGCCCAGAACCTACCTAGTCAATGGTAGAATGCCCCTGAATTTGGGGGTGGGTTGGTATGGAGTAATAACTAATCATTACAATCATCTATGTACTATTCTTGCCAAATATGTTCAAATGTAAACTAATCATGAAAAAAATCAGAAAATCCTGGAGTGTAGAACGTTCTATATTACAACCAGCTTGGGCATTACAAGTCCGTGTCATGAAAAACAACAACAAAAAAGTGAGGAGACTGTTCTAGATAGACTAGAACAAGGTTTTTCAATCTCAACACTAATTGACATTTTGGGTTAGCTAATTCTTTGTTGTGGGGGGTTGTCTATGTATTGTGGGACACTTAGCAGTCATCCGTGGTCTCTAACCACTACATCCCAGTCATGACAATGAAAAGCTGAATGTTCACCCTGGGGCCCTGGACTAGAGACAAAATCAAATGCAGTGTATGAACCTTGCTAAGATCTTAGATCCAACAAAAAAAAGATGGCCATAAAAGACATTGAGGACAATTAGAGAAATTTAAATGCAGAATTAAAGATATCAAATCATTAATTTTCCTAGGTCTGAAAATGGCATTGCAGTTATGTAGGAGAATGCCTTTATTCTTAGGAGATGGATGCTGAATTATTTTAGTGAGTCATCATAAAGTATTCAACGTACTTTCAAATGCTTCAATGCACAAAAATGTATATTTATAGGAAGAGATAGAGCAGAGATGATAAAATGGTAACAATTGATGAATCTAGGTGAAGGATGTAAGGGCATTCATTGTATCGTTCTTCTGACCTTTGTGGATTTGAAAATGTTCAAAATAAAGAGTTGGGAGTAAAAAAAGAGTTAACCTCATCTCCATTTCCTGACTCCTTAATTAATTTAATGTGATACAAAGAGTAGGCTTGTTCTAAATGAATCTGGGTGCTCATTCTTCATTGCTTGGACAATGAGCTAGCTCAGACCAGGTATGGGGGGCTGGAGGCTAAGGGGGCTTCTCCCAGCCTTAGGAACGGTCCCCAAGCTCCACTTCCCATGGGACCACTGACTTCACTTGTGTAACATCCCAGGGGCCCAAAAGTCTAGATGTGTTTATAAGCTCATGCTGGTAAGTAGTTGACACTCAAGTCCAGGCTGCCTGATGCCAAGACAGTCTGATTATTCCCCACTGGTAAGGCTTACTCTCACACTTACTTGCTCTATATTTAAAAAAAAAAAAAAAATCAAAAGAGAGGCAGAGTTCCCTTCCCTGGAACACAAACCATTCTATGGGACCAGCAAGTCAGCCAGGGACAATAAGAAAATCCTCCCTTTTTTTAAGGACTCTGACTTTATCAGTTTCCTCTTTTCATAGTAAAACCCAATTGTTTAACCTGTACTGTATGACATAGTGGAATTCAAATCAAACCCTGGTACATTAAAGTGGCAACTGTAGCCAATCTCAAGTAATAGGTCCCTAAGTTATCCACAATTTCTGTCTGACTTGGCTACAAATCAGAGGTTCCCATGACCTCCTACTGGTCTTTAGATTCAATTATTTGCTAAAACAGCTCACAGAATTCAGGGAAACAATTATGTTTACCAGTTTATTATGAAATAAAGGATAATGTAAAGGATATAGATGAACAGCCAGATGAAGAGATACACAGGGCAAGGTCTGGGGTGGGGGGCCCCAAGTACAGAATCTTCTGTCCCTAATAAATTGGGTTGCCACCCTTCCAGTAGCTGGATGTGTTCACCAATCTGGAAGCTCTCTGAACCCCATACTACTGGGATTTTCATGGAGGGTTCATCACATGGGCATCATCAATTATTAACTCCATTTCCAGCCCTTCTCCTGTCTTTGGAGAATGAGGGATAGGGCTGAAAATTCCAAGCTTATAATCATGGCTTGGTCTTTCTGGGCACCAGTCCCTATTCAGGAGCTATCCAGGACCCCACCTCACTAGAACAAAGAACACTGCTGGGAAATTCAAAGGGATTTAAGAACTTGTGCCAGGAAGTGGGATCAAAGACCAAATATTAGGACAAAAGATGCTCCTAGTGCTCTCATCGCCTAAAAATTTAATAAGGGGGGCACCTGGGTGGCTCAGTGGGTTAAGCCTCTGCCTTCAGCTTAGGTCAAGGTCTCAGGGTCCTGGGATCGAGCCCCATGTCGGGCTCTCTGCTCAGCGGGGAGCCTGTTTCCCCCTCTCTCTGCCTACTTGTGATCTCTCTCTGTCAAATAAATAAATAAAATCTTTAAAAAAATTTTTTTATCAAGGGCTTTGGGAGCTCTGTGCCAGGAACTGGGGGTTAGAAAGCAATATATATATTTTTCTTTTTTTTTAGAAAGTGGGGAGCAGCAGGGGAGAGGGAGAGTCTTAAGCAGGCTCCAGGCCCAACACAGAGCCTGACGTGGGGCTCAATCTCAAAACTCTGAGACCACAACCTGAGCCAAAATCAAGAGTTGGATTGCTTAACCAACTGAGCCAACCAGGCACCCCCAATATATATATATATATATTTTTTTTTTTTTTTCTATTATCTCACAACAGGGCACTGTCTATTATATGGTCTGCTTTGTGTAAAAGTGGTGTATATATATGCTTATAGGGGAAGAATACATAGATAGTTCATAGAAATAATAATAGTTAACTTTTTTGAAGTTTTGAAGTTTGAATTTATTTTTATGTTGCTGTGGTGTTTTATAATGAAATGAAATACACAGATTGTGCTTTGAAACATCTTTCAAAATGTCAGTCAGTATCCCTTCTGATACTTTAGTAGAAAAAAATTTTTAATTATTGAAACAGGATAAGGCTGTGTGTGGGAAACTCGATTTTAGCTGGGGATGCAAGCATTCAAATAATATTGATCCATTACAACTAGTTGTATGATTTTTAGAACCTGGGAAGGCTGGATCAGAGCAGTTACTAACCTTCTTAAGTATTGGTCACTCACCCTTCTTAAGTTGCTCAGGCCAAGTGTTCAGCAAGACTCCTACTGGAAAGTAACAGGAGCCCACCAAGGAAAAAACAATGTGACAGGAAGTTTTTTTTTTCTCCTCCTTCCTTCTTCCCTCTCTCCGGAGTTTCTTCAGGGACATGGAATTGAAGACATACACCTGATCCAAAAGGACCAAGATATGAGAAAAGTTGCAAAGATGCATGGATAATTCTTGTTCTTTGTAAATGCACCATATCTGCGTCTGGCAGCTCCTTTTTAAAACACCCAAGGTACTCATCTGAGAGGACAGCCTCTATCAGGGGAACATCTTCTGTTCCCAGTGAAGCGGCACATTCAGTTCTTGGTGCAGGCTCACTTAATTCCTATTAGTCATTTCACAGCTGTATCTTGGGAAGAGAAAATCTCAAATACTTTTGGCTGATTTCACTAAAGTAAAAACAAGACCTTCCCCCTTTTCTCATAGTTTCTGTTTGTTTACAAATTTCAAGTCAGTATAATGTGTCTATTTTTGTGGCTATTTCTTCTATACGTTTTAGTTGTCTGCTGATCTATCTACCCTGTTTCTACTCGAGTAACTAGATTTGTGGCCATAACATAACAGGGGGATACTAGCTCACCACCCCGATTAGTCATTGAATTGATGGTGCAATTTTGTGTTTGTTGGCTTCTGAGTCTAAGATTGTTCAGGAACACTGCTTAAAAACACAAGTCGGGGCGCCTGGGTGGCTCAGCGGGTTAAGCCTCTGCCTTCGGCTCAGGTCATGATCTCTGGGTCCTGGGATCAAGCCCCACATCTGGCTCTCTGCTTGGCGGGGAGCCTGCTTCCCTCATCTCTCTCTGCCTGCCTCTCTGTCTACTTGTGATCTCTCTCTGTCAAATAAATAAATAAAATCTTTTTAAAAAATACAGAAAAAAAAAACCAAAAAACCGCAGGTCAGTTACCAAGTGAGACAATGGATTTGATCAAGGTTTGTTATTTTTCAGGATGCTTAAGGACATTAGATGAATGCACAAATTTGTTACTGTAGCATTGCTATGCATACTGAAAATGCACATACAGGATTATTATTTTAGGTTGGTTTGTGACAGCTGGCCCTGATTTCCTTATTTCCTCAAGAAGATACTTTGAACAATTATTTAAATGCCTCCTCTCTGTAATTACAATAATAATGATAATGATGATTTTGCAACTGAATATGCAATTCAGGGTGTATACACTCTACTGTTTTTAGCTCGTTTCTCTTTTTATAGGGATGACAGCTACTGTTGTTGGGCTGAAGAACAAACAACCATTTTTGGATTGAGGGTCATTGAACTACATGAATAAAGTAACCTAAGACCAAGAAAGGAAGTTATAAGAAAAATAAATCATATAGTAGTATTTAAAGAAAGCTAACTACAAACAAGTTCCCACACCCACCCCCCTTCGGACAGACAAATACAGCATTTTCAGAACTTCATTGCTTTTATTTTTATTTATTTATTTAAAGTAATCTCTACACCCAATGGCCTAACGTGGGGCTTGAACTCATGATCTCAAGATCAAAGAGTCCCACCCTCTACCAGCTGTCAGCCAGCACCCCAGAACTTATCTGCTTTTAAAGTTAACAAGTACTCTATTTAGTAATTATAAATGTCTGACAATGTTTTTGTTCTATGGTATAGTTCATTAAGGAGAAGCAAGTGGAAAAGATGAAGGAGAGGAGATGTATGTGTTGTGGGTTAGAGGGAGGTGACAGAGTAAAAGAAGTCAAGTCAGATGCAGAAGGAATAGGGAGATGCAAAGGGGAATGAGAAAGCAACAAGGGGTAAGAGGAACAGGACAGAAGACCGTAGTGTGGGAAAACAGCTGAAGGAGAAAGGAAAAGAGGGAAAGAGAAATATGGGTAAAGAAGGAGAGGAAAAGGACATAGTGTGGGGGATTTCTCTTTCTTTTCGGGGGGGTGTTTCTCTTTCTTAAAAAAATTATTTATTTGAGGGGCGCCTGGGTGGCTCAGTGGGTTAAAACCTCTGCCTTCTGCTCAGGTCATGATCTCAGGGTCACAGGATTGAGCCCCACATCGGGCTCTTTGCTCTGCAGGGAGCCTGCTTTCCTTCTTCTCTCTCTGCCTGCCTCTCTGCCTACTTGTGATCTCTGTCTGTGAAATAAATAAATAAAATCTTTAAAAAAATTATTTATTTGAGAAAGAGAGCATGGAAGGGGCAGAAGGAGGGAAAGAGAGAGAGAGAGAGAGAGAGAGAGAGAGAATATCCCAATCAGACACACCCTCCCACCACACTGAGCACGGAGCCCAATGTGGGGCTCAATCCCACAACCCTGAGATCATGACCTGAGCCAAACCAAGAAGTGGACACTCAATTGACTGAGCCCTCCAGGAACCCCCACAGTGTGGGGGATTTAAAGAAGCATTAGGATGAATGTGGGTCTCTAGAGTGTGGCATTTACACCAGCATCACCTGTTATTAATTCTCTTTAAAATACCGATTAACTATTGGTCACAACTTTAAGTACCCAAATCGTTTTAACTGACAAAGTGGGAGAGTCAAAATGGAAATCTTGCAACTAAGTGGATGTCCAAGCTAGCTGCCATCGCAGCATCTGGTTTCTTGATGATTACTTCTCAGGAGAAATTCCAAACAGAGGAGAGCTTAGCTGTCAGGTACCAACAGCTTCCTGCTAAGACGTAAGGGGGAAAAGTTCCCAACCTTGGTGGCACATAGAAATCTTTGGAGGGGGGCGCCTGGGTGGCTCAGTGGATTAGGCCGCTGCCTTCGGCTCAGGTCATGATCTCAGGGTCCTGGGATCGAGCCCCGCATCGGGCTCTCTGCTCCGCGGGGAGCCTGCTTCCTCCTCTCTCTCTGCCTACTTGTGATCTCTCTCTCTGTCAAATAAATAAATAAAATCTTTAAAAAAAAAAAAAAAAAAAAAGAAATCTTTGGAGGAACTAAAATCCTGGCTGGTGGAACCAGTCCCAGGCCAGCACCTTTGGTGAATAAAGCCGCATCCATGATTTTAAGGGAAAGGGAAAAATAAAAGAACGCTTTTGAGAAATTCAAAATTAATATATCAATGCTTAGGTCCCACCCCTAATATGTAACTGTTTTGGGATGTGATATGGGGATTTTTACAAGTTTCCCATGGGATTCCAACAGGCAGCCAAGAATGAGAGCCACTGCTTAGAGGCACTTTTCTGAATGTGCTCATGAGAGAATCCCAGTATAATGCTGGTTATTTTGGGGGCTCTGAGAGAAGTGACCTGAGCATTAAATTGCATAAAATTAGACCAAAGGCCAGAGGTTCTCACACTCTGAGCTATATGTTTAGTAACTGACATTGCTGGAAACTGGTTGTAGAGGTGGGGGTAAAGGAGATAATTTTGAGCTTATATAGAAATATACAGGAAGATTGGGGCACCTGGGGTGGCTCAGTGGGTTAAGCCTCTGCCTACGGCTCGTGTCGTGATCTCGGGGTCCTAGAATCGAGCCCCACGTCGAGTCCTCTGCTCAGCGGGGAGTCTGCTTCCCTCCCTCTCTCTGCCTGCCTCTCTGTCTACTTGTGATCTCTCTCTCTCTCTCTGTGTATCAAATAAATAAATTATTTTTTAAAAAAAGAAATATACAGGAAGAAAATAAAATGATCAATATAAGAAAGGTCTTTATAAAAATTTGCATTTGAGACATGATTTGGCCCAAATCCAACGGTATGAGGATAACTGGTGTCTCTTTGAAGACAAACTTCAGTTGACCTCAGATTGATTTGAGATGTTGGGGAACCAGGAGAACTGGTTTGCTTCTTCTGTTTGTTTGTTGTACTAAATAGCTGAGTCCCCTGTCCCATGACATCTCTGTTGCCTTATTCTCTGACCTGCTCTGCATGCTGGATCTGGTTCTTTTTTCTAGTGCAGAGCCATCTAGAATTTGCCATCACTTGCTCTCCGTCTTCTGTCATTGTCTTTCCGTTCCCTCTGTTTCAGTTGACACTGAACCTTATTTAACCTGACCACCCCCTGTGCTGATATTCTAACACAGGAAACATAAAGGGAGAAGCTGTCCCCAGTCAGGGATCCTTTCAGGTCAGTTAACATATACATATTTCCATTTAAAGTGGCTTTCTGGAGTGTAAGTTTCCTAGTCCAGGAAGGGATTCTCCTATGACAACTTTTCTGTGAAACAGGAAAGAAGGGTTGCCTTGACAGATGGCAGGGGCCAATAACTGCAGGCCTAGTCTATATGATTCTACTATATTCTGGGTATAGTTTTAAAGATATTATCTATTAAAGATAGAAAAGATCTTTGGCCTGCGGAGATATTGGCTCCTTATGAAGACAATGCTTCTGTTACCCACCACTATGGCCACTATTGTTGCTTCGTATTTTATATTTATATGCTAATCCTTTCTGGCTACTTTGTATATTTAACCCATTTAATACCTAACTAGGTGACTGTGAACTCCTTAATAGCTAGCTATATTCCCAGTATGAGGCACATGGTAAGAGACCAGTAAATATTTACTGAATGAATGGATGGACATTGCAGCCATTCAGGCAATGATGGTGAGAGAAGCAGGATGAAGCAGGGAGGAAATGAGAGGAGCTCGTTCCATTTTCTCCTTCACAAAAACCAAGTTAAGCCTCTGAACGTGACAGTGGGACAGAAGCATTGACAGATCCTGACTTAAGAATACCCTAAACCCATGGGGCGCCTGGGTGGCTCAGTGGGTTAAAGCCTTTGCCTTCGGCTCAGGTCATGATCTTGGGTTCCTGGGATCGAGCCCCGCATCGGGCTCTCTGCTCAGCGAGGAACCTGCTTCTTCCTCTCTCTCTGCCTGCCTCTCTGCCTACTTGTGATCTCTGTCTGTCAAATAAATAAATAAAATCTTAAAAACAAACAAACAAACAAAGAATCCCCTAAACCCTAAACATTTCTACCCAGAGGGGTGGGTTCATTTTTTTCTGAGACAATTTCACTTTTCCCAAAAGGACTTCTGGCTTCCAAATACACTAGGAGTCAGTGTTAATTGCTTCTTGGAATATTATTTTGTCAGCCTCATTTAGATGCGGTAATTTGAAAAGCAACCCCCAGCAGTTGACACTTCATCCCTAGCTGTGTGGTATTCAGACATCTCCTGGGATTCCTGCCCACCTCCCAGGCAGCTGGCAGTTTTTGCCAAACCAGGATATATGCTCACCTATGTGCTCACCTGGGATTAACTTGGATCCCATAGCACTGGTTGTGTCTGGGGTTTTTCAAATTCTGAAAGGGCGAAGGCCCAACTTCACTTAATCCTGAAAATAAAAGTACAGTAACTCATAATTTAAGAATTAGCAGGCACTTTACATCAGAGTGCACACTAGGTCGAGGAGGAAATTGCAGCTCTGAGAGATTCTGTGACAAGGTCAGCTGGCTGGTAGCTGAGAAGCTGGGTGGAGAATCTGTGTTTTTGGTGTGGCACCAAACTGTGAGCTGGGGTCCTCTGCATTTATGCCTGTGTGGATGGAAGTGTTTAAGTTGACCCTGGAACAACATGGGTTTTAACTGCATGGGTCCACTTCTATGTGGATTTTTTTTTTTTTAAAGAAATACAGTACAGTCCTATAAATGTATTTTTCTCTTCCTTATGGTTTTAATAATGTTTTCTTTTTCTAGCTTACTTTAGCATTAAGAATACAGTATATAATACACATACAAAATATGGGTTAATTCACTGTTTATGTTATCACTAAGGCTTCCAGTCAACAGTCAACAACAGATATATGTACTTTAGTTTTTTAGGGAGTCCAAAGTTATACGTGGATTTTTGACGGTACAAGGGTGAGGAGGGAAGTTGGTGCCCCTAACCCGGCTTCAAGGTTCAAGCGTATTTGTTTCTTTCTGAAGCTCTTTTCCCTGGCCAGAGACTTCCTGGTCCTCCTTCACACATGCTTCAAGGTCACAGTTTGGACCAAAGTGTTTACCAAAAAACCAGGCACTTATGAGATGACAAATCATTGCCAGTTCCTCCACGGCCTGTGTCTCAGCTCCAACCAAGCTCAGCAAACCGGGGATAAAGCGGTCTCTAATACCGGGAATTTCTAGGCTTAGATGCCAACAGGCAAAAGGAGGAATTCTGTTATCTCCAGCAGACTGAAGCTGCGGTGGCTGCTGCTGCCATCTCCTGGGAGAAGACAGACCTGAGCTTCACACCTGAAGCCAGTCTCATCATTCACCTGGGAAGGCACAGAGGCCCCACTGGGGCTGGCTGAAGTTCCTTTGTCCTAAAAAATAAAGGGGATATCCCCTTACTTATAAATTGCTGGTATTTGCTTTTCATCCACTCCTTCTGGCAGCGTTGTGCTGAAAGAAATGATTCCAAACAACAGCAAAGTTGAAATGAGTTAATACAGCAACTGTGAGAAAAGTTAAGATGAAGGCAGAACCAGTAGTCTTACGAATACATCATGTATTTCTCTTGGCCTTCTGAATCCTGAATGTATACATCTGAGAATTATGTAACAGGGCACATGTGAGTTTGGCGAATCTTGACCTCCAAGAGAGTTTACTTGCAGGGCTGCTGTGAGGGTTCATGGAGATAATGCATGCATATTCCTGGTATGCAAGAAATTCTCAATGGGAATTATCTGGGGGCAAATTCTAATCCCCATGATGATTTTCTTCATTTACTAACCAAAAATGAATGGATAGTCTCCATGTCTTTAATTCTTTTCGGTCTTCTGATCTATAAATGATCCCTAAGCAAACTCCTTTAAGTTAAACTATAATCATAAATTAGGGCTATGGACTGAATGTTTGTGTTTTCTTCAAAACCATAGGTTGAAGCCCCTACCCCTTGTTGTGATGGTTTTAGAAGGTGGGGCCTTTAGAAGCTGATTATATTTTGAGGAAGTCATGAAGGTGGAGCCTCCTGATGGGATTAGGGCCCTTACCTGGGAATGAGACCAGAACTCTTTTCTCTCAGCCACACAGCAAGAGGGCATCCCTCTACCAACAGGGAATAAGGCTATAGACACCAAAACTACCAGTGCCTTGATTTTTGGACTTCCCGGACTAAGTGTGAGAAATAAATATTTGTTGTGTGAAAATTAGTGAAAGAAAACCTTAGTAAGGTAGACAGAGGATAGATAGACCACCCAATGTCAGTTATAGGAAGAATTGTCAGTTACACTCTCTCACCGGAAGTGTCAATTACTCCCCAACAGAAGAATCATCACCAGGAAAGAATCATCAGTCATAGGCCCCAAGAGGGAAAAGCTGTACATTGCATCTCCTACAAGACATTGACTTCCTCTGCAAATCAGCTAATGAGAAGTCATCACCCTGACTTTCTCCATTTCTTCATTTCTCCAGTGAACTTTCATTCAAAACAACCCTTCCAACTTCTTTTTCAACTAAATAACATCCCTCTCCTTTGCCTGCTGGACTTGTCTATGGTTTTGCTGTAGCTTCCATGTCCTGAACTGTAATTCTCTGCTATTTCTGAATAAATCAACTTTTGTTGGCAAAATAACTTTTATTAAGGTTAATAACTTTAAGCCTTGTAGTCTATTCTATCGTTGTTACAGTAGCCTAAGCTAACTAAGACAAAAATTGGTACACAGAAGTGGGGGTGCTGCTGCAAAAAAATACCTAAAAGTGTGGAAGCAGCTTTGGAAGTGGGTAATGAGTAGGGGCTGGAGTTTGGGGGTACATGCTAGAAAAACTCATTATTGTTGTGAGGGATTACCAAAGGTGATTCTGGCAAGAGCTCAGAGGGAAGAGAGCTGGAAAGCTGCCATTTTTTAAGAGAATACACAAATAGAATGTTGCTAGAGATATGGACAGTAAAGGCCATTCTGGTTTCAGACAGAAATGAGGAACATGTTACCGGAGACTGGAGGAAAGGTGATCTTTGTCTAAAGTGCTAAAGAATTTGTGTTCTTGATCTTGTGTTCTGTGAAGGTAGAACTTGCAAGTGATGAAATTGGTTATCTAGCTGAGATTTCTAAACACAGTATTTAAGGAGTGGCTTGGTTCCTCTCACTGCTTACAGGAACTGATGAGGGAACTGTTATGCAAAAAGGGAGAATGTAAAGATTTGGAAAATTCTAAGCCTGTCCACATTACAAGAAACGAGAAAGCAGGTTTGAAGAGAACACTGAGGGTACGGTTGGCTGACCATTTGATAAGGAGATTAGTGTGGATGTGAACCACAGACCTAATCAGCCACTTCAGCAAGGATACCCCAGTGTGAACTGAAGGGGATGGACATAGATGGAATGAAGAAAGGCTGTTGGATGTCTTGGATTTTACAGGACCAGGACCACAGAGCTATGTGGTTGGAACATAAGCTATTCTTCAAGACAGGAAAAGAATGACCTTGAATACAATTCAGAGATCAGGGGTGCCATCAGGGTTTCGAGAGGAAGCTACCACTTCTGTTAAACAGACTTTCACCCACCGCTCTGGGGCGGGGCTATCAGAGTCCTGGGGGTGTGACCAGCACCAGGTAAGTTTCTGGCAGGGCGGAGGAGCACTAGCAGGCAGGGTCACCATTCCAGGGAGCCAAAGAGGCAGTACTAAAAGCAAAGTAAGGAGCCAAAGGGGATTATTCTCAGGCTTTAAGATCTCGCTGAGTTTGGCTGGTTATCATGGGACTCAACCCTCCCTTCCTTCTTTCTCATTTCTTCCTTTTGGAGTGGGAACGCCTGTCTTTTCCCTCTCCTACTGCTGTATTGTGGAAGCAACTACCTTACCTGGTTTCACTGGTTCATAGCTGGAGAAGAGTTCTGCTTCCAGAAGAGTCTCATCCATATCTGATTGAGATGATATTTGGAAAAGACTTTGAACTTTAGACATTATGCTGGAATGAGCTAAGCTTTTGGGGTTGTTGGGATGAAATGAATGCATTTTGCATGTGAGAAGGACATGCATTTTAGGGGGCCAGGAGCAGAAACAAGAAGGTAGATGTCTGCAAATCAGGAGGAGGGCTTTCATCAGATCCTGAATCTACAAGCACCTTGATTTTGGACTTCCCAGCCTCCAGAACTGTGAAAAATAAGTGTCATTTAAGCCACAAAGTTTATGCTGTTTTGTTATAGCAGACTTAACTGCCCAAGACAATTGGTGAGAAGAAACTCAGGAGGAACTAAGACATACAGTTCAGGAGATAGCTGAGTATTTACTATGTGCTAGTTAAGGAGAATATAAAGAAGAATAATGTAGGAGTAGTCCTAAAAAGTTCCCATTGATTACATGAGGAACAAAGGCACTGAGAATCAGGTACTTGGGTTATGGAGTCAGATCTGCAAAAGGCCAGTTGTGTAAATGACCTTGGACATCACATCCAGCATATTTGGGTATTAGTTTCTTCATCTGTGGCCAAATATTGTAAAAGGGAATTCTTACATTTACAGCAGAGCTTGCTGAGGAGATGGTACACTGAATGCTGTACTGTGCTTCTACTTTCCTCAGCACCCAAAACCGTTAAAAAAACCATGAACTTTACACGACCCCATGTCAGCTAAAATAAGACCCTTACGGGACCTTTCTGAAGATTTATTTTTTCCTGGGCACTGAAGTATAAGGCTTGTTTTAACTAATCATGTATAGAGCTGTTGATTTATTCCAGCTCATTTAGAGGGTATATTTTAATCTTTAGTGAACATAACAATCATGAAAACCCTTCCTTATAATTAAAAACACCTTCCTGGGGGCGCCTGGGTGATTTAGTCATTAAGTGTCTGCTTTTTGCTCGGGTCATGATCCCAGGGTGCTGGGATCAAGCCCCACTTCAGGCTCCCTGGTCAGTAGGAAGCCTGCTTCTCCCTCTTTCACTGCCCCTGCTTGAGTTCCCTCTCTCGCTGTGTCTCTGTCAAATAAATAAAATCTTTAAAAAAAACAAAAATAAAAAAATAAAAACACCTTCTTTTTTTTTTTTTTTAAAGATTTTTATTTATTTATTTGACAGACAGATATCACAAGTAGGCAGAGAGGCAGGCAGAGAGAGAGAGAGAGAGGAGGAAGCAGGCTCCCTGCTGAGCAGAGAGCCCGACGTGGGGCTCGATCCCAGGACCCTGGGACCATGACCCGAGCCGAAGGCAGAGGCTTTAACCCACTGAGCCACCCAGGCGCCCCTAAAAACACCTTCTTTTCCCCCTTAGCCTGATGTGTTCCTTTGCCTGGAAATAAATAAATCAGCCAAATTTGTTTTGCCTTCTAACTCTCGGTGGTCTTTTTTTATTTGACAACATCTTATATATATCTGAATAGTACTTTATAGTTTACTCTGTCTCTTTCCATTTGAGAAGAATGGGATGCAATCGAACAGGACCAGCTTTTGAACCAAAGAGATTCTGGCTCTGTCACTGACTAGCTAAACCTCCTTGGATAAGTTACTGTATCAGTGAAGGTCCCAGCTGGAAACAGATGGCATTCTCAAGTTGGGTAATGCAAGAGGTTTAATAAAGGGACTATTTATAAAAGTGCAAGAACACACCAGGAAACAGCAGGAAGCAAGGGGTGGGAGTGGTTACTGGAACCCAGAACCAGAGAGCTATGTACATGGAGAGACCACTTGGGAAGAGGACTTGTGACTTCTGGTCAAAAGGGCCAGTCAGCCCAGAGTGACCTTACAGGAAGGAAGTCAGAGGAATGAATACCCCCACCTCACTCCCTTCTGTCCCACACATGTGAAGAAGCAAACCAAAGACAACAAGTATTTAATTTTTCTGAGTCTTATTTTTCTGATTGTGAAAGGAAGATAAAAATATTTATATCTTAGGGGTGCCTGGGTGGCTCAGTGGGTTAAAGCCTCTGCCTTCGGCTCGGGTCATGATCCCAGGGTCCTGGGATGGAGCCCCACATTGGGCTCTCTGCTCCGCGGGGAGCCTGCTTCCTCCTCTCTCTCTCTCTGCCTGCCTTTCTGCCTACTTGTGATCTCTGTCTGTCAAATAAATAAACAAAATATTAAAAAAAAAAAAGCATGTGCTTTTAAAAAAAAAGTTTGTATCACAGAGTTTCTCTGAGGATTAAATGAGAACTTGCATCATCTCATAGTAGGCAAGCTAGGTACTCAATAATTGTTCTCTTCCTTCACTCGATCTTCAAAACTCCTTTGTGAAGTAGACAGGATAGATTTGATTAAATTCATTTTATAGGGGTGGAAAATTTTATAGGGGTTTTGATTTTCCACCACTATAAGTTATGTGACTTTCCCAAGTTCTCATGGCTAGAAAAGTACCAGGCCTAGGAACAAAACTAAGATTTTCAAAACATACTCTTAAGTTTCTTTCCATAGACTATTCCCGAGCCTGTACATCCTCTTCTGCAGAAGGCTGCCACCGATGGTTTCTTCTTGGAGCTACAGTGATTCTGCTACGCAGAGAAAAATTTACTGACTCAGGAATCAGTGCCTGAGGCAAAATAAGCAACCACTAGAGGGTTAGATAAAAAGAAGGCCAAATGCCTTTAAGGTGATTAGATGTAAGACTCTGACCAATATAGACTCTCCATATTACATCCTTGGCAATTCCACTTGGATATCTATTAGACATCCCCTGTATAACACTGATGCCAGACTTCCTTTTTTTGTTTGTTTTCTTTTGTACTTCTTAATCCCTTCCATTTCACCCATCCCCTTACCAACCTTCCCTCTGGTCACAGTTTGTTTTTGTCCTTTTTTTTTGTTTTGTTTTCTTTTGTACCTCTTAATCCCTTCCATTTCACCCATCCCCTTACCAACCTTCCCTCTGGTCACAGTTTGTTTTCTGTATTTAAGAATGTTTTTTTGTTGGCTTGTTTGTTCATTGTTTTGTATTTTAGATTTCACATATAAGTGAAATCATATGGCATTTGTCTTTCTCTGACTTATTTCACTTAGTATAATACCCTCTAGGTCCATTCATGTTGTTGCAAATGACAAGATTTCATTCTTTTGTGTATGTATATACCATTTTTAAAAAAAGATTTTATTTATTTGACAGACAGAGATCACAAGAAGGCAGATAGGCAGACAGAGAGAGAGGAAGGGAAGCAGGCTCCCCACCTAGCAGAGAGCCCGATGTGGGGCTTGATCCCAGGACCCTGGGATCATAACCCACTGAGCCACCCAGGTGCCCCTGCATATACCATATTTCTTTATTCCTCCATGTAGCAATGGACACTTGGGCTGCTTCCATTTCTTGGCTATGTAAATAATGTTGCAATAAACATAGGGGTGCATGTATCTTTTCATTTTTTAAATTTTTTTAAGTAAGCTCTATACCCAGTATGGGGCTTGAACTCATGACCCTGAGATCAAGAGTCACATGCTCTACCGACTAAGCCAGCTATGCACCCCATGTATCTTTTCAAATCAGTGTTTTCATTTTCTTTGGGCATATACTCAATAGTGAAATTACTGGGTCATATGATATTTCTATTTTTAATTTTCTGAGGAACATCCATACTGTTTCCTACAACGGTTGTACTGATTTACATTCCTACCAACCATGTAGGAGGCTTTCCTTTCCTCTACATCTTTGCCAACACCTGTTATTACTTGTCTTTTTGATACTAGTAATACTAACTGGTATGCAGGGATATCTCATTATAGTTTTGATTTGCATTTATCTGATGATTAGTGGTGTTGAGTATCTTTTCATGTGTCCCTTGGCCATTTGAATGTCTGAATTCAAAATTCTTGATTCCTTCTACCTTGAAACTGTTCTAACTCTAAATCTTCCCCTTTCAATAAAAGCATCACTATCTACCTAGTGATGCAAACACCAAACCCAGGGATTATCCTTGATTTTTCCCTTTTCTGCCTGCCTTCCCCTCCGACCAGCAAGTCTAGCTGGTTTTACTTCTAAAATATGTCCCAATTAAACCTCTGTTCTCCATCTCCTCTGTTAGTCCAAACCACCATCATTTCTTACCTGGCTACTATAATAACCTCCTGTCAAGTCTCCTCACTTCAACTCTTCCCTCTCTCCAACCCATTTTCTGAGTGAACGTTATAAAATCTAAAATGGATAATGCTGCTTCTTGCCTTGAGTCTCTGCAGTAGGTCTCTCCATCATAGTTTACATCATGGCTCCTTACCATACCAATTTTTTTGACTTCACTCTCCCCCATCACTATGCTCCAGCCACACTTTCTATTCTTTGAATATACCAACTCTCTTCTTGTCTCAGGATGATTGCACTCGTTTATTCTCTCTGCCTAGAATGTTTTTATCCAGCCTTTGCACTTTCTCACCGTATGGGTTATTAGCTTAATTTAACTATTACCATCTTAGAGAATTTTCTTTTACCATCCAATCTAAATATTACTCCAATGTAGTCTTTTCTTAGTACTCAAAATGCATAGACTAAAATGATCTGGTTGACTTATTTATTATATGTTACCGTAACAGAATGGTATGGGCCTTTGTCTGACTTGTTTATCTCTGTCTTCCTAGTATCTAGACAAAGCCTGGTACATCAAAGCCTCTTAATAAATACCCTCCCCCCTTTTTTTAAATAGGAAAAGATAGTGAATGGTGACAAACCAAATACAATCAGTTACTTTTTCTGGTAAGTATGTACTATGAAAAGCATACTGAGAAGGCATCAGAGAGTAAAAGATGATTGCTTTCAAGGGATGACAAGATGACTGGGTCACTGGAGCTGTTGATCTCGGAAAAATAATGATCTATTATCCAGTTCTCCATGAGGCTACCGGTTTGTCCCAATCTTTGAAGTGTGGGGGACCTAGAGGAAGTAAATGGCTGCTGACAGTTTCCAGGCCTTCCCCATGTATCCTTACAATGAACCCTGTCACATAAGGCAATGCCCCAAAGGCAGAGAAAGAAATTAAGTTTCATCTCTAAGAGACCTGAGATACTAGTAGATTTTCACAGATTTTGAAATGTTTTAGTCTTCTATTTTATCTTTACATTTACATAAGTTTTGAGTTCAGTATAGCACCATATCTATATTTATGTTAACATATGAATACTTGAACTTATTGTACCACTTGTAAAGTCTTTGCTGCAGGAAAGCCACGCTTTCCTGGGTCTTTACATTCTCCATGGCAATCACACCTCAGGAGATACATGTTTGCTGTCTAAGAAGTTCTGGCATTCTCTTTCCTTTGCAACCCAAATTCCCTTTAAGTGTAATTGATTCATTCTTCAATAAATATTTACTGAGCGCTTACTATGTACTAGACATTCTCATAGGACTGAGGATACAACTGTGAACAGGATATGCATAACTCCTACCTATATGGGAGTTACAGTTTAGGAAGAGAGAATAGAAAAGAGAGGAAATTAAAATATATTGTGATTATTTGCTAAGATAAGGAGGGAAATATAGAAAATGGCACCTAACCTCAAAATAGGCGATCAGGAACGATTTTCCAGCATGAAATGATCTGATAAATGAGCAGGAGTTAGCCAGGTGAAGAATGGTGGAGAGTATTCCTGGCTTGGCTACGACTAAGCCCTGGAGGGCAGAGAGAGCACAGAACTGACAGGAGCCAATTCAGTGTGTTAGTTTAGTTTGGCAGGAGTAAAGCTTGTAAGGGAGAAAGAAGAGAGAAGGCTGGAGAGGTAATCAAGGCAGGATATGAAAGGCCTCTGCTCAGGGATCTCCGTATTAAATGGAATAGAAAGTCACAGAAAGTCATCTCAAGAAGAACTGGCTTATATCTGTTTTTTTTTTTTTTTTTTTTAAAGGATCACTGGGGGCGCCTGGGTGGCTCAATTGGTTGAGCATCCGACTCTTGATTCGGCTCAGATCACGATCTTGGGGTCGTGAGATCGAGCCCCATGACCAGCTATGCATTCAGCATGGAGTCTGCTTGAGAATCTCTCTCCCTTCCTTCTGCCCCTCACCCCCCCCGACTCTCTCTGTCAAATAAATAAACAGACTCTTAATAAAAAAAATAAAAGGATCACTCAGAAACCGTAACTCTATGACTGGAAAAGAACAAAGACTCTACTTACATTAGGGTAAGAGGTGTGGTTAGTGAATTCAGGGCCCCTAACAAACCAAACTGAGTCACCATCTGAAAATTTTCCCCTTCAAAGTATCTCTTTTTCCCAAAGTTAACCACTAAGCATCTTTGGAGCCAACCTTCGCTGGCCTCTTCCCCATCTCTAGACTCCCAGCTTGAGTCACTGGGATCATAGCATTCCCTCAAGGAACAAATACTTTTCCAACATGCTGCAACACCCAAAGCACATGAGATTTTAGAAGCTAACATATTGTGGCCTTCTTTGGGGGCATTCATTCTTTCAAAGATTTTAACTTTTTTTTAAGGTAATCTCTATACCCAATGCGGGGCTCGAACTCACAACCCCAAGATCAAGAGTGGGATATTCTACTGACTGAGCCAGCCAGGTGCCCCTTCTTTGGCATTCTTGATCTGATTGTCCAGCAAAGGCCACTGCTAAGTTTTCCCCTACAGTAGCAGGAGGTCAGGAAAAATTCTGAGGACGTTTGGGCAGCTTAATGATTATAACGGGAAGAGAATACTGTTGCAGTGTGTCAACTCAGTTGGTCGTTCACTGAGAAAACTCTTTGCAGGAGTTCTTCTGTGGGTCAGTTGGAGATGAAGACACGGTCACCGCTTTTCGGGGTGGAACCTTTTCTTTAGTGAGTGACTAACTGCAGTGGCTAAGCCAAGAACTAAGCGTGCATAACCTTGACAAACGGGTACCTGATGGGAACATTATCTAAAGCTGCCAGATATTTGGAGCAAATGTTCCTTTTTTGATAAGAAGCTCACGTGATGCCCATATGGCATTCAGAGCACCTGGGCTGTTATTCCTTCTCTGGTTGTTTTTTTTTTTTTTTTACAACTCTGTTCTGTCTCAACTTTTGGACGAAATTTCTGTGCGAGCTAAAAGCGGGCAGATTTAACTGGAAAAAAACGATGACACACGGCTTCCCCAGCTCCTTAAGGTTTTTTGTTTTTCCTGGTCTGTAGGTGAATACCATGACTGAGCAAGCCGAGTGCACGGATTGGTGTGAGAGGGCACGCAACAAATGTTTACAAGGAAGGGCACCTCACAAACCGCAAACAGAACAGGGTGAGAGGACACCCGAGCATTTCCTTTTCCTGTCTCCATGTGACTCGGGAACGCGGGGCGAGACATTTAAAACCAGCACCGCGGCAGAGGGAAAGGATGCTAGGTCTTCCACGCCAGCTCCCTTTTCAGTGCCGCTGCCTCATAGGACTGACACGCGGGAGAGGGCAGCGGTTTCCAAAGTCGCAAAGACGTCCCTTCTCCCAGGACGGTCTCTCAGTTTCCCATCCTGGCTCCTGACTACAATTTATTTCTTTTTATAACACTTGGTTTTTCCTTACCTCAGCTTGTAAGAAAAGTCCTTTGCGCCACTCCCCTCCAAGCCCAGGACAGCCCTCAGGTGTTCACAGTCCAGTCCCAATTTGTCAGTCTATTAAGGAGCATTAGGCGATGGAAACTCTAGGAGAGAACAGAGGACCCGCGCGCGCCTCAGCTGTCTAAGAAGCGGGCGAGATCCGAGAAGGGGAGAGCGCTCAGCCCGGCAGGCCGCGGCCCCTTTAAGAGCAGGCCACGCCCCTCCCCTCCTCCGGGCGCTGCTGGCGGTCGGTGGCGGCCGCTCCGGTGCTGACAAGATGGCGGCTGGCGGGGCTGTTGCTGCGGCGCCCGAGTGCCGGCTTCTCCCCTACGCGCTACATAAGTGGAGCTCCTTCTCCTCCACTTACCTTCCCGAGTAAGTGCTGGGCCCTGAGCTCGTGCTGCCTTACTCTTCGGCATAAGCACGGCTGGGCCAGGGGGCCAGTGGAGGGCAGTCGAGCCGAGAGGCCCAGGCAGGGCCTGGTAGGGGGACGCCTGGCCTCTCGAGTCTCAGTCCAGTCGCGGAAAGCTTTGCCTTTCCCACCCCCCGTCTCAAGCGGGGGGAGGGTTAGGGCCGGGAGAGCGGGGTCGGGGCAGGGGGAAGGGGTGAGGTGTGCCGCGGATCCTGAGCGCGTAGAACAACCGGGAGTTCCGTGATGCTGTGCCGGGGATCTGGGGTTTGAAGAGAGCCTGGGGAGCGGCTGGCTCAGGGAGGTGGGGCAGGAACAGGAGCTTTTGAGGTCCCGATGTCTAGCGAACTGGTGAAGACGTCTAAGGTCGTCGGAGCTGTCGGGAGACGGGGGACGGCTCAGCCCAGAGTGTAAAGCTGGGCAGAGGAGTGATTGTTCCTGAGTGGGGTCATTAGAAGGGATTACCTCCAGAGGAGTGGTAACAAGTCACGAAGGGCTGAAAAGTTGGGGGATCCGTCTGAATCTTTGCAGGTGGAGAGGATTTGTAGGATTTGCAGAGGGTTGTCTTTTCCGGCTGGTAGTTCTGAAAAAGATAGGGAGCCGGCTGGGACATTACAGAAGAGTTCCCTTATATTATGGCTCAGAACAGGGATTTGTAGAAATACAGACCAGTTTCCCAACCGAGAAACTCAAATATAGACAGAAAAGTCTGACTTTAATGAATTTGACTTCCAGCACTGGTTTGGTCTGAATTCCTGATCTGGGGTTAAAACCAGTTCCATTGCATTTATTTATTTATTTACTTATTTATTTTTAAACGAATTCCTTCTGAAATGCTGCAGGTACTTTCATACAGTATTTATTTATCTTTAGCTTATCTTTGAGGGAAGAACAGGTAACTCCCAATGTTACATACAGATGGAGAAACTGGCTTAGTGAAGTTTAAAGATCTGTGCAGACCCTTAAGAAAAGTGCTAGTTATCCCCACCCTTCCCCCCATCATTTCACAAGGCCAGGAATGATTTTGTAAACAAAACGATTTGCAAATAATATATATTTTATGTTATTCAACAAATGAAGTAACTAGATCTGTGAGGCATACTCAGCATTTTTCATCTGTATTTCAGAAAGTCTTTACATTCTTTCAAATTTGATTTCTTCAGTTAAATCAGTCAAGAATCTCAAAAAGGATCTGTGAGTAGAAGAATCTATAACTTTCTTGACTGCTAGCCTATTGTCCTGTTCACCAGGTCAAGGGTTGGCGGTCAGGCCTTCAGTAGGGTTTGCTTCAGTGAAGGCTGCCAAGTGACTTGTGGTCAGTCTGGCCTGTGTGGCTTATTGATGGCTACTGCATGACTGTCCTCCTGATTGATGTTGGACTACAGCTTTTCATTTGAGAGTGAGCCAGGTAAACATTGCAGCCCTCAACTGGAGTTGAAATGTGGCCCAGGTACTTCTGATTTTTGAAGCTAACAAATTCTTAAATCTGGAGACAATTAGCATTTTTCTGTACCCAGGTTAGGATCACAGGCAGTAGGGAATAGGGGTGGCATCCTTTGATCTAATAGCTTCAAAGAAGGTTTATAATAACAGAAGTTTTTCTGGTCTTAAGTTGGGTTTCCAGGATTTCACTCCTTAAACTTCTGCTGTAGGGGCAGGACTTTGATATTAGAAGACCCATCTCAGTTATGAATAAAAAGAAAAGAGTGCATTTCAAGCAGGAAATCATTTAGTGGGATGGCAACTTATGTTTCATCCTGGCCCAAGATTTGAAGTGGACAGAGCACTAGTTCTGGTTAGAAGGCAGTTGTTTGAAATTGGAGAAATCTGTTGTTATAATTTTCTCAGTTATGTTCATAAATTAGTATTTAATGCATATTTAACTTTCAGACACTTTTATTTACAATGTCTTATTTAATCCTTATGATATTCTACTGTCTTATGCAGAAAAGTTTTTATTTTGAAGTACTAAACTATTAAAATAGAAGAGTAATTGGAACTTTGTTCTTTGAAGGAATATAATTGAGTATTATGGAGCTTGAGTTTGAGAATTTTTTGTTTGCTGGATTAGTGTATGCTATGCCTAAATTGTAAAACTCTTTTGGTTCTGTTAGCAAGTAAGGATGTTACAGCTTTGTATAATAGGAAGTGTCAGAAACGGAATTGACTTTCCTTGGTTTTGCCCTAAAATCCTCTTTGATAGTGGTTGCTGTATCTTTACTGCTGTGACAGTCGTGTTAGTTACTTCCTAAGTAGGTCTAATTTTAAATAAAGCCGTTTGTTGGAATTGTTTACTGGGTAGCTAGTACTTATTGATTTCAAGAGTCACAGATCTAGACATTTCGAGGGGGGAATAATAAAGCAATAATAATGGGAAATACTTATAATGTGCCTTCCATATGGTAGGCACTTTTATGAACTCATTTAATCCTAACAATTGTGTGAAGAATTTCTTTTTTCTGGATGAGGAACTGGGCATGGCAGGATTAAAACATGCCTCAGGTCACACAGCTAGATGAAGTTAGGATTTGAACCTAGGCAGTCTTGCTTCACATTCCATAGTGTAAAAGGTGCTGTTCTGCTTCTGCACGAAGGTACAGACAGGAGTTCAGAGATTGGAAAAGAATTCTCATATTAAAGGCACTTAAATTTTAGTTGTTATAAACATGTGAAGTCATGGAAAAAAATGGAAAAATTCAGATATGACCTTTCTTCCCAAGGACTAGAATGTTTTTTCCTTCTAATCCTTTTCGATTTATTTGGACCTTAATATTAAAGCAGATCTAGTTATAGATAGCACATTTTTATTTTGAAACTAACGAAGTGGTCTTTTGGTTTGCAGTGTGCTTAAAACGTTTGCCATATTATGATTTTTTTACAATTTATACTTAATTTGGGAATTAAGAAAAATATATTTTTTTGAAAGATTTTATCTGGTTGTCAGAGAGAGAGAGAGAGAGCACAAGCAGGGGGGAGCAACAGGCAGAGGGAGAAGCAGAGTCCCTGCTTAGCAAGGAGCCTTGCTAAGTCAAGTCCTGGGGTACTTGATCCCAGGACTCTGGGATCATGACCCGAGTCACCCAGACATTCCAGAGAAATACATTTAAATGATGATTAATTGTTAAAATTACATGGGAGTTTATATGTAAAAAAAATATATATATATTTGTTTTTAAATTTATTTGACAGACAGAGATCACAAGTAGGCAGAGGGACAGGCAGAGAGAGAGAGGAAGCAGGCTCCCCACTGAGCCGAGAGCCTGATGCGGGGCTCAATCCCAGGACCCTGGGATCATGACCTGAGCTGAAGGCAGAGGCTTAACCCACTGAGTCACTCAGGTGCCCCTATATGTAAAAATATTTTATAGCTTGCTAATCTCTTTACTCCAATGTTTCTTGATGTAGCTAACTAATAGTGATACCAACTATGCTTTATTGAGCACCTATTAGAAGCAAGATGATTTTTCTGTGTAGTTTTACTTAATCCTTAGAATAAACCAGCAAAATGAGTTTTGTTTTTTGTTTTTGCAGATGAGGAAACTGAGGTCTATAAAGGTTAAGTAACTTGTCACGTAGTTTTCAAATGGCTTGGCAAGTTCCCTGACTTAAAAGCTATTGCACGTGCCTCTAGTAACAATTACCATTTATTAAGTACCTTCTGTTCTTTGGGCACTATGCTTAGCACTTAGCATGTGTTTTTTTTTTTAATTTAGTCTTCACAAACACTTGACAATAAATATTACTCTGTTTTTACAGCTAGGGAAACTGAAGTTCAGAGAGAGAAATTAATTTGTCCAGGTCCAAGAGTTGAAAGGGTAGGAGATGGTATTCTGATATTTAGGCCTTCCGACTTAATGTTACCACAGTTGATTCAGTATTTTACATGTCTATAGTATGTGCCTAATTGTGACTACAGATAAGAAGTGCTATAGGTTTAGAGAACAATATTTAGATATATTTTGTCTTGACATTTAAGATTTTAATGTATTAATATCAAAACTGGGAGGACCTTTGCAAATTTTGTACACATTAGGTAATTTCACTAATATGGCATGATTCTAGTTTACATGTTATTGAAAGACTTAAATACTTTAGATTGTACAATTTGATACATTTTTAAGTGTGTTTACCTTTTTTCTGTTAGTCTTCTTTATTACTTAAAATCAAACCATTAAAATTGTACCTTGTGTTAACATGTGATTCATAGTTCACAGTAAAAGTGATACAATTTGGCAACCAGGATAGGATGAACCTGTTTCAACTATTTTAAAATTTCACATTTAAAAATGAATACATATTTATTTCTGTTTGCAAAAAAAGCCTCCTAAGTCTGTTTTGGAGTATTTGCAAAATATAGGCTGGAACAAAATATAAATTATCCTTAATACCACTATCCAAAGATAACCAATCATGTTTTGACATATATCATTCCAGATATTTTGTTGTAACTATATTTTTTATTTTGATTTTGTCCTCTGTTTGCTGTTACGTGTTCTTTTTCCACCTTACTATATTAAATATTCCTCTATGTCATTTGTTTGTGATGCATTATAATCTAGGTAATCATTTTATGATAGTTTATTTAATTGGTCTCCTATTACTGGACATTTAGGGTTTCTGGGCTTTGTTTTGTTGTTGTTTTTGTTGTTCTTTGGCCATTTTGAGTGAGACTGCCTTAGAGAAACAAATTTTGAATTTATTTATGATGAGTTCCTGGATGTTGAATTGTTGTATTTGAAGTACCCATTTGTTTTTCTGCTGTTTTTGTAGGAAACTCTCAATCTATCCTGGGTTTATTTTGGCATTATCCTTAGCAATTTAGGACTAAGAATGCGGTTTTGATGAGAAAGGTCCTTAGAGATGTCTGAACAATGTTTATAAAAATCAGAAGTAACATTGTTGCTAGTAATTCCTTTTCATTCCTCCCTCTCTCTTCAATTTTGGTCTTTAAATGAATTTTTATTTTATTAATCACATATTTGAAAAATAACACATTTGTGATGTTTATTATTTATTTGGTCCATAGACAAAATCATTGTACATATGAATTTGAGAATTTGTTATAATCCCATAGACTCCTGCAAACCCATGAATTTGAGTCACTAGTTTGGAGGTATTCCACTCCCTGGAGACTGGGGACTGTCATGTTCTTCCTTACTCTCCTGTCCTCTTGCCCTAAATTGAAATTAGACACTGGCATGGCTTAGGAGCTTTACTAGCCACTGAAAGTTCTGATATTTTCAGTCTGATAGTCTTAGAACTTTGGAAAAATGAAGATAACCGGGATAGATGAGAGGACTATGAGGTGGATAGTGGCTTTATGCAGAGCTAACTTCTAGAATTGGATCTTTATATGACTTTTTAGCAAGTTACGATTTTTCTCTGAGCATCATCAGTTTCTTCTTATGTAGAAAGAGTTTTTAATCTTTGATCAAATTCTAGGAGGTTTTATATTCTGTTATTTTTTCCCCAGGTAGACATATGGCTCTATCATTTGCATTAATTTCTAGGTAAATATAGTAGGTTTTGAATAAATGATTTCAAGCCCAATACAGTGACTTTGTGATGTTTTACATATAGATAAGATACATATCAGCTGTTTGTGGCAACCTGATGGTTGTATTTCAGTTTTTCAAAATCATCTTCAGAAATATGAGGGATTTCTAGATTTTCATTTTAGAGATGTAGATATTAACACTTAGGAATGGCTTTCTTTGTATTTACTCTGTGGTTTTTGACCCCTTGGGAATCTGTACCATGACTCTTTCATCAGTTCTGGAAAAATTTTTTATATTCTTCAAATATTGTTTCTGCCCCATTCTTTTTCTCCTTCCCTCTGTAACTTCAACTAAATCTATATTATAGCTTTTGTCATACCCCGCTATGTCCCTTGTGCTTTTCCGTGTCTTCTATCATTTTTTTTTTCTCCGCTTATTCCATTCTGGATAGGTTTTACTTACTTGTGTTCCAGTTAACCAATTCTCTATTCAGCTATGTCCAGTTTGCTTTTAACCCCATCTGTTTTTTTTTTCTTTCTAAAGATTTTTATTCATTTATTTGACAGACAGAGAGATCACAAGTAGGCAGAGAGGCAGGCAGAGAGAGAAGGGGGAGGAAGCAGGCTCCCTGCTGAGCAGAGAGCCTGATGCGGGGCTCTATCCCAGGACCCTGGGATCATGACCTGAGCCCAAGGCAGAGGCTTTAACCCACTGAGCCACCCAGGTGCCCCTGTTCTGCTTTGTTTTTTTTTTTCCCCCTTGATTTCAGCTATAGCATTTTTTTTAGTGCTAGAATTTTTATTTGACTCTTTCTTTTAAAATAGATTCAATTTTTTCTTTTTTGGTGAAAATATCCATATTGTCACCCAATTTTTTTTCTTTCTTTCTTTAAAAAAAGATTTATTTATTTTTAGAGAGAGAGCATGTGCACAAGCAGGGGTGGATGTGGGTAGAGGGAGAGGGAGAGAAGTCCAAGCAGACCCCATCCTGAGGCAGGGCCCTGTCTCGCAATTCTGGGACCATGACCTGAACTATAATCAAGAGTTGGTTATTTAATGCACTGAGCCCCCTAGATGTCCCGGTCGTTCATTTTCTTGAACATATCAGTCAAGTAACTTTAAAGTCTGTGTCTGAAAACTGTTATCTGGATCACCTGTATATCATTTCTGTTGTCTTTTTCCTTTTGCTGAAGTATCTTGGTGTGTCTGGTAATATAATGATAATTATATATAATTATATATAGTTGTATGTTATATAATGATAATTGTTATTACTACTGCTACTACTGTCACCACCATTGCAGCCATTTTGGGGGATAATTTTTGGTTAAATGCCAGATATTATATGCAGAATTTTAGATACAAGTACAAATTATACTATATTCTGGCAGGCAGATGGAATAGATCCTCAGTCAAGAACTGAACTGACTTGAAGCTGGGTTTTCAGTTTGTAAACCTATAGTTTGCCCACCTTTGGTAGCCCTCCAGGGAACCTGGCTGAGAGACTTGGTTGTTTCTAGGGTCTCCTGCTTTTGTCTCTCTAGCAGCATGAGAGTCTTTAAAACTCCTGTTTGCTTTTCATTTGCTTTCTACAGACTTTAGCCTCTTCTCTGTGTAGTTTAAGACTTACAGATGCCTTAAGGGAAAAATACTAAGTGTCAAATTTGTTCTTATGTGCCTCCTTTTCACTATGGGATCTTGACTCCTTAAGTCCTGGGTATCATGGCAAGACCCAACTACCAAGTTTTGTCCTCCTGGCCACATGATAACTGCCAAAAATTCTGCTGATTTTTCTGGCTTTAGTGACTGTCCTTTCCCAGTCCCTTTCCCTGTGCCATTAAAGAAATAGATGGATTGTCCTGTGTAGAATGTGGGGCTCCCTTTAATGAATTCTTTGGGATCTCAAGTCCTAGCTGCCGCAGAAGTCTATAATACCTTAAGAATTTTTGTTTTTTCTATTTTTTACAGCTTTTTTTAGTTTTAAGAGGTAATGTTTTTCTGCTACAGGCTATTATGTCACATCCAGAAGTAAAAACATTGTGTAGTTCTTATGGATTAGATTGTTGTATCTGGTAGGCTTATGAATTCCTCATGATTATATTAATGTATTAACTAACCTTTGAGCTCAAGATTTTTTTGCTGAGTATTTTCCTTCATTTTGCCTTTTAACATCGTAACTGCTTATTCCTAATCTTTGATGGGAAAAATTATGCAATATAAATAATACTATTCTTTAGCAATTGTTTAAATACTTACTGAGAGTTAAAATGAGATTTTATTCTTGGTTTTGTTGGTGATTTGGAAGTCTCTTTGAGACTTAATTGTTTATGAAGTCCAGAAATTGAGGATTTAATCTTTGTCATAAGTATATAGTTACTTCCCTTTCTTTCTTTAATGTGCTTTTTATATTATCTACCTTTTTATTAAAACTTTCATGGTGGGGGGTGGTGCCTGGGTGGCTCAGTCAGTTAAGGATCTGCCTTCGGCTCAGGTTATGATCCTGGGGGCCTGGGATGGAGCCCCACATTGAGCTCCCTGCTCAGTGGGGAGTCGGCTTCTCCCTCTCCCTCTGCTGCTTCCCCTGCTTGCGCTTTCTCTCTCTGTCAGATAAATAAAGAAAATCTTTTTTTAAAAAAGTTCATGGGAATGTTAAGTTTATATGAAGACATTGTTTAGAGAGAAGATACTATGGTCTAATGTAAATTTTTTGGTTTGTAAATATTGTTAGTATATAATACTTTTAAAATATCCTTGTGTTACTTTAGTACGACTGTTATTTATTGTTGTTATCACCTATATATTTGTTGTTAAGGCATTTTTTTTTGTATGAAAAGAAATGCTGACTTATTTTAGGCATCATTGGATAATATCCCCTTTCTCCTTCTTCTCATCTCCTTTCTTCCCCTTTCCCTTGTGATTTAAATAGTGTGAGCAGAAGGGCCATAAAACCTAACTCCTACTTACTCTGCAGCTGTCAGCTAAAATGTCACCTGTCTTAACTCTGTTCCCACCAGTGAGTCTGGCACCCCTTCTTCTGTCCCAGTAGTTAAATGCTTTTATACAAATGTGTACCTTTCTCAAAAATCACTTTGTACAGTTGACAACTGTGCACTTATTTGTATGATTTCTTTTCTCTTTTTTTTTGAAGATTTTAAAAATTTGTTTGTCAGAGAGCGAGCGAGCAAGAGAGTGAGAGCACAAGTGGGAATGTCAGGCAGAGAGAGTAATAGGCTCCCCGCAAGTTGTGGGACTCCATCCCGGGACCCTGGGATCACGACCTGAGCTGAAGACAAACAATTGACTGAACCACCCAGGCATCCCTGTTTGTATGATTTCTTTATTAATAGCTATCCCCCCAAGTAGATCACAAGCTTCATAGGAACTATGGAATTTTTCCTCCCTCATCATTGTATTATATAAACATAATGTTTATGTTTTTTAATATTTATTTATTCATTTGAGGTAGAGAGAGAGCACAAGTCTCTCCCCACTGAGCTTCTAGCCTGGCAGTGGGACTTGGAGATCATGACCTGAGGCAAAATCAAGAGTCAGCCACTCAGCTGACCAAACTACTCCGGCATCTCTGGGATTGTGTTTATTAAATGAATAAATGGCTGGATTAACTAGGCATTTGGCTATTTTCTCTCTTTAATGCAATTTTGATCTGGAGCTAGAAGGAGTCATACGCTGGCCATGTTCAGAATACCAAATAACTAGTAATATCTAAATCTGTGCTGTAAATTTTCATAGTTTTCAATAATTTCTGAGAATACTTTAAGTGAAATTGGTTACCTTGGGTGGGAGGTGTTATATTTGTAAGGATTTCAACAATAGAAAACTTATCTATCTTGGGGTTTTAAAATTTTTGTTATGAAGTTATTTATAAATTGTTTTTTAGAGACTTTATTTGAGAGAGAGAGAGAGAGAGAGAGAAAGAGCACAAGCAGGGTGAGGGGCAGAAGAAGAAGCTCCCTCCCCACTGAGCAGGGAGACTGATGCAGGGCTGGATTCCAGGACTCTGGTCATGACCTGAACTAAAGGCAGATGCTTAACCTACTGAGCCACCCAGGCGCCTTGTTATTTATAACTCTTATAGCAGGATTTCTAATGAGACCTTGAGAACTTTAAAGCTGAGTTTATTTCAAAATTTGATTTGCCTAATTTATTTATGTACAGATGTATTTATTTTAAAAGATTTTATTATTTGACAGAGAGAGAGTGCGCACAAGCAGGGGGAGCAGCAGGCAGAGGGAGAGGGAGAAGCAGACTTCCCGCTGAGCAGGGAGCCCTCACATAGGGCTCGATCTCAGGACTGTGAGATCATGACCTGAGCCGAAGGCAGAGACCCAATGCACTGAGCCACCCAGGTGCCCCTGTTAGTTGACCTTTTTATGTAACAGTGTTTTTGGTTTAGTAGTTCACATACCATACAGTTTGACTCTTTAAGGTATATAATTTAGGGACACCTGGGTGGCTCAGTTGGTTAAGCGCTGCCTTCGGCTCAGGTCTCTCTCTTTCTGACAAGTAAAGAAATAAAATCTTCAAAAAAAAAGTATATGATTTAATGGTTTTTACTATGTTCACAGTTACGACCATTGCTGCATTCAACTTTAGAACATTTCTGTAGTCCCAAAAAGAAAACTACCCTTTAGCCATTATCTGCTTACTCTGCTATTTCTAGGCACTAATCTAATTTCTATCTCTATAGATTTGCCTATTCTAGGCATTTCATATAAACGAAATCATATATAGTCTTTTGTGTTTTGCTTCTTTGACTTAGCATACAGTTTTCAAGGCTCATCCATTTTGTAGCATGTATCAGTACTAAAATTCTTTTTATGGCTGATAATACTCTATTCTTTTTATACACCACATTTTGTTTACCCATTCATTAGTAGATGGACATTAGGGTTGTGTTCACTTTTTAGCTATTATGAGTAATGCTATAAACCTTTGTTCATAAGTTTTTGTGTAGGATGTTTTTATTCCTCTTGGGTAAATGCCTAAGAATGGAATTTCTGGGTTATATGGTAACTGTTTAACTGAAGAACTACCAGCTGTTGGCGATTCTTTTTTTCCTGTTATTAAAATAATATTGAGAAACTCATTAATGCATATGAATTGAATCCCTGTAAGGAAAATGACTGTCTGGACTCAGCAAATTGCTTGACTTCAAGTTTATTGCTCTGAGAACTTTCTGTGACAGTTTAGCTAGTCCTTTATCTTCCCTAATTATTTTATTTTATTTTTAAAATTTTGATTCCAGTGTAATTAACATATGGTATTATATTTGTTTCAGGTATATAGTATAATGATTAAACAATTCCATATATTGAATGTTGATCTATTCCATATATCAGTGCTCAAGATGGTTGACTCTTCATCCCCTTAACTTGTTTCACCCCCATCAACCTCCCCTCTGGTACCCATCAGTTTGTTCTGTACAGTTAAGAGGTTTTTTGTTTGTTTGTTTGTTTGTTTTGTTTTTTGGTTTGTCTCTCCCCCCTCTTTGTTCATTAGTTTTGTTTCTTAAATTCCATAGATGGGTGAAATCGTGTGGTATTTGTTTTTGATTGACTTACTTCACTTAACATTATACTTTCTAGATCCGTCCATGTTGTTACAAATGGCAAGATTTCATTCTTTTTATGGCTGAACAATATATTCCATTGCATACATATACCACATCTTCTTTATCCATTCATCTATTGATAGACACTTGAGCTGCTTCCATAATTTGGCTATTGTAAATAATGCTGCAGTAAACATTGGGTACAAGTATCCCTTTCAGTTAGTGTTTTCATATTTTTTGGGTGAATACCCAGTATTTTTTTTTTTTTTAAAGATTTTTATTTATTTATTTATTTGACAGAGAGAGAGATCACAAGTAGGCAGAGAGGCAGGCAGAGAGAGAGGAGGAAGCAGGCTCCCTGCGGAGCAGAGAACCCGATGCGGGACTCGATCCCAGGACCCTGAGATCATGACCTGAGCCGAAGGCAGCGGCTTAATCCACTGAGCCACCCAGGCGCCTCTTTACCCAGTATTTTGATTACTGGATTGTAGGGTATTTCTGCTTACAGTTCATTTTTGCTTTTGTTTCCCTTGCTGCAGGATAGACATACCTAGAAAAATGTTGCTGCAGCCGATGTCAGAGAAATAACTTCCTGTATGCTCTACTAGGATTTTTATTCAGGTTTCACATTTAGGCCTTTAATCCATTTTGAGTTTATTTTTAATCTTTTTTTTTTTTTTAAGATTTTATTTATTTATTTGACAGAGAGAGAGAGAGAGAGATCACAGGCAGGCAGAGAGGCAGGCAGAGAGAGAGCGGGGGAAGCAGGCTCCCCGCCAAGCAGAGAGCCCAATCCCGGGCTTGATCCCAGAACCCTGGGATCATGACCTGAACTGAAGACAGAGGATCTAACCCACTGAGCCACCCAGGCACCCCTTGAGTTTATTTTTGTGTGTGGTGTAAAAAAGTGGTTCAATTTCATTCTTTTATATGTAGTTGACTGGTTTTCCCAATACCATTTGCTGGAGGGACTATTTTTTTTCCCATTGCATTTCATGCCTCTATGTTGAAGATTAACTGACCGTATAATTGTGGGTTTATTTCTGGACTTTCTCTTCTTTTCCATAGATTATCTTCCTTTATTAGTGTTCATAATATATGTTATGGACTAGCTCTATGTCTTGATGTCTTAAGATACCTACCTGTCAGAAGTGCACATACTTATATGCTTAGTAGTTAGTGGCAGGGATATGAGTTGAAGGTTGGTATTTTTTTCCTGAAATTTACATAGTTTGCTTACGTGTGAAATATTGAATGGGAGATACTTATGAAACTTTTTAAATGAAATTTCCTTTAAACAAGTGGAGGCATAGATTTTAAAAGAGCTGAAAATAACTTTTGACAGAACAGTTTCTTCCAGAACATAGAGGGAATTTCAGGTGACTGGAAAATTCATACATCTAGGTCTAGGTTAAGGTCTGCAGGTTTAAGCTGTGACATCTGTCTCCATTTTCTACAACCGAACGTGATACCGTAAGTGATGAGGTAAAGAAAAGCTTTGGTTTTTATTTATATATTTTTTGCTACATCATGGTATTCAAGTTGCTATTAGAACTTTTCACAGTTTTGTCTGTCTTTACCATAAATGAATTATTGGGTGCCTGTTAAAACTCTTCTGGTAATAGCCAGACCTACTGGAAGGTATAAGAGAGTCTCTGGTGAGGAACTATCTATACATATAATAGTTTAAGAGATACATATTGAAGGGAACAAAAGCAAAGCCTGGATGTGTGATAAAAGTGAATGTGACAGAAATCAGAAGTGAAATTCAGGGGATGGAGCTGTTAACTGTGGCCAAGGCCTGAGGAGAGACATCTTAGAAGAGGTTAATGAGCTATGCCTGCCTTTGTGTATAAGATATAATTTATTTTATTTTCTTCAAGTTTCTTGAATGCAGCAAGTTATCCTTACTCCTGTGCATATTCAAGAGCTTTGAGTATTTGGGAGTATTCAAGAGTATTTGGGAAATTGAGTTAACATTTAGAATTTGGTTAGTAGTGTATCAGAATGAGGGAAGTGCTTGGAGATAGGCTTTTTCCCAACATTTGTGCTATACAGGGTGTCCTTGATACCGGCCGGTCATTGGTCAGGTACTTCTTCCTTAGACTTACATATGTGGACTGCTGTCCTTGCCCATATTTCTGTCCAAAGCCACCACCTTTTAATGCATTAAGCCTTTTAAATTTTTGTTCAGGTTAATTTCATAGTCACACTGTTACAAAAGAGTCTATTTACTGAAGGCAGCTTGGCTAATAGTGCTCTGAATTCACTTGCCATCTTCCCCTCTTCACAGTTAACATTTTATCTATATTTGTCAGTGAACTGCCCTTTATTTATTTATACTTCCTGTATGATTCTGTGTATTAGATATAAGCATACACCTTTAAAAAAAGATTTTATTTGTCAGAGCACGAGCAGGGGGAGTGGCAGACAGAGGGAGAAGCAGGTTCCCTGCTGAGCAAGGAGCCCAATGCAGGACTCAATCCCAGGACGCTGGAATTATGACCTGAGTGGAAGGCAGATGCTTAACTGGCTGAGCCAATCAGGTGTCCAATAAGCATACACTTATTACAGATGCATTTAGGAGACAATGCAAAAAAATTTAGTGTAATGAAAACAAAACTCTGAATATTATTTCATTCTTTTAAGGATAGTAAGATAGTTTGAATTTTTTATGGTACTCTCACCTACTTTTCCAGGGCATTTAGGCCAGTGCTTATTTTTATATGTATTAAAATATAATGCATGGATTGCAAATTAATCGTCTAACAAATATCTAATGATATTGATAGCGATGTGTTGCCCTGAGGTGTACTGGCTTTAATACCATAATTTTTTGAGGTGTCTTTGAATTATGATGAGCTCTTAGGATGCCAGTAAAGTATGTCAGAATATTTTTAAATGCTGTAGAAAAAAATGCTTCGGATATAATGACATTTAAAAAACCCAGGGCAAAAAACCCTCCTGATTAATGGGTTAATTCAGTTCATCTTTAAAAATATGCAAATGTGCACATGCAAACACACAAAATAAGTTTTATGCTTATGCATATGGAAAACTGCAAGGATATTTGCCAGTCTTAATAGTGATTATCTCTGGATTGTAGTAATTGGGCTGGTTTTTATTTTTTTATTTTTTTTCTTTGGGCATTGTCCAGAGTTTTGCATTTTATTTAATTTTAGCAAATAAATATTACATTTAAACAGGAAAAAATAGAGGTTGTGTGTATGTATGACATGTTTTATTATAAACACAAGTTACAAAGGATCCTATATCCCACGTTAGTGTGTTGAAATTTATTTTTTGAAAAGTTAGGAGCCATCAAAAGAATTTAAGTGGAGAAGTGATGTGAATAAAGTCTATGGTTTATAATTTAAATTTTTATTTTATTTTAAGTATAATTTAAAAATTTTTAACAGTCAGGACCCAGCCACCTGGGTAGCTCAGTTGGTTAAGCAACTGCCTTCAGATCAGTCATGATCCGGGAGTCCTGGGATGGAGTTCCAGCTCCCAGCTCCGCAGGCAGTCTACTTCTCCCTCTGACCTTCTCCCCTCTCATGCTCTCTCTCACTCTCTCAAATAAATAAATAAAATCTTAAAAAAATAAAAAGACCCAACAATTTTAGTTTTTAGTAGCTAATTTGAACAGTAGTATTCAAATTGTGGCATGCTTATCCCTGGGAGTACCTGTGGACTTTCCAAAAAGTACGTAGAGATTCAGTTTCCTGACTCTTATTATTCTTGTGTATTCAGTCCTAAAAATTGAACTGCTAGAGAACTTGCTTGTGCTTTAGGCACTGCTACTCAAAAGTGTAGTCCATTCACCACCAGCATTGTCATTCCCTGGTGCTTGTTAGAAATGCAGAATCTCAGACCCTATGCTAGACTTACAGTCATGGTCTACATTTTTACATGGAAACTGTAGGTGATGCTTGCTTGCAGTTTGAATGCTTCTTGCTTTCCTACCTCCTACTTCATTGCAAAGGAGACATGCCTCTCACCTATTCCTATGGAATGTAAAAATCTCCAGGGTGCCAAACAAAGAGATAGTTCTAAGAGTTGATATTGAAGTTGACAAAATGAATGGCTAAAAAAAGAAAAATCCTCTTGAAAAATAGTGGTTCTCAGTTCTTTCTTTAAAAAAATAAGATAAAAAGAGGACCTAATCAATTTGTAGGTCATAAAAAGTGGTATTTTAATGATAGCTCATTGTGTGATTTTTGGTATGAAATTTTGAAGGTGGTCAAAAAATTAACAGTACTAGCATAAATTCCTTCTGTTCTCATGTATTTATTTATCTAACAAAGGTGGGATTTTTTAAAAAATATTTTATTTATTTGAGAGTGAGAGAGCACGAGTGACAGTATGAGCCAGAGGGAAAGGGAGAAGCAGGCTCGCCAGTGAGCAGGGAGCCCAAAGCGGGGCTTGATCCCAGGACGCTGGGATCATGACCTGAGCTGAAGGCAGAGGCTTTAACCCACTGAGCCACCCAGGCGCCCTTATGTGAGCAAGGTTTTTAATGCATGTACTTATAAATTTGAAAATAGGTACGGACTTGATGTTCCATCTTATTCTAGCAGTAATATTTATCCATATACACATGAAGTAATTGTAAGAAAAAAAAAGTCCTCCCCATATCTTTGAGAATAATTTCTAATACCATTTTACTTGATATTTAATCATTATCTGTCAAATTTTGTAATATATTTATATTGTTTTGGTCAGTAGTGTACTTATAATAATTGATAATAGAATCCAGGAGAAATTTTTTGGTATTTTTTTTAAAGATTTAATTAATTTATTTATTTGACAGAGAGATCACAAGTAGGCAGAGAGGCAGGCAGAGAGAGAGGAGGCAGCAGGCTCCCTGCTGGGCAGAGAGCCCATGAGGGGCTTGATCCCAGGACCCTGGGATCATGACCTGAGCTGAAGTCAGAGGCTTTAACCCCTGAGCCACCCAGGCACTCCCAGGAGAAATTTTTTAAAAATTAGATTTTATTTATTTATTTATTTGACAGAGAGACAGCAAGAGGGGGAACACAAGCAGGGCGAGTGGGAGAGGGAGAAGCAGGCTCCCTGCTGAGCAGGGAGCCCTGTGTGGGGCTGGATCTCAGGCCCTGGGATCATGACCTAAGCGAAGATAAATAATTAATGACTGAGCCACCGAGGCACCCCTGGAGGAGAAATTTTTAAAATTACTTAGAATCTCATGTTCAAAACCAAAAAAGCTTAATTTTAATTTACATCCTCTCTTCCCACAGAAGTCATAAAGACCCTAAGCCTAAAAGAATATTACCTTAGTTAAAATTCTGTGGGACAAGTTTTTTTTTTTTTTTTAAAGATTTTATTTATTTACTTGGCAGAGAGACAGAGATCACAAGTAGGCAGAGAGGCAGGCAGAAGGAGAAGGGGAAGACGGCTCCCCGCTGAGCAGAGAGCCCAATATGGGGCTCCATCCCAGGACCCTGGGATCATGACCTGAGTGGAAGGCAGAGGCTTAAACCACTGAACCACCCAGGTGCCCCATCTGTGGGAGAAGTTTAAGGAAAAAGAATAATACAAATTTTAGACTATGTAAGAAGAGTCCAGACATTTTAAAAAATAGATGATGGTATTTTTATTCTGTTGATATTTTTTAAAACAGATGTAACAGCTTTATTAAAAATAACCATATTTAGGTACATTAGAACTACAACTTACGCATTCATTATAAGCTATGAAGAATTTTGCTTGCCAATTAAAAAATGGTGAGGATATGCATAGATTGTCACAATTATTTTAGGGAGTATTTGAGCAAAAATGCTTCAGCACTGTTAACTTACAGCAGTAGAGTTCTGTCTTGTTTGCACATTCAAGTTACTTGGTGAGCTTTTAAAAATCCTGATGCCTCCTGGTCATAAAATCTATTCTTTTAGGCCTAGGTCCGAAATACCAGACTTACTATGAAGCTCCCACAGAAATGATACTTTTTCTGTAGCTTATGCCCATGTACATCTATATTTTCAATAGTTACATAAATATATATTTAAAAGATCTGAAATCTAGAACAAAAAGATAAGGATAATACTAGTGAAAAGTTGAGTTGTGAAAGGTGCTCTTGATTCAGAAGGTCCACTTTCTTGTTTTCATGTCACATGGCTTCATGAGCAGATGATGCTTTTTAACCAGGATGCAGTATTTGGTAAGTGGGACACAGGCTGGATTTCAGCTTTTATTCGTCAGTGGGATTTTTCTCACACGAAGTACAACCAGTGCAACATTATATAGCACTCCTGTACCTTTTACCTGATGGTAGATATAGAAAGGTGTCAGAACAAGTAGTTAAGGAAGACGTATTTGAAAAGGAGGAAATTTTATTTGAGCTGAGGTAAGATTCAAGTCATTAGTTTGAAAAGGGCTGCTGAACGTCAAGACAAAAAAAATACCCACTAGCATTATACATTCTGAGGGAGGAGCTTTGTGCTAGAGAAGTTGTTCAACTCACTCATGAGCTGGGCTTTGGAGAAGCCACACGTGCTGTGGGAGCAGAATGATGGAGAAGTATCTGTACTGCGAGATCTCAGAGCTGGAGAAGTTCTCTATGCTTTTGGGAGACTTCTGGGCAATCATACTTGAATGAGGAAACAAAATACCCCTTACTTCCTGAAGAGGAAGTAAAAACACCACTTAACTTCCTGAGATGATGACTCTCCTGCCTCCTCTCCTGACAAAGCTTGAACATTGTGCCTGCTGGCAGAGGAAAAATACTTAAAGGGCCCAAATTTATTTTCAGAGAGTAGGCAGAAAGGGTGAATTTAAAGGTGGGAGTGTGGAGCACCTGGGTGGTTCAGTCATTAAGCAGCTGCATGGTGATTCCAGGGTTCTGGGGTTGAGCCCTGCAGCAGGCTCCCTGCCCAGCGGGGAGCCTGCTTCTCCCTCTCCTCCCTCTGCCGGCTGTTTCCCCTACTTGTGCTCACGCTCGCTCGCTCGCTCTCTCTCAAATAAATAAATGTGGGAGTGAATAAATCCATAATTGGCACACTATACTTTAGCACTTGATGTGATCTTTTAACTGTTTTATCAGCATTTCATTTATGTCCACTTAATATTTGAAGTTTTATTCTTTTGGATCACTTGCTAATGCTCATTATTATTCAGTGGAATTAATATTACTAGTAGGCTTTAGTATTTTCATTTTCAATTCATTCTTACAAAACAATAGGAAATACAATAAAATGTCTTACAATTATAGAAATGGGCACTGAGCTATAAAGATGGCAGAGCTTGGGAAATGAATGTTGGCTGGCATGTGGGGCTAGTTAGAATATGGCATGTTGGCTGGTACAATAGCTTGAACTGTTGGTTTATCTGCCGACGAACGTTCGGAAATTTGATAAAGGAAAGGCTGAGAGTTCAAAGTGTATAGGCTACATAAGTGTGAATTGTCTGAAAAGTTGAATGAGGAAAGTTGATTATAATCTGTATGATCTGTAATAAACTTGTTTTCAAAGTTGTATCATTAAGCTGCTTACATTCCATAGAAAGTAATAATTTTAAAAGTCAGAAAACCATTTCAAATTAAAATTTTGTGCCACAGTGATCTATAATGTGACTTGCCATAGGACATATCTTAATTTTTGAGGAGTGTTAAAACCAAACAGTCCTGAGCCTTGTCTAACTACTAATTATGTTATTAGTTGTGAATTTATTTTTGAAGTTTACATGAACAGACATAGGTAAAACTGAATTTTTTTTTGGTAGAATGGAATTTTTAAAAAAATAGCATACAGTTACAGTCAGTGACATACTTTGAACAAAGTTCACGCAGGTATTGAGATGTTGGGAGACATTTTACTCCAAATGTGGCACAAAAACAAGATAAGATTTTATGAACGGTGATATCCCTTGTGGTAATATTTGGTTTATAATGCTTTTGAATTTTTTAGTTTTAATAGTTGCTAAACACATATTTTTAATGTTTGTAGATCCTCTGGAGTATGTCCGAGGATAGAATTTGAAAAATATTATGTCTGGGTCTAAGATACCTTTTATGGGAAGGGGAGAGGTCTCATAAAGTGAACAGATTTGAATTAATTAACATTGATTTGATCGTTCACCATTAGTACAGTTGGAATTACAGTATTAAGCTAGGAAAAAGTTAGAGCTGCTATAAAACGAAGAAATCAAAACAGTATGGTGTAGAGGGAACACTGAAGAAGGACAGAAGACTTGGGTTCTTATTCCAGTTTTGCCACCGATTAATTGGGAATTTTTTATTGGTCATTTCTCCAGCCTTTTATTTATTTTTGTACAAAATGAGAGTATTAAATGCTTAAGGTCTTTTGGCCCAGGATAGGAAAGAGTCGATATTACAAAATAGTTTCTTAAGTAAGTGCCCCCCATCACGCTTTCAGTAACTCAAAGTGAGCTAAATCGTTGCCCAGCAAGATATTTTGAGAACTTGGTTTAATCAGAAGATGATAGTGATTGTTCCTGTAGAATTATTTTCATGTAAATGAAGCCTTTGAGGGTCCTTGGAAACAGTTTGATATCCTAAATCTTTTCTGTCTGTGGATATATTGTTACTTTGTCTAAGGTTTGAAGAATGTGCATAATTAAGCAGCAGCATAGAAAGATCATGTCTAATTTTAATGGTCTTTGCTTTAGGTAGAAGAAGAGGCAGTTCTTAATTTTGAAATATATTCTGAAGAGCCAGTTGTTTAATTTTGGAAAAGATTGAGGATTCAAGCATTCTGAGATACTGAGCGAAGGAGGACTTTTTTTTTTTTTTTTTTTTTTTTTTTTTGGTGAGTTTTTAGTAGATTTGTGTGGGTTTTTTGGAGACACCAAACCACTAGCTTTCCAGTTTGATTTTTGGCTAGTGAGTTTCCTGTTCTGCCGCTCCTCTATATGAGTGTTTATTTATTTTGTTGTCATTCTATTTCCCAAGTGGCTGCTATGCTTCATTTGTGTGGAGTGTGTGAGTAGGTATGTGTTCCCAAAGTGCTTTGAGTCCTTAAAAATAATTGCTACAGGCTCAAACATTTTGAAGTGCTTGGTAATAATAAGCTAACTTGAATTTTGCTCTGGGTGATGGTAAGCAGATGGCCTACTATTTGCTGGGCCATTGACATGCTATAAATCCAAACAATAACTCTTTGAAGTGTAGGTATTAGTTTACAAATGCAAAAAACGAGGCAAATAAAAGTATAATAGCTTAAGGTCTTTTATGAAGTAGGCATTGGAACTGAGATTAGAATCTACATCTTATAAATCCAGTCATATTTTCTGCATGACTAGAGTATATTAACAATGTGAAACAATTTTAGATTTCATGGATTTAATATAAATTTTTTGTTAATGGAAGTGATATATTGTACATGTTAACACTTAGGCATTACGAAATTCATCTGCATTTCATTTTTCTTTTTGTCACTTAAAATAGGAGAGATTATTTTAGATTTGTTCTTTCACTTATACTTTGGATCCTATTCTGATTTTGTTCATTCAGTTACCTTTTCTTTCCTACATTATCAACTGCTTGGTTCGTACTCCTGTCCACCATTCAGAGCCCGTAAGAACCACTTGTGTTTAAAATCTTTGCCTTTTAGGAATGCCTGGGTGGCTCAGTGGGCTGTTCAGCTCAGGTCATGATCTCGGGGTCCTGGGATCTGGCCCCGCATCGGGCTCTCTGCTCAGCGGGGAGCCTGCTTCTCTGTTCTTCAATCCAGTTTGTGCATGCGTGTGGGCATGCGCGCACGCGCTCTCTCTCTCTCCAGTAAATAAATAAAATCTTTAAAAAAAGAAATCTTTGCCTTTTAGGAGCACCTGAATGGCTCAGTCAGTTGAACATCTGCCTCTTGAGCCCTGCCTTGGGCTCCCACGCTGGGCATGGAACCTGCTTAGAATTCTCTCTCCCTCTGTACCCACACCCTCTGCACTCATACTCTCGTAAAAACAAAACAAAACAAAACTTTGCCTTTTACATCTCACATTATCTGCTTTTCAACATAGCTAAACTCCCAAGAGTTTTGTGTATTTGCTGTCACACTCATTCATTCTTTCAAAAAACCTTTTAGTGAACATTTTCCAAGCATACCCAGCAGTAGAGTAAAATGTACACAAATGGTCCCACCTTCAACAACTATCAACATTTTACCAGACCTTTTTTTTTTTTTTTCCCCTTCAGTCTGTTTGCACCCACCTTTCTTTCTTCCGATATATTTTAAGGTAAATATAAGTTATGTCATTTCATTCTTAAATATTTCAGTTTGCACGAAGAAGAGGACATTGTGTTATTGATTTTTCCATATCAAATTATCACAGATCAGCAGCTTCAGACAATACACTTTTATTATTTCACAATTTATGAGGGTCAAGATTTTAGACATAGCTTAGATGTAGTCTCTGCTTCAGGTCTCTTACAATTCAAGGTATGTTGGCCAGGGCTGGGGTTTCATGTGTAGTATTTCGTGGAGAAAAATCTGCTTCCAAGCTCGTGTGTTTGTTGGTAGGATTTAGTTTTGTGAAAGCTGTTGGCTAAGGTTGCCCTCAGTTCATTGCTACATGGGCCTATCATGGTGTTTTTGCTTCATCAAAGCTAGTCTTTTAGAGTTGGTGTTCCCAATTTCAATGTTCGGAGGAGGGAGTCTGTTTCTTCCCTATCCCTACTCCCCAACACCAGACAATTCTCAGAGATAAAAGCAGGGTGTCCAAAAATTTAACTCAAAAAACAAAACAAAACAAATCACCTCAAAAAACCAAAACAAACCTAAAAAAAAAAAACCAACAACCAAAATATTTAACTCAGTTGTCCCACTGTCTGTCTGAATATAGTATCAGATTCCACAGGTTAATGGTTCAGTCCTACAAGACTGTCCTCCACCCCCCCACTTGAGAGGCCAGTCATAAGCTCCAGCTTGTGTTTTGTTACCAATTAGCTGCAGATAGAGATCCTAGTGACTTCCTCCTTAGGTTCATTTGCTTTAGAGTGGCTCATGTAACTCAGGGAAACACTTATTTTTACCAGTTTATTAAAAGATATGGTAAGGGCGCCTGGGTGGCTCAGTGGGTTAAAGCCTCTGCCTTGGGCTCAGGTCAAGATCCCAGGGTCCTGGGATTGAGCCCCGCATCGGGCTCTCTGCTCATTGGGGAGCCTGTTTCCTCCTCTCTCTCTGCCTTCCTCTCTGCCTACTTGTGATCTCTCTCTGTCAATTAAATAAATATATTTTTTAAAAAAGGATATGATAAAGGATGTGAATCAACAGCCAGATGAAGAGATAAATCAGGCAAAGTATGGGGAAAGGGCAGGGAGCTCCCATGTCCTATTCAGCTGAACCATTCTCCCCAGTCTCCAGGCATTTGCCAGCCTGGAAGCTCTGTGAACTCAGTCCTTTTGGTTTTTCATGGAGGCTTCATTGTATAGTCAGGGTGGATTAAGCCATTGGCTGATTCTACCCACCCCCCTACCTTCCCTGGAGAGGTAGGGGTGTGGTAGGGTATGTTTAACCACACAATCCTGCAGTTGGTCCTCCTGGCAACCAGCCTCAGCCTTTGGGTGGGGTCCCAGAGTCACCTTCATTAAAATAACAAAAGTCACTTTTTGCCCTCATCACTGAAAATTCTGAGTTTTGGGAGCTCTGATTGAAGACCAGATAACATTTGGGAATATATTTTCATCATCTGAATGACCAAATGTCTATTTCTTATAAATCACAATATCATAGCCAGCAAGGGAGAGAGTAGGGAGAGAATATGCTAGCAGGCAGAAGTCAAAGTTCTTTGTAGTTTTACGTAGCCTAGTTCCAGAAATTACATCCAGTTACCTTTACCAGATTAAGTTAGGTAAAAGCAAGTTACTAGGGATTACTAACTAGGTCATTAGGATTATTTGAGACCATCTTTTTTTTTCCCCCAAAGATTTTTTAAATTTATTTGAGGGAGAGAGAATCTCAATCTGACTCCTCACTGAGTGCAGAACCCACAGCAGGGCTTGATCTCACAACTGTGAGAATGATGATGACCTGAGCCAAAATCAAGAGTTGAACACTTAGAGTTGACTCTGCCGCCCAGGTGCCCCAAGACCATCTTTGAATTTCCCTGCCAGAGACTATAACCACAGTGTCATTATTTTACCTAGCAGATTTATTGGTAATTCCTTAGTAATATCTAATACCTAGTCCATATTCCATTTTCTGTTTGTTAAAAATGTCTTCTATATGGGGTGCCTGGGTGGCTCAGTGGGTTAAGCCTCTGCCTTCCGCTCAGGTCATGATCTCAGGGTCCTGGGATCAAGCCCCGCACCTGGCTTTCTGCTCAGCGGGGAGCCTGCTTCCCCTTCTCTCTCTGCCTGCCTTGCCTCTCTCTGATCTCTTTGTGATCTCTCTTTCTGTTAAATAAATAAAATATTTAAAAAAAAAAAAGTCTTCTATAGTTTGTTTGAATAAGGATCTAAAAACTCATTGTATTTGTTGCGTTTCTTTAAAATTCTTTTTACCAAGAACAGTCTTCCAGGGGCACCTGGGTGGCTCCGTCTGTTAAGCATCTGCCTTTGGCTCAGGTCATGATCCTGGGGTCCTGGGATGGAGCCCTGTATCAGGCTCCCTGCTCAGTGAGGAGCCTGCTTCTCCTTCTCCCTCTGCAGCATCCTCTGCTTGTTCTCTTTCTCTCTCTCAAGTAAGTAAGTAAATAAAATCTTTAAAAAAATTCTTTCAAATTCTCTTTGTAGCATTTTTTCCCACCAGATCTTTGGTGTTTTCCTACATAGGTAATCTTACCGTCTGCAAAAAGAGATAGTTTTCGTTTTCTTTTCTTCCATCCTCCTGCCATTTTTCTTTCATCTACTGGTTTTTTGAATAAACTAGGTCATTGCCCTCAGGAGGCTACCATATTCTGACTATGTCCATTCACTTTTTTGTAATGGCATTTGACTGATTCCTATCATAGATAGAGAATTAGATGGACTTCTGTAGATTGGGATCAATTTTTTTTTAAAGACTACTCCCTACGTGGTGCCATGTACTTTGTATTGTATCACTTCAGGAGATACAAAGTCTGGGAGTACCACCCTGATTGCTTAATTTCCCATCCACCTAAAATTTCCTACCACCTTTCATTAATGGTTTCAGTATCTGAAGATAGCCACTGTTAGAATAAGATATTTCATTAAAGATACCAAATTGGAATTTTTTTAAAGGATTTTTTATTTATGTATTTGAGAGAGAGAAGAGAGCACAAGTTAGGGTTGAGGGCAGAGGGAGGGGGAGCAGCAGAGGGAGAAGCAGACTCCCCACTGAGCAGGGAGCCCTATGTGGGACTCAGTGCCCAGACCCTGGGATCATGACCTGAGTCGGAGGCAGACACTTAACTGACTGAGCCACCCAGGCATCCCCAAAATTGAAATTTTTAAGATACTGTCATTCCTTTCACATTTATTAGCTGGAATGTTTTGTATAGAATTCTCTCATCCATTATGGCTTTTTGGTTACTCTGAAATACAGTTTTCTTGGAAAAGCAAGATGAATGCTTATTTTCTTTTAATGAACAACTTTCAGAGTAATGAGTTGATATATACCTCTAGGTATCTAATTTTTTCATTTTTTTAAAATATTTTATTTATTTGACAGAGAGACACAACTAGGCAGAGAGGCAGGCAGAGAGAGAGGTGGAAGCAGGCTCCCCGTAGAGCAGAGAGCCCGATGGTGGGCTGGATCCCAGGACCCTGAGATCATGACCAGAGCTGAAGGCAAAGGCTTTAACCCACTGAGCCACCCAGGCGCCCCTCTAATTTTTTCATTTTTAAAAAGAAAAGCAAGAAAAGCATTTTTTAATTTTAGGGTTTTTTTGCATTCATTCTGTTTTTAAAAATGTCAGTAGTCCTTTTTGATGCCAGATTTTTCCATCTTTGGCAAGTGGAAACCCCTTCAAGCTTGCCTCCTGTATTCCTTTGACGTGACCTCAATAGTCTTTATTTTCTTGCTTTTTTGGCACAGCAAGATGTCCTTTATCTGTCATGCCTTGGTGAAGGAATGATGTTTATTGTTCACAGTTGGAAACTAGGAATGCCTATTGCTACGGGATTGTCATTTCTTTTAGACCCTTTTAGGGGACACAGCTAGGAGTTTTTTTTTAAGAAAGAATAACTCTAGTTCATACTGCTATTTCCAATTCAAATTTTATTTATGGGATTTTAACTTTTATGATTTTGTGATTCTATTATTTTTTTCCTTAGGCCGTCTCTACTATTTTGCATTTTTCAATCTATGAACATGATATATCTTTCCATTTATTTAGGTTGTCTTTGATTTTTTTTTTTTTTTTGCCAGCGTTTTCTAATTTTTAAGATAGCAATCTTCTTGTACATGTTTTGTTATATTTATGTTTATTTCATTTCTTTTGAGCCACGTATAACTGGTTTTGTGTTTTTAATTTTGGCATCCACTTGTTCATTGTATATAGTAATGTGGTTGACTGTTGTGTGTTGATATTGTATCCTGCAACACTTTTGAACTCCTCACTAGTTCTGGGAGGCTTTTTGGGGGGGTGGGAAAGGTGGTTTCTATGTAGTCAAATTATGCTGTCTGCAAATGGAAAATTTCATTTTCGTTTTTGGAAGTTATATTTTTATTAATTAAAGGTGTTAGGTTTTCCTTTTTTTCCTCTGGATTGTGAATTATATTTAAGGAATGTATTCTCATTGTTTAGTTGTAAAGCATTTTATATATTTTCTTCTAGTACTTAATATGTTTCTATATTTAGTTTTCTAATCCACTTGGGATTTAACGTGGTAAAGAGTGTGAGGTACAAATGTAATTAATGTTGTTTCTAAGTAGCTATGCCATTGTTGCAACATCATTTATTATAAATTTCATGTTTTCCTGTACTGATTCGTGGCACTACCTTGATCATTTATTAAATTTTATAAATTCCTATTTCAGTAATTTCTATTTTGTTTCCAAATGTCTGTTCATTTGTAAATCCCCCACTGTGTTAATCATAGAGACTTCATAGTATACTTTAACAACTGGTAGGTTTTAGTTCTCCCTTATTGCTCTCTTGAGTTTTGTTTTGTTTTTTTTTTTTTTGTTTTTTTTTGGCATTTTTGAGCTGGTTTAATTTTTTTTTTTTTAAAGATTTTATTTATTTATTTGACAGACAGAGATCACAAGTGGGCAGAGAGGCAGGCAGAGAGAGAGGAGGAAGCAGGCTCCCTGCTGAGCAGAGAGCCTGATGTGGGGCTGGATCCCAGGACTCTGGGATCATGACCTGAGCTGAAGGCAGAGGCTTTAACCCACTGAGCCACCCAGGCGCCCCGAGCTGGTTTAATTTTTTATGGAAACTTTATTATCTATGTGAATTATATCACCTGTAGTGTCTAGTTTCAAGAAAATACTTGTTCTAATATTTGAGTGTAAGTAAGTTTATAAATTAATGTAGAGAATTGACATCCTAATGTTGATGAGTGTATGTAGGGACATGGTATGCCTTTGCATTTTTTTCAGGCTGGCTTATGTGCCTTTCAGAGTTGTTTTAAATTTGGTATCTTAGGTTTTGCACATTCTTTTTTTTTTTTTTTTTAAGTTTTTATTTATTTATTTGACAGAGAGAGATCACAAGTAGGCAGAGAGGCAGGCAAAGAGAGAGAGGAGGAAGCAGGCTCCCTGCCAAGCAGAGAGCCCCATGCAGGACTTGATCCCAGGACCCTGAGATCATGACCTGAGCAGAAGGCAGAGGTTTAACCCACTGAGCCACCCAGGCTCCTGTTTGCACTTCTTTTTAAAGTTTGTGCCTGTTATTTTATTTTGTTTGCTGCTATGTAACTGGGATCTTTTCTTCCATTATATCTTCTAACTGCTTTTTGCTTTATTTTTTTTTTTTTTTAAGATTTTATTTATTTATTTGACAGAGATCACAAGTAGGCAGAGACAGGCGGGGGAGGGTAGGGGAAAGCAGGCTCCCCACTGAGCAGAGAGCCTGATTCAGGGCTTGATCCCAGGACCCTGAGATCATGAGCTGAGCCGAAGGCAGAGGCTTTTAACCCACTGAGCCACCCAGGCGCTCCGTCTTTTTGCTTTAATGTGTGAAGGCTTTTTCTGTATTTTAACTTGATAAATTTTTTTTTTTTTCAAAATTCTTTCAAATTCTCTTTGTAGTTTTTATTTTCATCAGTTCTTTGGTGTTTCCTACATGTGTAATATTATCATCTGCAAACAGTTTTTCATTTTCTTTTCTAATATGTGTGCTCTAATTGCTTTCCTTTTTTTAAAAATAAGACTCTTTTTATTTATTTATTTTTATTTTTTTATTTTCAAAGATTTTATTTATTTGACAGACGGAGATCACAACTAGGCAGAGAAGCAGGCAGAGAGAGAGAGAAGCAAGCTCCCCGCCGAGCAGAGAGCCCGATGTGGGGCTCGATCCCAGGAGGCTGGGATCATGACCTGAGCCGAAGACAGAGGCTTTAACCCACTGAGCCACCCAGGCGCCCCAAGACTCTATTTTTAGAGCAATTTTAGATTTTTAGAAATGTTGAACAGATAGTACAGAGCATTCCCATGTTTTTTATGGGAAAAACGGGAATTCCTCCTGTTTTTAACATATTATTTACATTGCTGTTATTTTCTCCTGTTATTAACTCATTAGCATGTTACATATGTATGTACATTATGTATGTATCATACACATGTTATGTTATATATCATAGTATGTATGTATTATGTATCATACATACCTATGATATGTTTGTTACATATAGTTAACATTGATAGATTATTCTTAGCTATAACCTATAGTTTATTCAGATTTCCTTAGTTTTTATCTGATATCCTTTTTCTGTTTGAGGATCTCATCCAGGACACCATGTTACATTTATTTATTTATTTAGATTTATTATTTTTTTATTTATTTGGGGGAAGCAGTGGGAGAAGAGAGAATCTCAGGCAGACTCTGTGCTGAGTGTAGAGCCTCAGTGGTTGATGTGGGGCTTGATATTACAACCCTGAGTTACGACCTGAGCCGAAACCAAGAGTCAGATGCTTCATTAAGTGTGCCACCCAGGTGCTTCACCACGTTTCCTGGGCTCCTCTTGGTGCTGACAATTTCTCAGATTTTATTTTTGATGATTTTGACATTTTGATGAGTGTTTTATATTGTGACATGCCCCTCTATTGGAATTTGGGGAATCCCCCCCCCTCATGATTATAAGACAGGGATTTGGGGAGGAAGATCAGAGAGATAAAGCATAATTTTTGTCACATTTCGTCACAAGGGTACATACTATTAGTATGATTTTTCACCATTGATTTTGTCCTTGATCACCTGGCTGAGGTAGTCATTGTCAGGTTTCTCCACTATCAAGTTACTCCTTTTCCCTCTTTCCATACTGTATTCTTGGAACAAAGTTACCATGCACAGCCCATACATAGAGCCCACACATAAAGTAAGGAATTACATTCTTTTCCTTTAGAGTGGGATATCTACATAATCTATTCAAAATTATTCTACAACGGGATTTTCTTCCCATCTGCGGTTTATCGGTTATTTCTCTTAATGGTGTTTTTTGCAGAGCAGAAATTTTTAATTTTAATAAAATCTTACTTACCAATTTATTCTTTCATGGATTTTGCTTTTGGTGTTATAATTAAAAAGTCACTGTCATACCCAAGTCACCTAGATTTTGTCCTGTGTTACCTTCTACGAGTTTTATAGTTCTGTGTTTCACTGATTTTTTTGCCTTTTATTATTATTTACCTTCTCTGCTTAAATTGCTTTTCTTTCTGTGGTTGCTGAGGGTGAAGCTTCAGTGCTGGATTTTACATCTTTCTCTAATATGTGCATTCAGTGCCATAAGTATTCTAAGTTTTGCTTTGGCTTCATCACACAAACTTTGATGTTTTGTTTTTATTTTTATTTACTTCAATATATTTAAGAATTTATATTGATACTTGACCCACATATTATTTTAAAAGTGTGTTGTTTACTGCAAATATTTTAGGACTTCCCACCTATCTTTTGTTACTGATTTCTTATTTATTTCTGTTGTGGTCTAAGAGCATTCTTTGTATGATTTTCTGTTGTACATCTGTTAATATGTGTTTTATGGTTTATCTTGGTGAATGGAAAATATATTCTGTTGGATTGTATAAAATATTCAATAAATGTTCATTGGACCCATTTGACTGATGATACTGTTCAATTCAACTTTACTGAGTTTTGCCTCCTGGATTTGTTAGTTACTGATAGGGGGATGTTGATTTCTTAATTATAATAGTGGATTTGTCTGTTTCTTTTTGCCGTTTTGTCAGTGTTTCCCTCAAGTATTTTGACACTCTTTTTTGGGGTTCTGACACATTAAAGATTGTTCTATCTTCTTGGAGAATTGACACGTTTTTCATAATGTGATACCCTCCCTTATGTGTGAGAATTTTTCTTATTCTTTTTTCTGGCATTAATGTAGTGACTCTAGCTTTTTTTCTTTTTTTGAAAGCATGATACAGCTTTCTCTGTGTCTTTACTTTTCATCTATTGTGTCCTTAGATTTATGGTGGCTTTTTTGTAGACAGTATATTGGGTCTTCTCGTTTTTTTTTTTAAACTCTGTGTCTTAGAGTTGGTTTATTTAGACCATTTATATTTAAATCAGTTATTGATACAGCTTGATTGATATCTACTATCTTTGTGACTATTTTATACTTATTCCACATTTTCTTTGGTTCTTTTCTTAATTCCTCCTGTTTTTCCTGTCTTCTCTGTTTGAAATGATTGGTCAATGTGATTTCATTTTCTTTTCTCTTAGCGTATCTATTATACTTCTTTTAAATATATTTTAAGTGGTTGTCCCAGAGTTTGCAGTACACATTTGCAGCTAATCAGATTCAGTTTTAAATGACAGTATACTGTTTCACAGGTAGTTTAGGTACTTTATACCAGAGTATTTCTAATTCTTCCCTTCCATCCCTTATAACATTGTTCTCATTCATTTCTCTTTTTCATATGCTGTAATCACCAAATACATTATTGTCATTATTACTTTAAACAGTTTATTCAGTTAAGAATAAGAACTACAGTTTTTTACTTTATCTTCATTTAAGCATCCTCTGACCCTCTTTATATAGATGAAAGTTTCTGACCCATATCATTTTACTTCAAAGAACTTCTTTTCACTTTTATGCAAGACAGACCTACTGGTGACAGATTTCCTCAGGTTTTGTTTTAGGAAGTATTTATTTTTTCCTTCACTTTTAAAGGATAGTTTTTCTGGGGATAGAATTTGGGGTTTGTGTTTTTATTCTTTCATTGCTTAGATGCATTTCATTCTACTCTTTTCTGAAGTTCAAACTAATTATCCTTGTTCTTGAATAAGTAAGGAGTTTTCCCCACAGGTTTCATTCAAGATGATTTTCTTTTTTTCTTGGGTTTATGGCAGTTTGAATACAATAATTCATCCATGTAGGTTTTTGGTTTTTGTTTGTTTTTTGGGGTTTTTGGTTTGTTTGTTTTATGTATCCTACTTGGTTTTCTCTGAGCTTCCTGGATGTGTGGTTTGGTGTCTGTCATTAGTTTTGGAAAATTTCCAGTCATTATTACTTACTTCAGATATTTCTACTACTCTTTATTCTCTTTTCCTGTTATTGCACTTAAGCAAATATTGTAGCTTTAGTAATTTTATCACAGTTCTTTGATATTCTTTTCCTTTAAATTTTTATTTTCTTTTTCAATTTGGGAACTTTCTGCTGACATATCTTTAAGCTCATTTATTCTTTTCTTGGTACATTATGCATCTACGTTGCATGTTGTCTGCTTTTTCCTTAAGATATTAATTGTGGTTATTTTAAAGTTCTCTGTTAAGTAATTCTAAAATTGGTGTCATGTTTGAACCTGATTCTGATGCTTCCTTTGTCTCTCTTTTTAAAAAATTTAATTAACTAATTTGTATTAGAGAGGGGAGAGGGGCAGAGGGAGAGGAAGAGAGCATTTTAAGCAGGCTCTGCCCCCAGTGAGGACCCTGACTTGGGGATCAGTCTTATAACTCTGAGATTATGACCTGAACCAAAATTAGGAGTCAGAAGATTAACCAACTGAGCCACCCAAGACAATTAAGTGTCTGCCTTTGGCTCAGGTCATGATCCCATGGTCCTGGGATCAAGTCCCATGTCAGGCTCCTTGCTCAGTGGGGAGTTGCTTCTACCTCCACCTCTTCTCCCTCTGTCTGGCACTCCCCCTACTAGTACTCTTGCTTTCTCTCTGACAAATAGATTTTAAAAAAGAGAGAGAAAGCAAGTTGGCATGTCTGGGTGGTTTAATTGGTTAAGTGTCTGCTTCTTGATTTTTGCTCAGGTCATGATCTCATGAGATCAATCCCCAAGTCAGGCTCCACACTCAGTGCAGAGCCTGCTTGAGATGCTCTCCCTCTCTCCCTGCGCCCCTCCCCCCAATCTCCCTAAAATAAATAAATAAAATCTTTTTGAAAAATTAAAAAAGAAAGACTTTTCTTACCCTTTGCCATGCTTTTCAGTTTTTTGTTGGAAGCCAGCTAGGATATATTGGGCAATGGAAACTGTGGTAATTAGACTTTCTAGTTTGAGATTTTGTGTTCTTCAGATTAGAATTTGCACTGTTTTATGTTTATTGTAACTCTAAGTGCCAGAAGCATCATTTTCGTTTAGTGTTGTTTCCCTCCCCACCTTTTTTCTTTGTTTTAGTTTTTTGTTTTGTTTTTGTTTTTGTTTGAGTTTCCAAAAAATACTTAAGAATAGTGTCCTGTGTCTCTCTCAGTTGTGACTTATGCTGCTATACATTGCTCCTGTTGTGATGATTAAGTGAGGTTGGGGAACAGTTCTCTAATCTTAGTATTAAATCCCAGTTTTAACTGGGACTGAATCCCTAGACTCTTATTTTCAAGATATTTCTTAGCCTTTTCCCCTTTCTCCTTATGTGAGAAAGGAAGACTGGAGATGGCTAGGGTTATCTAATTGCTCTTCCCTAGATAGGTTAAGTGTTTGGTAAAGTAGTTGCCTTTAAAAGGCTGGCTTCTGTTATGAAGAAAACCCTGGGAATATTTTTTAAATACTTGCTTTTTCCCTATCTAAACCCGCAAAAGTATGGGGGATCCCTAAGACCGTGCCTCCAGTAGTTTCTAACTCTTAAGGTAGTCCACATTCAGTCTCCCAAGATTTGTCAAAGTGACATTTTAATTATTCCTGTCAGTTACTGTCTCCAGTGGCTTCTGCTCTGGGTAAACTGATCTTACCTGTGATTCTGTCTTTACCTCTCTCTCCAGAGTACATGGTTGTGGTTTCCTCAGTAACTTGAGCTCTTTAAAGGACCTAAGAAAAGTCCTTGATTTTTAGTTCACTGCTTTTGTCTTGTCTAGATGGGAATGATAGACAGCTTTTACAGGTTTTGTTTTTTGGAGCTGAATCTGGAAGTCCCTTTGCTTTCCCTATTAAAATTATATTGGCAGATCCTTCATTATAAGGTTAATGGTTGTGATAAAGGGCGCCTTTGTCCTTGATTTTGGCAGAAATGTTTCTAGTATTTAAATGTTTAAAAAGTGCTAGCTTTTGTTTCTGTGTTTTATATATACGTAAAATCAAGTTAAATATATATGTAATTTTTGTAAGATTGAGTGCTTTTATTATAATTGAGTGTTGAACTTTATCAAAATGCTTTTTTGAGGCATCTGTGGAAATGATCATATAATCTTTTTTTAGATCTATTATTATGATATTATATTAATGGGGGACCTAATAATGAAGCACCCTTACATTTTTGGAAAAACGCGTACTAGGTTTTGATTTTTAATGCTGTAGTTTTTTATTTTCTAGCACTTTTCATAGGATTTTCATAAGAGATTTTTTATATCATTATAACTGAAGTTCATAATTTATTGTGTCTTTCTGTTAGTGGTCTTTATCAGGTTTGATATCAGTCTTTATGCTAGCTTCATTAAAACATGCTTTTATCTCTTTACTGTGTTCTTGAATAGGTTATATTGGGTCTATTCTTTTTCAATGTTTTGATAGATTTCCTTCTGAAACCATCTGTACTTATTGTTTTTTGATGGTTGAATTCTGATAGCTCTTCCTTGCATGGAAATTTCTCTCTTGACTTTCTGTGTCTACTGGGGTCAGTGTTCATAGGTGTTTGATCTCAGGTCTACCCTAAGGTTTTGTGACATATTTTATGCATACACATGTGTATACACAAAATCTGTACATGTGTACACACAAAAAAGGTCAGCTATTTTCTTTGGTCTTTTATTAAAATAAGTTTGTTTTGGCATTTAGGATGGTTGTCCTTTTTTATTGTTTTGTTTTTGTTTTTTTTTTTTTGTTCCCTTCAATTCGGTCTCTTTAATGTATCATTCTTGCTCTGTTTCTTGGTGGTGGTGGTTGTTGTTTTAAGATTTTATTTATTTGAGGAGAGACGTTGAGCAGGTGGAGGGACAGAGGGAAACAGAGGGGAAGAAGCAGACTCCTTGCTAAGTGAGGAACCTGGCATGTGGCTTGATCCTAGGTCCCTGAGATCAGGACCTGAGCTGAAGTCACACGCCTAAATGCTTAACCAACTGAGCCACCCAGGTGCCTCTAATATAACACTCTTAAAACTCCCTGAGGAAGTTAGCTGGGGACCCCCTCTTCTCTCACTCTCTCTCCCAGCATCTAATTTTAAGTGATGTTCTTTTCTGTTTTTCTCCCAATTTTTGATAGAGCGATCCTTTCTACTTAGAGAACATTTTTACATACTGTTATGTCAGTCTTCTCTTCCTGGTTGATTTTAGTTGTATAGTAAAGTGTCTTTAGTTCACATGACCAGTCTGTCCTGAAGCTTTTCGAGTTATCTCTTAGATACATCTAGTTTGTGTTTTAGTAGGTTTCTTAGGAAGGATTCAAGGAATTTTTACATGTTAGTTAGCTAATCTGTGCCTTTAAATTTAAAGGACAGTTCTAGTTATAACACACATATGTGCTTGGATGTCTTAAAATTTTTGTTTCATTTTATCTGAGTATAAAACAACTATTGTGAAGTTTCTTGACAGTATAATTTTATTCTGCACTAGCGCACCAGCAGAGGGAGGAGCAGAGGGAGAGGGAGAGGGAGAGAGACTCCCTGCTGAGCAGGGAGCCTGGGTGTCGGCCTCCATCCCAGGACCCTGAGATCATGCACGACCCAAGCTGAAGTCAGATGCTTAACCAACTGAGTCATCCAGGTGCCCCAATACTACAGTCTTCTTTTTCTTATAAGTAACTTGGTCTTTTTACCTGGATGTGTAAATAACTTAAGAAAAAAATTTTTTAAGTCTAATAATTTGTATTAGGAATATACTGGGTTGAACTTCCCTCATATAGCGCTTTCTTTCAGTGTGTAGATTCAGGTCTTATTTTGGGAAGATTTGCTTGCAGCACAGTTTGAAATACCTGTCTGGTTCCAATTATATACATATTGAATCACCTACTTACTGTTGCTTTCTTTTGTATCTGTTTCATTATGTTTACTCACTTTCTAATCTGTTTTTTCTTTATTAGGCTTTTTTTTTTTTTTTTAGCGGTGGGGGAAGAAGGGAGTCTATTCTTTTATTGTGTGGGTGTTTAAGACCTTATTTATTTATTTGAGAGGGAGGGAGAGAAAGTGCTGGCCTGAGCTGTGGGAGATCCGGGAAGGGACCGAGGAGGAGGGGAGAGAGACAAGCACACTCAGTGATGAGCTCAGAACCCTACGCACCCACCCAGGGCTCAGTCTCACAACCCTGAGATCATGACCTGAGCCAAAATCAAGAGTTGGCTGCTCATCTGACTGTGCCACCCAGGTGCCCTGTTGGGAATTTTTTGATTAGTGATTCAGTTTCATTGCTGATAATTTGTTCATGAGGTTATACGTTTGTAGGAATTTATCCATTTCTTCTGGGTTGTCCAGTTTGTTGGCATATAATTTTCATAACGTTCTCTTACAGTCCTTTGTATTTCTCATGTGTCTGTTATTTTTCCTCTTTTATTTCTGATTTTGTGTCCTCTTTTTGTCTGATGAGTCTGGCTAAAGGTTTATAAATTTTGTTGACTTTTTCAAAGAACCAGCTCCTAGTTTCATTGACCTTTTTTATTATTGTTGTTTTTTCTTTTGGTTTGTTTTGTTTGTTCCTCCTCTAATCTTTATCATTTCCTTCTTCTGATTTTGGGTTTTCATTGGAAAGGCATAATAGTGCTTCCTATTTTCTAGTCATAATATTTCTGAGCTGTTGTAATTTTGACTTATTGTTCCTTATTAAACTTCAACTATTTTTTAAATTTCTGTCAGGTTATGTTGAAGTAATAGTCATGTTTATCTTTTTTGTGGTTACATTTTTCTCACATTTTTATTATCCGTTAGAGCATTATTTGTTTTGCATTTGATATTTTTCCTAAAGTATATTATTGTAGGTTTTCATTTTAATTTCTAGTGTTTAAACAGGTTTGGTTTTCCAGTAGATTTAGAAGGAAGAACTTCTATAGGCAGAAGGGATGTGGGTTTTGAGCTTTGTGAACTATTTAAAGAAATTTGGACTTTGGAGCTTTTTGCCTTTATAACTGTGTTTTCCAGGAGCCTGGAAACTATTCATTCTTGAAGAGTCACCTTTAAATGTATTTTGCTGTTGTACTTTTGAGGTCTCTGTGACTTAGATCTCTGCCCACCAAGAATCTGAATCTTCTCTCTCCTGGGGTTGACAATTTTTATGCTTTGCTTAATTAGTTCTCTCTTCTCTGTAGTTTCATTTCAGCGTGGGTCTCTGTTCTTCTAAAAGTGAGAGAATGTTTGTGGGATAGTTCTGAAATCCTCTTATAATCTAGAATCACCATTTTTTTTTTTAAATGTTTTCAGCCCCTTACAGATTTCCTGCCCTTTTTTTTTTTGCATTTACCTCATCTTGGAGCCTATGAGAACATTATCTGACTTTATCCAGTTCTCAGATTTCCTTGGTCAGATTATTTTCTATTGCTAGAATTTTAAACTTGTTGGTTCCTCTTTTTTTTTTTTTTTGAAGATTTTGCTTATTTATTTTTGAGAGAGAGAGAGAGAGAGAGTGCGTGCACATAGGTGAGTAGACCTTTAAATTAGAATAGTTAGCACTTTTTCAGAGGTTGGGTTTTTTTTTTTTTTAGTCACCCCAGGTAAAAGAACTCCCCTGCTCTGTGTCAGTTCCTTGTTTGTTTCTTTTATAACACTTTTTATAGTTTATAATCATCTTGTTTACAACTCTGTTTAATTTCAGGTGCTTCTTATTTGAACATTAGCATCACAATTGGGGATCCTGTCTTATCTTACATACCACTGTATTCCTAGAGCCCAGCATATGTTTGGCATATAGAACTCAGTAAATGTTTGTTGAATTAAGTAACTTCAGTTTACAGCAGGGCCCCTCTCCACTATGGTTCTGTGTGAAGTATTTGGGAAGGAGTCAAAACCTCTATAGTATGTCCAGGTATAAGTGGTTTTTGGAGAAGCTATAATTTTTATTGTATGCTCTTTAACTCTATAGCTATGCATATTCAAAATTGATTTTAGTTGATTTCTGTTTTTGCATTTGAATTACTTTCTAATTGAATAATTTTTTGTCTCCTAAGTTTTATGCTATCTCCATTTGTTGTTTATTAAAATATAGAACTTAATGTTTTTGGCCCCAGGTACCCATTCTTGTACCATTATGCTGGTACCCCAGCAGTGTTCACACATAATGGAAGCTCTGTTATAATCAGTGGGTTGTGTGTTGTTACTGACTGTTATGTAGGAAGAGGATTATACATGATACCTTGAATAAAGGATGTAAAAGGCTTTTCATAGGATTGTAGAATGTTAGCATGGTCTCATGAGTGGTGTTTTCTAGAATTGTGTGCAATACATCTGCTCTGATTAGAGCCGGAAGAAACTTGAGACCAAGGAATTTAACCTTTCCCTTTGCACTGAAGATGAAGGAATTAAAACCCTGAGAGATTATGTGACAAGCTTAACTCAACCAGTTAGTGGCCAACCTCCATAATCTTAGGATTCCTAGTCAAAGTTTTAATCTTCTAGCTCCATTTTATCACATCAGTTAACAAAAAGGGGCACAGTTTTTAGTATGGTGTTTTTCTAACTACAAAAAGGAAAATATTCCAGACTTGAATCCTTAAATACTCTGCTTGACTGACTTTTTCACATCAAAATTAGAGGTAGCTTTTGAGTATCTAAAACTCTCAATTTACATTTGACTGGACATACTGATAAGTATCCTGAGCATCCATTAGCAGAAAAAAAATGTTAAATGTATTCAATTTTTTTTTTTGCCCAAGTGCTGCTTTTTATATTTATTTTAAGTGTTCTTAAGAGCAATGATTTAAAAGGTATTGCCAAGTAGGCTTAGGGTTTGAGCATATTTAATCAAAAAAAGATTTTTAATTTGCTTACTTGAACTCAAAATGTCTGGTAAATTATCTTCTCATGATGAATTTTAATAGATTGTTTCTGATGTTATTTGGCAGTATATATTTAGTACATTTAAAAATAGGCAAAATAGAGACATAACTTGGAAAAAGCTAACATTGTATTTCATATTTCATTTGTCCATGTGTTTCACTGTAAATTTTTATAGTCCTAAGTGAAGAATTCAGTTACAGCTTTGTCTTTGTATTCTGTGTCTAAGAAACTTAATGTGGTTCATTTTTATTGTCTTCAGTTTTCATCCTGCATTGGTAGGAATGAAAATGTGTATTTTAAAATTAAAATGGACATTTTAGAAAAACTGGTCAAAATGGGAAATCATTTTAGTCCTCAACCCATCTTCCTTATCAGCTCCTCTTGATCAGTTCTCAGTTATTATTTGCATTTTGTATTTTAAATATATTTTAGGATGGCAGGTACCTTCCCTTAGTAGATTAATTTTATTATTTGAGTTGTATAGTTTCTATACTGAATTGGGTCTTCTGTAACTTTTTTTCTTTGTCATTTATTTTTTTGGACAATAGTAAAAATGTGAAAACTGGTCACTAAATATCTAGAAGGGTGTTGGGTCACACATTTCTTTGGTTGGCAGAAACAGAGCCTCCTGGCAACTGGAACTTAAGCCATGTTGTTGCTACCTGGAGTCATTTCTTTTTTATGTCTGCTACATTCTTATCTTACTACTAACTAGGTTATTCTTTCTCTTCTCCCTCTCATTCTTACTCTGTATATCTTTTTGCTGGTTCTGTTTACCTATACTTTTTTTTTTGTCTTACACTTTTCTTACTGGCCCATCACCATTTCCTATCATTGGTCACTAGCCAGTCTAGATTACCTGTCTTTTAGATAGTTGTTAGGGAAAGTCACAGGTGTAAAACATCACGATCTAGGATTGCCCCTTCAGCAGAGGTTGTAGATGGGATAGTTCCCCTTTTAGAAACCAGAGATAGGGAACTGGTATTTGCTTGACATGTGTACTGTGAGAGGTTAATGTCTCTTGCCTTAGTCCTGAGAATTAGAAGAAGGAAGACTATTATTATATCAGTAGTGGTGATGGGTTTTATAAGGTCTTTGGAAAGTACACCAGGAAATATAGTGAAAAAGAACATGTTTTATAGAATGCTTCCATAGTGGCTCTGTTACTGTATGCGAAGGGCTCTTATTAATTAATAGTCACTGCCCTGAGCTAGTTTCTCATTTGCCTTTAAAGGAACATCTGGGAAGGAGAATTAAAAACAATCTGCAGTCAGCTTAAAACGTTGGGAGATGATCTCTTTCTTAAAAATTTTAAGAGCCAGGGGCACCTGGGTTGCTCAGTGGGTTAAGCCTCTGCCTTCAGCTCAGGTCATCTCAGGGTCTTGAGATGGAGACCCGCGATGGGCTCTTTGCTCAGCAGGGAGCCTGCTTCCCCCTCTCTCTCTGCCTGCCTCTCTGCCTACTTGTGATCACTCTATCTCTGTCAAATAAATAAATAAAATCTTAAAAAAAAATTTTTAAGAGCCAATAAGCTCTTCTGCATCTCCTTTGTCTCTAAAAAGAAAGAAATGTTGAGCCTGATTTTGATCATCTGATCTTAATGTAGTCAGTTTGCCACAAATAAGGAAAGTTTGTCGCCATCTCAACTGTAATATTTTTATTATAATTATTTTTACTGTTTATATGAATAATTTCATTACAAAAATCTGAACAATATGACAAGTAGAAAATTAGTAAAATCCCTGAATAATACTTATGCTTCATCTTAGGGTTATTATATTTGTGCTTGCTTTATATTATTTGATATGAATTGGATCATACTATACATGCTTATAAGTTGTATATAGATATATAAATAATAGGTTTTTTAAATAACAATAGAATCATACGTGCTTCTTTGTATGTTACATTGCAGAAATGTCTCCAAGTTAGCTGACATAGACCTGAAATATTCTTTAATAGAAATATGATGTTCCATGGTTTATATGTTCTATAATTTATTTAATCTTTTCTCTAGCACTATAAAAAATGCATTAAACAGACTTATATGTACTAGTCTTTCTATGTATTTCCTTATGTATTGATGATTTCTTTTTTTTCTTTAAGATTTTTTATTTATTCATTTGACAGAGACCACAAGTAGGCAGAGAGGCAGGCAGAGAGAGAAGAAGGGAAGCAGGCTCCCTGCTGAGCAGAGAGCCCAACGTGGGGCTCGATCCCAGGACCCTGAGATCATGACCTGAGCGGAAGGCAGAGGCTTTAACCCACTGAGCCACCCAGGCGCCCCTGATGATTTCATTTTTATGGGATGCATTCTGACATGAGAGTGCTAAACAAAAGAATATGTACATTGAAAGTTTGTGGGGTTTTTTAAAATTTTCATTTTTTTTTTAAAAGATTTTATTTATTTGACAGAGATCACAAGGAGGCAGAGAGGCAGGTGGGGGTGGGGGGCGGGAAGTAGGCTCCCCACTGAGCAGAGAGCCCAATGTGGGGCTCCATCCCAGGACCCTGGGATCATGACCTGAGCTGAAGGCAGAGGCTTTAACTCATTGAGCCACCCAGGCACCCCAAAAGTTTGTGGGTTTTTTAAAGTTTTTTGTTTTTGTTTTCTTCTTTAGAGAAAGAGAGCAGGGGGAGGGCCTAAGGGAGAGGGAGAATGAGATCCCAAGCCAACTCCGCATCAGGCATGGAGCTCATTTAGGGTTCAGTCTCACAACCCCAAGACCATGACCTGAGCCAAAACCAAGAGTTGGACACCCAACCAACTGAGCCACCCAGGCGCCCCTGTACATTGAAAGTCTAATAGATGCTGCACATTGACTTTCCATATCCATCTTTTCTACCTGATTTCCTGATTGTAGGGATCTAATTTAACCAATTTGATGGGTGAAAATCTTACTCTTAATTTTTTTCCCTGCCAACAAAACACAGGGATTTAGAGAAATTTTTGTAACTATTTACTGGCTATCTTAATGATTTCAGTAACATGCATTCTGCTTATTTTTCATTGGTTTATCTTATTTTCAATGTGAAACAATAGTTGTAAGCATTTTTTTCTGTTGTTTCTGATTTTTCCTTAAGGTGTTTTTCATAATTCAAAAGTTTTTTATCATGTAATAGCTATCTTTTCTTTTACATCTTTTGTATTTCTTGGCAAAAAGATCTTTCCAACACTTTTGGTTGTCTGTATTAGCCCCTAAATACTTTTCCTAATATTTTTATATATGTGTGTATATTTAAATTGTTAACTGGGATTAATTTCATATAAGAAATTATCTTCTCCCAACAGATAATTCAGTTGTATAAACATCATTTAACTAATAACTATCATTTCCCACTGAAATAAAATATCCACTTAATCAAATAGTAAGTTCTAGTCTATACTGGGCTCAATTTCTACGTTTTGTTTTTTTTTTTTATCCTCTGAGCTAGGTCTGTACCTATGCCATTCCCTACTGTTTTTAATTATAGGGACTTGAAGGGTTTATAAAAACTGATATCATGACCTTTCTCACTCTTCTTTTTTATGTTTTCTTGTCTTTTTGTGTGTGTTTATTCTCCTATACAAACTATTGTATATTGTGTACTTTTTAGGTAAAGCTCGCCATACCTCAGATAGTGGGTAGGCTGGAGGTCTTTTTCTATGTTGTTGGTTCTCTGTGGGTTACCAGGAGACACCTCTCAGTATCTGGGTATCCTCAGCTAAGAGGGCAAGTACAGTCTCAGCTTCAGTGGTGAAGGCAACCAAGTCTAGCAGGTTAGCTCTTTCTAAAGCTCTTTGTGGGCCAGGGAGACTTGCAGATTGTCCCAGAAATGCTCATGCAGTCGATACCTTTGTTTCCGGGAGAGACCTGTCCATGGATCTCTTGGTTTTCCTGTGGCCAAGCTTTTGTCGTGATTCTAAAACTTCTGATTCTGGTGTCTGTTACCTGCTGAGCTCAGGAGAGGTACCTAATAGTTGACCTAGTGTTGGGACTGGAGGTTATCAGGATTATCTTCAAGCATCCATCTCTCCAAATCCCCTCAGGCTAACCTCACCTTACTTCTGGTTTGTATTTTAGTTCTCATTTGTTTATTTAAAAAAGACTTTTTAAAAGTAATCTCTCCAGTCAACATGGGGCTCAAACTCAAAATCCCAAGATCAAGTTGCATGCTCCACCGACTGAGCCAGCCAGGCGCCCCATTTCTCATTTATTTTTATTTCAATTTAATATAAGTTTTAAGTTATAGGTAATAAGTACAAGTAATATATTTTATGCTTTGATGGATCTACTTTAATTTTTTTCTTTGTAGTGCAACCTGTTTATATCATTATCAAATATTTATTAAGCATTTTGTGTATAACAGCATTTAGGCTTGGAGTTAGGCATATGCAGGATGAATACCACCCAGTCCCTATTTTCTCAGAAACATTTTATGTGGTCTTTCACATCTTTCCTTAAAGTATTTTCACTTGGCATACATACTTCCTGGGTTTCTGTTTTCTTCATCTTTGTCCCTTTTTAGTCTCCTATTCTCAGCTTTTCTTATCTAGACCCCCAAAGTGATGGACCTCCGCAGAGCTGGACCTCCACAGAGCTTAATGAGACTGTTGGCTTTTCTAGCTCCATTTCATTCCTTAGGTCATCCCATTCAGTGTCATGGCTTTAAATATTTTAGCTATGTTGTACTGGTATCCCTAAAGATACATGTATTTTTTGGTACTGGCATTTCCCCTGAATTTTAGCCTCAGATACCCAACTTTTGAAACTCCAAAAGGCTGTTTAATAAGCATGTCAAAATTCATGAGGCCACAACATATTGCAACTGTTTGCCCCCTTGACTTTGCATGTAGTCGTCCATCTGCTCACTTTTCACATTATGACTGGTTAGCTCCCTCATGTCATTTGTTAACATGAATGATTTTTGTGGTCCCACTGTATCATAGTTTAAATTTATGAGATTTTCCTTCATGCTTTATAACATTCATGTCAAAGTGATTTTTTAAAAAATCCTAGCTTTTTAGCTTTAGCTTTTAACTATGGTATTTTCATGTAGGGTTGTCTTCATTTTGTGTTTTGTAATTCTTTTTTTTTTTTTCTAAGATTTTATTCATTTATTTGACAGAGAGAGTAGGCAGAGAGAGAGGAGGAAGCAGGCTCCCCGCCAAGCAGAGAGCCCAATGCAGGACTCGATCCCAGGACCCTGAGATCATGACCTGAGCCGAAGGCAGAGCTTAACCCACTGAGCCACCCAGGCGCCCTATAATTCATTCTCTTTTTTTTTTTAGATTTTATTTATTTATTTGACAGAGATCACAAGTAGGCAGAGAGGCAGGCAGAGAGAGAGGAAGGGAAGCAGGCTCCCCACTGAGCAGAGGTCCCGATGCGGGGCTGGATCCCTGGAGCCTGGGATCATGACCTGAGCGGAAGGCAGAGGCTTTAACCCACTGAGCCACCCAGGTGCCGCCCCTGTAATTCATTCTTTTTTTTTTTTTTTAATTTTTTTTTTTTTAATTTGTTTGACAGAGAGAAATCACAGCTAGGCAGAGAGGCAGGCAGAGAGAGAGGAGGAAGCAGGCTCCCCGCAAAGCAGAGAGCCCGATGTGGGGCCCGATCCCAGAACCCTGGGATCATGACCCGAGCTGAAGGCAGAGGCCTTAACCCACTGAGCCACCCAGGTGCCCCCCTGTAATTCATTCTTAAAACACTTCTGTGAGGCACTTGGGTAGCTCAGTTGGTTGAGTGTCCAGCTTTTGTTTTTGGCTCACGTCATGATCTCAGGATTGTGAGATTGAGCCCTGTGTTGGGTTCTGTTGCTCAGCATGGAGTCTACTTGAGATTTTCTCTCCCTCTCCCCCTTCCCCTGCTATACAAGTAAATAAATAAATAAATAAAATCTTTGCAAAACCCAGCTTTTCTACTGATTATGAAAATATGTGTTAATTTTAGAAAGCTAGAAATGTACAAAAGGGCAAAAAAGTATCTCATTGAAAGTGGCATTGACAATTTAGTATATGCTCTTTGTCTTTCTCTCCATGCATGAATATTACTACTTACAACAATGATTCATATATGTATACTATAAACTACTTTTTTCTCTTCAGTTACTGTGTAGTGAACAATTTTCAATTACATTTTAAGTTATATCATAGAACATGAGTACAGGGTATTCTGTAACACAAGTCTGTAATAATTTGTCTAATTAATTCCTGATTGTGACAGAATTTGGTTGCTTGCAATTTGCTATTACAAACTGTGCTGTGATGAATGTGGATGATTTACATATCCTGGATTATTTTTTAGGTTAAGTTCTGGGAAATGGAAATAATTCTCAGGCTGTATAGTATAGTAATTAAGAGCATTGGCTTTGGAGTCAGACTGCCTCAGAGTAAAATCCTCACTTCTAAGGTGTATGTATATAGGCAAGTTAATTTCTCTCTCTCATTTCTTAATCTGTACATTGAAGATAATAGTTTAGCACTTCTTAGGTGTATGTATATTTAGGCAGATGAATTTATCTCTCCCATTTCTTAATCTGTGCTCCAGGCTTATCTTTTGAATTACCTGCTCCAATCCTAGAACCAGCAATTTCCCCTAGAATCCCTCTTTTCTTTTCTTAGGGGATGCTGGGCAGAAACCAAGACCTGGGTGCTGGGTGTGCTCACTGCTGCTGGGGTGTCACCACTTCTGGTCCCACTTAGTGAACAGAACTAACAAGTACTATTTGTGTGTTGTTTGTGCATGCATGCACATACATATCTGTAATTATTTTCATATCTTTTTATCTGTGTCCATATTAAACTAAACATTAGTTCAAGTGATGTTCAGTCCACAAGGCTCATTCTAATCTTACTCCCTTTGCTTTTCTATAACTTTCCACACCGAAGTGAGAAGCTTGATTCCACTATCTGCCATCTATTTATTTGTTAAACCCCAGTATACATGTGAACTGATTCAGATTTAACCAATATCTCTGTGAAAAACAGCTTTACCAAATACAGTACAGTTTTTATGTGTGGTTCCATTTTTCTTTATTTAGCCTTATGGTTTCTGGTGAAAGCACCATCTTCCAAAGTTACTTATATCACTTCCTTTTTTCACCCACAGTTCTGCTTTTGACCTTGTGCTTTGAAGACTTCTTAATCTAGGGGCTCCTGGGTGACAGAGTCTGTTAAGCATCTGACTCTTGGTTTAGGCTCAGGTCATGATCTCTTAGTGTCATGAGATTAAGCCCTGTGTCAGGCTCCATGCTCAGTGTGGACTGCTAAAGTTTCTCTCTCCCTCTCTCTCTGTCCCTGCTCTCACCCATGTTCTTTCTTTCTCTCCAATAAATAAATCTTTAAAAAAAAAAAAAAGCTTCTTAATCCAAAGATTGATTGTATACCTATACATATACATACATGATGTTGCATATAATACATATATAACATCCTATATGTAGTATATAACAATATCATTGTGTGCAATATAATAATATATCTAATATGTATAAATGGAATTTATTTATTCTTAGGTATTTTATTTTATTTTCTTACCTTAAATTTCTAAATACACCTGTTCACTTTGGCACTTGGGTATTAAGTAGAAGTATATTTTTCTTGCTTTTCTCCATTGTTTGAAATGCTGCCTTTATCATATTTTTTAGATCTTAGATATACTAGAATTTTTCTGTTTCTTATTCTGTTTGTCTTTTTGTTCAAGTTCCAGACATTATATAACTTTATGATAATTTCAGCTTCCGGTAGATTATTCCTCTTTTTGCATATTTGTGTTCATTTATAATTTTAATTATTTGTATAATTTTCTTTTCTTTATTTCAGGAACATTTTAGTGGATAAACCAAATGACCAATCTTCAAGATGGTCTTCAGAGAGCAACTATCCTCCCCAGGTAAGAAGATAGCTCCTGATACCATTTAGAATAGGCATTTAATTGACATCAGTTATCTGGAATTCATTAATAACTTACTCAGTTTTTGAAATTGTGAGATAGATTTTTATTTCCTTTTTTGTTGTTGTTGAAATGTTGGAAGAGGTTTTTTTCGTAGTCAAGTGCAGTGTGGAATTTGATGAAACATAGACTTTTTACTCTGTCTGCTGGAACATTTCTTTCTTTCTTTACTTTTAAAGATTTTATTTATTTTAGAGAGAGAGAGGGCACGTGAGCAGAGGGAGAGAGAGAATCTCAAGCAGATTCTGTGCTGAACACAAAGTCCCTTGCAGGGTTCAGTTTCACAACCCTGAGATCCTGACCTGAGATGATTTAAGAATTGGGTGCTTAACTGACTGAACCACCCAGGTTCTCCTTTCTACTGGAGCTTTAAAATCTAGTATGTATTTTTTTCGACATTACTAATGATGCAAAATTAAGTTTCTTGATACCTTTTGAGGAAATGTTAATGGAAAGAACTGGTTATGGTGCCATTGCTGTTTTGAGCAGTAACTGATCTGAGTGCCAGTATGAGCAGTTTTTATGACTTCTATTGTACTTAAACTCCAGTCAGTCTGTAAATGTTTAAGGAAATGTTAGTAAGTTGAACTTGGATTCAGTAACTCAATGACTGCCTTTTAGGGAAAATAAACTTGATATAGTTTGTTATTTTACTAAAGTGGTATATTTAGGTGATGTCAAGACGATGAACTAAATAACTTTCCTTGACAAGTGGTATCTGAGGTCATTTCAATTTAAAAATAGTCATTCTTTCAGTTATATACTTTAAGCATTGAAACTTATTATGTCCATCTCCTTGAGGAAACGACTGCTCTGATAGATAAAGCAGATGGTAAGTAAAACCTACTTTTTTGTTCTAGTGTAATTTTTGGAAGCCTAACCTCTATACTTATTTTTCCTTTACATATATAAATGCGTATATAAATATGTATATATGCATACCTTCTTTGGATCACGTGGTATTTAAATGTTCTATTGCAGGGGCATCTGGGTGGCTCAGTCAGTTAAGTGTCTGACTCTTGGTTTTGGTTCAGGTCATGATCTCAGTCAGGGTCTTGAGATCAAGCCCTGAGTTGGGCTCTGTGCTCAGCAGGGAGTCTGCCTCTCTCTCTCTCTCTTCCCCTCTGCTCCTCCCACAGCGCATGTGCGTGTATGCACATGCTTTCTCTCTCAAATAAATAAATAAATAAAATCTTTAAACAAGTAAATGTTCTAGTGTAAAGTGTACATCCGAAGAATATATATTCATACTTTTTTAATGTATTTATAAGGAATAATATCTATTTATTCATTAACTTTCTTTAGAAATATAAAACATCCATGACCTTTTGAAACCTCTTGTGAGCTCCATCTTATATTTGTCCTCTAACTCCTCCCCAGTAACTGTAATTTCATGCTTTGTTAAGCATTTTCTTACTGTATTGTATATGTATGTTTATACGTGTGCTGTGATTTAGGTTTTATCTAAGATTTAAGCTTTGACTTTATATAAACCTAAATTGAATCACTCATTATAAATCTTGATGTGGTTTTTTTTTTTTTTTGCTTTACATATAATTGTACTTTCTTAATTTTCACTACTGTATAGTATTCCAGTGCATTAACCTGCCAAAATGTGTCTATCCATTTTGCAGTTGATAGGCTTTTCGGTTTTTTATCGTTTTTTGCTATTATGACTAGGCTGCTATGAACAATTATGTATGTTGTTGTGTCCTGGTACACATGTACAAGATTTTCTTTAGGATATATGCCATGGAGCACAGTTGTTGGATCATAGGGTATATATATGTTCAGATAATGCAAAACTGTTTTACAGAATGGCTATATGATTTACTCTCATTGACAGCATATGAATGTTATTGTGCATTGCTTTCTCCCCTTCACTTTTATGGCTCATTTTTAGGTTTTGCCGGTCTGTTAGATCTTTGATTATAACTCACTATGCTTTTTATTTGCATTTTCCTGTTTATATTCAAGCCTTTTTGCATATGATGATGGGCTTACATTGTGTATGTTGTTGGTGCATGAACCCCACCCACTGCATCCTGAGTTTGAATTCATTGTGTTTTTAATCATGCTTTTCTTATTCACATTTTCATTTTACTTAAATTGAGCCCTCAAATTTGGTGTGTATTTGTTTTTACTCAGTTGTTTTTATGTTTTACCAATGAGTTATATATAGCTTTTTTATTATTAGTGAAACTGTGGTAACCTCTTTACTGTGAAATTTTCTTTATTTGTCATGGAACAGTATTTCAAGGCAGTAGTATTTAATGTGTTTTTACTTATTTATTTGCTTATTCATTCAAAACTTATTTAGTAAGCACCCATGCAGTACTAAACTTTGTAGTAGTGAACTATTGTCTTTCCTCTTAATGAGCCAAGAGATACCTTAAATCAATTAATATTCAGTGTGGTAAGTGCAGGAGTAGAAGTTACTTAAAGTTTATATGATTTATTTTTTATTTTTTTTAAAGATTTTATTTATTTATTTGACAGAGAGCGATCACAAGTAGATAGAGAGGAAGGCAGAGAGAGAGAGGGAAGCAGGCTCCCTGCTGAGCAGAGAGCCCGACTCGGGACTCGATCCCAGGACCCCGAGATCGTGACCTGAGCCAAAGGCAGCGGCTTAACCCACTGAGCCACCCAGGCGCCCAAGTTTTTATGATTTAAAAGAAACTAAATTAGGGCGCCTGGGTGGCTCAGTGGTTTAAGCCACTGCCTTTGGCTCAGGTCATGGTCTCAGGGTCCTGGGATCGAGCCACACATTGGGCTCTGCTCAGCAGGGAGGCTGCTTCCCTCTCTCTACCTACTTATAATCTGTCAAATAAATAAAGTCTTTTAAAAAAAATAAAGAAATTAAAGATATTTGTAAGGAATAGGAAACTTTAAAAAGTGATTTAACAGATTTGAAAAAAAGAACCAAATCAAACTTCATTAAATGAAAAATACAATAATAAAAATTAATTTTGACCAACTGTACTACTAATAAGAATGTAATAGGAAGAAAAATAAGTATTTTTGAAGGTGCAGTGTATTGGTAACTAAGAAGTGAAGAGTGATGGGGCCAAGATTGAGGAATATACAGGAACCCAGAGAGGGGTTCTATTTTAGGGCCCCTTTTCCAGTGGGTTTCTATTGATTCCTGAAGAAGTGGTCAAGATACTGAAAAGCTAAACAGCACTTCTGACAGACTCTTGAGGCCAGAAGATAAAGGTCAGAAATCAGAACCTGGAATGTGGTAGAGTAGCAAATTACCATACTCTGGGTTAGGACCCTGAAGCTATGTTTGAGGAGTAAAGGAGAACCAGAGATAATAACTGTGGCCCTTAGAGGGACTGAAGCCCAATTTCATATTATCTCAGTCCTTGAAATTTGATTAAAATAATCAAGAAGTGGGGCACCTAGGTGGCTTAGTGGATTGAGCATCTGCCTTAGGCTCTGGTCATGATCCTAGTGTCTTGGGACCAAGCCCTACATTGGGCTTCTTGCTCAGTGAGGAGTCAGCTTCTCTCTCTCCCTCTGTGCTCTCTCTCAAATAAATAAATAAAATCTTAAAAAAAAATTAAGAAGTGGTAGTATCACTAGTCATGGACCTGCAGCAGATATAACTCTTTAAGAAGAAGATAATATCCAGGGCGCTTGGGTGGCTGGCTCACTGGGTTAAGCCTCTGCCTTCAGCTCAAATCATAATCTCAGGGTCCTGGGATCGAGTCCCGCATTGGGTTCTCTGCTTGCCTCTCTGCCTGCTTGTGATCTCTCTCTCTGTCAAATAATAAATAAAATCTTCAAAAAAAAAAAAAAAACAAACCAAAGATAATATCCTAGGCATCTAGGTTTTTTTTAGTTTTCCATATTTGATATCTACCAAAAATAAGAGTTTACAGATAATAGAATTTTAGGTATAGGTTTTAAAATAAGTGTATTAAAGAAAAAAAGGAGATGAAAATCAATAATGAACATTATGGCAGGGAGTTGGGAACTATTAAAAAAAAAAAAAAAAAAGAAATGAAAAATATAGTAACCAGAATTGCAGATTGCAATATTGAGAATAAAAAAGAATTATTCAAAAACACTTTCTAAAATGTAATGTGCTTTATGTAAAGTGGCAGTATTATTATCATAGATCACTGAGAAAATAATTATTGCCAATTACTTAACCTTTGTAATTTATTTTAATAATAAACTACTACCCAACCTACATATTTCAGAGCACTTAAGAGGGTACTCAGGATATACAACTTACTTCTAATATTTTAATTTTGGATAAAGAGAAACCTTTTTTTTTTTTTTAAAGATTTTATTTATTTGACAGAGAGAGACACAGCAAGAGAGGGGAACACAAGCAGGGGGAGTGAGAGAGGGAGAAGCAGGCTTCCTGCCAAGCTGGGAGCCCAGTGCAGGGCTTGATCCCAGGACCATCCCAGTGGAAGGAAGGCAGATGCTTAACGACTGAGCCACCCAGGTGCCCTTAATTCATGAAGTGTTACCATATGATTAGTATGGGAATTGTCCATATTTGTTTTTAATGATTCTAAATTTCCCTCCCGCCAAGACAATATGGTAATTTTAAGAATTTGGTGCATATACTAACAACTTCCACCTTTCTAAAGCTCTGAGAAGTATTTCTGTTTCTAGCGTGTTTTGGTTTTATAGATAGTTGATTCTGTTATTCACAGTTAGTTATGTTTTGTAAAGTTGCTATGAACACTGCACTAGTGAATACTGAGCCGTTGCTCCACGGGGAAGTACAGGGTTAGAGTCCTCTGTGTCTATGGTCATAACATTTTTGTCGGCTGATCAGTACATAACCTTACTTTAAATGTGTTTCTGTTTGTAGGCACTGTAATTTATATATATTTTATTTATTCATCAGCATTGAACTTACAGCCTTAGCACTCTAACTCATGCCTGAATGAAGCTTGAAGTAAGAGTCCAGAGAGAATGGATCACAGTATGTGTGAGTCTTGCCACAGGGAAGCCAGATAGTTTTCAGTCTTTCTCACGATCTGCCTGATGGCATGTGGCAGACTCTTGAGAAAACTAAGGTTTTGACTCAGATTTAGCCAGAGAAAAAATAATGTTCTAAGAGACTTTTCCACATACGTCTTTGTGTAGGTCCTGTGAACTCAGAAACGCTTCACGTAGAGGCAGCACCCCCGGACTCGTGTTTCACAGCTCTCGGTGCTCTTTGCTGCAGGAGTGCAGCGGCCTCTTCATTAGAACTTTTCAAGCCAGGTGGGCACTGAAGGAGAGATTGAAATTCCCCTGGGGCTCAGGGAATGTCTTTGAAATTCCTTTTGAAAAGGGGGCATCACTGCCCCAGCCTGGCACCTATTTCTTCCATAAGGCACATCACAGCCTTCTCATGGTTAGAAACATAGGACATCACTTCAGTACTCTTTTTGGGGATCATTTTAGACAGCAAGATCACCAACAGAAAGCCCAAAGGTATAAAAGATGTGGCATTACATAGACGGTGCAAAGAACATTTGTTTATAGTACAATAGAGTTAAACCAAGAAAGCATAGTGTCCCTTGTTTGACCTCAGCTGGGAAAGTGTGTATTGGGCAACTCAGATTTTTTTTGCCATTCAGCACATGTCTGGGAATGACTGGAAGTGCTGCCATTATTGATTTTGTTGCTGAAAATAAATTTTAGTGAGTAGGCAAATTCACAAATAAGGAATCTATAAATAATGAGAAGTGACTGTATGGTGACTAATAATTCATTTATTGTGTCTTGAACAGGTTTGAGAATCAGAAAGAAAAAAACAAAGAGGACTCTGAAAAACCAAAATCGTTGTGATTAAATTTTAGGTCCTGGGGGTAGGGGTCTTTCCTAGAATCTACTTGGTTACAATGTTACTCTGATTAGTTGTTTCCTCAGGTTTCAGCACCTGGAAGTAATTTTGTGCAAGGGAGACAGAGCTGTAAAAGATAGGGACATTAATGTCCAGCTGACACCTGACATAAAGGGTCATGAGGGAAAAGATAGAAAAATCTAAGTAACAAATAGAAAAACAAAAGTGTAATGTTTGGGGGTATTTATTGGAAAAATGGATTAGTACTCTATAGTGTACATGTTTCAGTAGACATTGCATACCTTCCTCAGTTTTACTTACTGGAAAAAATAAAGTAATGATCGTTTTTATTCTTGTCCTCATTTCTCTACCCATTGCAGTTTTGCCACAAAGTACCCCAATTAAACTTTTTACCTTTATTCTAAAATTTTGTCACTAGGGTAATCATAATGCAATTCTATTGGATATGATTCCGATTGGAATTTTTATTCTAATTCTGAAGAATTTGATTGTCAATCTTGAACACTTATGTGGTTTGTGATTTTAACATTGCCCTCATTATGAAAGCTCCCTCTGTTTTATTTTGCTTTTGCTGTAATAGCAGATCACAAATTAGCTGTACGCCACTTACTAGCTTGCAGTTGCACAGCAGTAAGTCCAGCATGGCGGTGTTGGGTTCTGTGCTCAGGCTGAAATCCAGGTATTGGCTAACTTCTCACCTGCTGGCTCTGGGAAAAAATGAGCTTTGCTGTTGTCAGAATTCAGTTGCTTGTGGTTATAGGACTGAGGATCTCATTTTCTTGCTGGCTGTCAGTTAAGAGCTATTCTTAGTTCCTAGACCCTGCCTACATTCCTTGCCACATGGCCCCCTTCATTTTCAAGGGAGCAGTGGTGCATCGATTCCCCCTTGTGCTTTGAATTTCTCATTTCTTGTCCCTGATCTCTAGACTCAGAGTTAAACGGCTCATGATTAGGTCAGGCCCACCCATATTATCTGTTTTAATTAAAATGAACTGACTGGAACGTTAAGTATATCTAGCATAATTCCTTCATTGCAGTCCCTGGATTAGTGTTTGACTGACTGTTTGAGAGAAGGTTTGGTACATCAGGGACCAGAAATTATGCCTGCAGTACCTTCTCACCTTTATGTCTGTAGCTTTCATTCATTCAGTTCATTATGTACAAATTTAATGGCTGCTGTATCTCAGACTCTCTTGTAGGTATTTGACTAAGGAAAATCAGTGAGGTATAAGCAGGACATAATCATATTTCTGGCCTGATAGAGCTTATTTTTTGAGGAGAGAGACAATACACAAAATAAATAATGTATTAAGAGGTGAAAAGTGCTTTTGCAATAATCCTGGCAATAATCCTGAAGCTTTTGCCTGGGTGGTGGTTGCCCCGGTGAGGAAAGCGGACTATGAAGGCACTTTAAGAACGTGAGATCATATTATACATTTTTAAGCCTTTTGCTAATACGTAAGCAAATACAAAAGATGAATGTTGCCTCTCTTTTCTCTTCTGGCTGGGTATTTGACAAGGAAGAAAAGGTAGGCGAGATTCTTGCTTTTATATTCTCTCTTAAGTTTTATATGCCTTCTGTCTCTGTCGCATACTGTTGTAAATAGTCTGCCATGGACTCTATGGAAACTAGGGTCAGAGTTCACCTCCTAGAATTGTGTTTTTTCGTACGTAAAAATAAGGCTTTAAGGTTATCATGTACTCTTTAAGTGTTTTATTTCTGGATTTCTAAATTTTGTATTATGTGGAAGTCTTTTTCTGAAGGTGGTGGGTAAATGGAAGTATTACTCTATTGCTAATTAACATCAAATCTTTCTTTTTTTTGATAGCAGAAATACTTGTTTTGTATCTATCATAGAGTCATAGGACTCCTTTCATTCTACTTTGTGTTGTGATTAGTTGTTAGTGTGTGTTTTCCTCATTAGATTACAAGATCCTGAAAAAGTAGCATTCTGTTTTACTAATTTCTGTATTTCCCTTTCAGTGGTGTCATGACAAAGCTGGGACTTTTGTGTTTGCTGTGATTAAAAAAAAAAGAAAAAGAAGTATTATATAGAAAATCAGTGTGCTAAGGAATTTGATTCGAGTCTAATTTAAATGTTTGAATTGTTATGCAGTGTCCAGCAGGCAGGCACACATGTCACATTAGTAAGTAATTATATTTATCTAGGAATGAAATACAAGTATTTTTCTTTAAATTTATGTCTGTTGTTTTTTTCAAATGGGTCTTAAGTTGTCAGTACATAAATACTTACTAAGTTGTTTAGACCTAACTACTTAATAAATGGAACTGTTAATATTTATTTTGGCTTTGGATGCTGTATTATCTGTTGATGTGTAATAAATTACCCCAAACTTAGCAGTAAAAAACAAGCATTTATTATTTCATTCTGTTACTGAGGGTCAGGGATCTGACAGTGGCTTAGCCGGGTGGTTGTAGCTCAGGGTGTCCTTGAGGTTGCAGTCAAGGTGTTGGGCAGACTGCAGTTATTTCAAGGCTTGCCTGGGGTTGGAGGATTCACTTTCCTGGTTCTCCAGCTTGTAGATTGCATATGGTGGGATTTCTTAGCCTCCATAATTATGTGAGCCAATTTCCACAATAAATCTCTTACGTATCTTTCTATATATCCTATTTCTGTTCTGTTTCTCTGGAGTATTCTAATATACCAACTGTCTTCCATTTCCATGGTTCCCCAACTTTTACTTTCCTGGTGCTTCTGGTATGTCTACTCTGCTAGTGCACTTAGCCCCAGACTAAAAGCTTTGGAGCGAGGACCTGCTTCACAGCGTTTTGGCTCCCCTTCTTTCTGTGAGCATGCACTTCTCACCAGAGTTTGCCTCTGTGCACTCGGGTATTCTGTATCTTCAGATATTTCCTTTTTTTAAAAATCATAGGAGGTTTTATTTTTTTTCTTTTTCAGCCAAGAGATTGTTTAAAATGTCTAGCTTCTAGAGATACTTCAACGAATAATAACACTCATTGCTACAGGGATTTGGGAAGAAGGGTACCTATACATTCTGAAATCTGAAATTAAAAATCTGGATTATTACAATCTTTTTGAATAATACCTGGCAAGGGCCATTGATACTGAGAGTACATTTGTCCTACTCAGTCCTTCCCAGGACTCTGCCTCTTAGAAATAAGAGGATCAATATGTTAAATGTACATAATTATTAATACAGCAATTCTTGCATAATGTAGTTTTGGGGAGAAAAAGAATACCTATCTGTAGGGGAAGGCTAGAATACATTTTTCATGGGATATTGTTAGGCATTTAATTTAAATGATCTACTAGTTAACTTGGAGGGATTTCTACCATAAAGTGAGAAAAGCATGATGCAGAGAAACATCTACAATAAGATCCTACTGTTGTTACCTGAATAACAACTCTCTCACCAGTATGTATGTAGGTATGTATATATGTGGTTATGTATATATATTTGTATTTGATGCAGTGAGCCCAGATAAAGATAGGAAAGGACACATATCTGATTGTTAGCATTGGTGAGAGGAAGAGATGAGGAAAGAAAAAGAGAAAACAAAATCAGTTACTTAAAAAGTTAATCTCATTAAAAATAGCATATATGATATTCCACTTATGTAAAGAATGTGTCTGTGTGAGTTTTTGCATACAGTGTTAAACTGAATTAGTACCAAAATGGTGGTGGTGGTTATATCAGGATAGTGGATTTTTAATTTCTTTGAAATTTCATTCTCACACTTTTAAAATCTGTTTTTAAGTTTAAATTAAAGCCATTTTCATTGTGATAGGGCACACATATTTGCAGACCTAATGAGAAAATACTGCTTTTAATTTGGAATCATCTGTGCTGGTAGGAAGTAATTATAGCATGAATGAAAACCCCCTAAATATTTTAAGATAGTAATTGCACCCTTCTCCCTCATCAGAATGTTTTATCAGAGTTACTGACCCTGCGATGGGAAACCTGTTTTTCAAGGTCACTGGCAAATATCCTGGCATTGGTTAAAATGTACGTTTAGCAACACATGTCTTGATAATTGCTTTAAGAAAGATCAGATTATAACTCTTCTAAAATTATAAGCTTCTTCTGTGGTAGTTTGAGTAAAAGTTATGATTTTAGGTAATAGTCTTTGCTTTCTGGGGCCAGAGAAGGCAGTTAAAATGTTTAACAAACAACAAGCATTCTTCTTTTTGTATAATCTAAACAAGTCAGAGAAACTTTGTGATTATTTAATACAGTTGGGGTGTGTGTGGTGGGTGGGTAGATGTATGCTTTCATTTTTGTGGTATATTTATGTTTTTCTTTCTCTGATGAATCATAACAAGGATATTATCAGGGTAAGTGCAAAGTGAGGAAGGAAATACATAAAATATATGCATTTCAGTATAATTTCTAGGATACCAGTAAATTTATAAAGTGTTTTAATGGTATTTTGTCCAAATTTGTAAAAGGAGCATTGTTTATAGGGCATAATACATTTTTAATCAATGTATTATTAAATGTAATATAATTCACATGGTCCTTAGGCATACAGTATTCATTTTGAAAAATGCACTCATAAATATAATTCATACCTCTATCAAGATATAAAATGTTTCTATCCCCTCAGAAAGATCTTTTCTGTCTCTTAACAGTGAAAATCTCTCCCACCCTCCATCCAAAGGCACCGTCTAGATTCTTTTGGCATAGATTAGTTTTTTATCAATTCTAAAATTTTAATATAAACTGAGTCATAGAGTATATTTATACATGGCTTTTTATGTGCAGAATGTTTATCATGTTTATCCATGTTGTTGCATGTGTCAGTATTACATTCTTTTCATTACAGATTACCATTCTCTTCTATGGATATACCATACTCTGGTGTTGGTTTTTTTTTGTTGTTTTTTTTTTTTTTTTTGGTTTGGTTTTGTTTTGTTTTAAGATTTATTTATTTATTAGAGAGAGCGAGAGTGGGGAAAGGGGCGGAGGGAGAGAGAATATCCAGGCAGACTCCTGCTGAACACGGAGCCCAACGTGGGGCTTGATCTAATGAACCATGAGATCATGACCTAAGCTGAAACCGAGAGTCAGATGCTCCAGTGACTGAGCCACCCAGGCACTGTAATTTGTTTACCCATCCTGTTTATGAACATTTGCGTTGTTTCAGTTTTTGGTGATTATAAATAAAGCCTTTATATGCATTCTTTTTGAAGATTGTACAACTAGTAAGTATTTTTTTATTCTTTTGGGTTTATATCGAGAGGGAGAGCTGTTGCATTGTAAGGTAGGGGTATATGACTTTCTATAAAATTATCAGACTCCCAGTTGCTTCACAGCCTCAGCAACATTTGGCATTGACACACATTTTAATTTGAGTGATTATTGTTAGTGTGAAGTGGTTTTAATTTATAATTCTTTGATGACTAATGATTTAAGAACTTTTTTCCATTTGCTTATTTGTTATTCATTTATCTTTTTGTGGATCGTTTCTGTTTGCTTTTCTTATCACTGAGTTGTAGGAATTTCTTATATTTTTTCTGGATATAAATTCTTAGTTATGTATTGCACATATTTTCTCTAAGTCTGTGGCTTGCTTATTCATTTTTTAAAGGATTTACTTATTTATGTATTTGAGAGAGAGAGAGAGTACACGCATGTGCGTGGAAGCGCAAGTGAGGGGAGGAGCAAAGGGAGGGAGAATAATATCCAAGCAGACTCCTGCTGAGCATGGAGCCCAACAATTGGTGCTTGATTCACAGGACACAGGAGATCATGACTTGAGTCTTAACCAAGAGTTGGACATTTGACCGACTGAGCCACCCAGACACCCCTTATTCATTTTCTTAATACTAACTTTTATAATTCTTAAAATAGCTATTAAGGTATAATTATTGTACAATAAACTCACATTTTTTGGGTATAATTTGAAAACTTTTAATCCATATACCCTCAAAAATATCACTACATTTAAAATATTAGACATATCTACTACCCCAGAAGTTTCTTATATCTCCTTTTTTTTTTTTTTAAGATTTTATTTATTTATTTGACAGAGAGAGATCACAAGTAGATAGAGAGGCAGGCAGAGAGAGAGAGAGAGAGAGGGAAGCAGGCTCTTCTCAGCAGAGAGCCCGATGCGGGACTCAATCCCAGGACCCCAAGATCATGACCTGAGCCGAAGGCAGCGGCTTAACCCACTGAGCCACCCAGGAGCCCCTTATATCTCCTTTTAATTTACCTCGCCTACCTCCATCTCTATCTCTAGGCAACCACCGATCTGTATTCTTTCATTATTAATTGATTTACATTTTCTAGGATTTTATTTAAATGGAAAAACTTAGTATGTATTTCTTTTGTCTGATTTTACTCAAAGATATCTTGAAATTCATCTGTACTGTTTGTGTCAGTAATTCATCCATTTTTTTTCCTTAGCTGAATTCTCTTTTATCTTACATATCAATTTATTTCTCCTATTACCTGTTGATGGACATTAGATTGTTTCTAGTTTTTGTTAACAAATAAAGATGCTGTGAAAAGTAATGTACAAGTATTTATGGCTCTAATTTGCATCTTAAAAATAATTAGTGATGTTGACTATCTTCTTGTATGCCTGTTTTACCTTCCCTAAATGTTCTTTGGTGAAGTGGATATTCCAAGGTTTGTGCATTTTAAAATTTGGTTGTTTTCTTATTATTGAATCTTGAGGTTTTTTAAAAGTTTTATATATAAGCTCTTTATCAGACACTTGATTTGCAAATATTTTCTCATCTTCTATTTTACCCCCTCCCCCCAGCTCCTACTTTCTTTCTCTCCTAATATTGGAGGGAGTCTTTATTAAGTATGATGCTGGCCATGGATATTTTATAGATGTCCTCTGTCCATTGAGAAAGTTGCCTTTTTTTTTTTTTTTTTTTTTTAAAGATTTTATTTATTTATTTGACAGAGAGAGATCACAAGTAGACAGAGAGGCAGGCAGAGAGAGAGGGGAAAGCAGGCTCCCTGCCGAACAGAGAGCCCGATGCGGGACTCGATCCCAGGACCCTGGGATCATGACCTGAGCCGAAGGCAGCGGCTCAACCCACTGAGCCACCCAGGCGCCCGAAAGTTGCCTTTTTTATATAGTTTTCTGAGGGTTTCTAATCCTGAATGGGAATTGATTTTGTTGTCGTTGCTCCACACCTTAAAAACCCTTTTGTGTTTCTCTACTCCAGCTGGAATAGAGTCCTGATTTCATAATATAGTCAGCAAGATGGGCTGTCTGTTCCCCTAACCTATAAATCCTGACTCACCTTGTGACTTGACTTTGACTACCAGGAAATTCTATGCAAATGTTATTGCAACTTATGAGCAAGGCCTCAAGAGGCCTTATAGCTCTGCTGTCTCTTAGAACTCCAAGAGCACAATGCTCTGAAGAAAGCCCACCTGACCTCCTTGAGAATACAGTCCTGTATGGAGAGGCTCAATTATCCCAGCAGGGTTCTGCTTCCTCAATTCCACCTCATACAAGTCCACTTCTCCAGCCATTCTGCCTGCCACATGACTGAGTCCTCATGCTACCATTGGAAGAACTGTCCATTGAACTCACAGAATCTTAAAACCTCATAAGTCACTGTTGTTTTCAGACACAGCCCAAGACATACATAGATATGGATCTATACTTTTCTAGTCTTATTTCCATCTTACCTATTTCCTTGCCAGTCCTTTCGATGACAGTAAATGATATTCCCAATTACTCAAATTAGAAGCTAAATCATCCTTGATACCTCCCTCCCCTTCCTACATCCAACTATCACTAAATTCCATTTATTCTGTCTCCAAAATATATCAGAGCTGTCTAATCCTCTTCATCTCCATACCATTCTAGGCCAAATCTTCATCTCATCTCTTGCTTGAATTATTGTAACAACATCTAACTGGTCTGTCAGCTCCTCTGATTTATTCTCCACAAAGCACGCTGTGTGTGTGCGTGTGTGTGTAACATTGAGATCTTGGCTTCCCATTATATTTAATAGATCCCACTGTGTTTATAATTCAAACTCCTTATAATGGCATAGAATGCCCTGGTGACTGCCTACTTCTTCAGTCACAACACATACCATTTAACCTTGCTGGTTCTGTGTAGTAGGTTGAGTAGTGACCCCCCTGAAAAGATATATGGAACCCCAAAATATGATCTTAAGGTCTTAGGAGATGTAATTAACTTAAAGATCTCAAGGTGAGATCATTCTGGACCAGCTAAGGCCCTAAATCCAATGAGGAGCATCTTTGTTCAACACAAAAAGATGCCAGGAAGAAGGCCATGTGAACATGGAGGCAGATAGCCACAAGCCAAGAACTCCAGGAGCCCCTAGATACTGGAAGAGGAAAAGAAGGATCCTCTTCTAGAGCTTTCAGAGGGAAATGGTCCTGCCAGCACCTTGATTTTAGGCTTCTGGGTTCCAGAACTGTGAAAGAATAAGTTTCTATTGTTTTTTAAACCATCAAGTTTGTGGTAATTTGTTATGGCAGTTTGAGGAAACTTATAACATACTCTGTTTCATCCTTTAAGCACCCTTGAAGCACTTTCATTGCTAAACCTATCTAAAGCTCAAAAGTCCTGCTACCACTAGCTCCCCTATCCCATTTTCTTCCTTTATATCACCCTATTCCTTATAAGTTGTAATTATTTATATGATTAAAAAGGATGTTTAAAATCACCTTTCTCATGTTGAAAAAAATATCTCAAGACTGAAACTGGGAACAAGTTTTGAGCTGTAAAGTTTTTTATTGTTGCTTAATTCTGTGGCTGAATTACAAACCATTGAGATAGTTCTTTGATTTTCTGTGTGTGCCTCCCGCTTTTGGAAAAGAGATTGTGATGCATTATGTTTTATTTTAAGATTAATATATTGATACTTACATATTTAAAATTCAAAGGTTGATATATAGTGTCATGGAGGAAGAACTTCCTCTGCACGGTGTTCCTTCTGGCTGGACTTAGGGTCAAATTGCCGTGAGACAGATTAACAGGAGAAAAATCAAATTTAATAGGTGTACATATGGAGTCCATGCAGACATGAAATTCCAAAGACAGTGAGGCAACAGGAAGGTTACATGAGCTAAGACAAAAGGTAGGCTCTAAGGATAGGAAGGGGAGAAAGTTCAATAGCAAGAAGATGAAAGGAGATGTTTGGAAAAACAAGGTTTCAGAGTTCTACAGTTAAGTTCCTTAGGTAAAGGGGAGCCTCTGTTAATAGCTCTTTTCCTGGTTTAGGCTCTTATTACCAGCTTAGCAGTTGACAGGGAGGCAGAGTTTTTCCTGCATCTGCTGGGTTTTGATTACTTTTAACTCAAAGTAATCTTTATGCCAAAGTGGCCTGTCCCAGGGCAGCCTGCCCTTGACCCCCTATGATAGGTTCTAAAATAGGTTTTCTAAAATGTTGGTTCTAATGAACTTTTTTTTTTTTTTAGCTTTTATTGCTATACCTACAGAAGTTATTTCTCCAAATTAAAAAATAATGAAAGCCTATTTAATTATGGGACAACACTCTTTAATAATAGCAGTACCCAGCATTTATGCTCAAGAGTTGGGAAATGGAAATGATAAAATTTATGAATAAAGTTAAAATGTGATTAAACATTAAAAGTTTTTAAATTTTTTATTGCATGAGTATACCAAACTTACTTAACTGGTTTACCAGAACCTTTGGGTTGTTTCAATTTTTTTTTTTAAAGATTTTATTTATTCATTTGACAGAGAGAGAGAGATCACAAGTAGGCAGAGAGGCAGGCAGAGAGAGAGAAGGGGAAGCAGGCTCCCCGCTGAGCAGACAGCCCGATGCAGGGCTCGATCCCAGGACTCTGGGATCACAACCTGAGCCGAAGGCAGAGGGTTTAACCCACTGAGCCACCCAGGTGCCCCAATTTATTTTTTATTTTTATTTTTATTTTTATTTTTTTTAAGTAGGATCCACACCCAGTTTGGGGCTTATAACTCATGACCCTGAGATTAAGAGTCACCTGCTTACCAGTTGAGCCAGCCAGGTGTCCCAAACATTAAAAATTTCCCCTGAGGTGTGTTTGTATCAGACCACTGTGTTTTGTTTCAGACTAGAGAGTTTACATTTTATTTGTATAACTTTTTTTTTTTTTTTAAACAGAATGCACATGAGCAGGGAGGGGAGAGGCAGAGGGAGAGAGAGAATCTTAAGCAGACTCCACACTCAGTGAGGAGCCCACCGCAGGGCTTGGTCCCCCAACCCCCGAGATCATGACCTGAGCCAAAGTAAGAATTAGAAGCTCAACTGACTGAGCCACCCAGGTGCCTCCTTATGTAACTTTTTAATAACAAGAAGTCTGTTTGGTTATAAAATCATATATATATATATATCATATATATAAATCATATATATATAATCATATAAATCATATATATATATATATGCAAAAAATACTTCCTGTTGGATTTAAGGTATTGTATATAGGGTGATGGATGTTGCACAACAGATTGTATAAAAATTCATTTTTATTAGTTACAACACTGTACCTAACCAGTTGTCAGGGGAGGCTGACTTCTAAACTGACACTTTAAAGGATAACTGGAGAAAGGAGGAGAAAGGAAGGAGTGTGGGTTAATAAGGAAGGCAGAGATGTCAGTACTCCCTTGCTTACCTGTGTAATCTGTTCTCTAACATACAGTTGTATTCCTAAGAAACTTTGAATTTCTCAAAAATCATAATACCATACCTATTACTTTGATATGGATAAAAAGGATCAATGATTAAAGAATAGCAATCTTAGTTTTTCTATGGCAGTTTTGATAATAAAGAAATTTTAATCACTACTTAAGATGTAAACAGTATATAAGCCTGAATAGTTGCTGTGGTGTAGTGGTTAAAGCCTTGGCTCTGGCGTCAGTGAGTCAATAGAGATGTTCTGTTTTGTTTTTTATTTTTAAAGATTTTATTTATTTATTTGACAGAGATCACAAGTAGGCAGAGAGGCAGGCAGAGAGAGAGGAAAGGAAGCAGGATCCCTGCTGAGCAGAGAACCCAATGTGGGGCTCAGTCCCAGGACCCTGGGATTATGACCCAAGCCGAAGGCAGAGTCTTTAACCCACTGAGCCACCCAGGCGCCCCAGTACAGATGTTTTTAACTTCAAGTAACAGAAGGTCCTATGACAGTGGGTTAAACAAATTGGATCCTTCCCGCCCCTTTTTCCTCCCCAAGAAAACTAGTTAGGCAGCTTCTGCTGAAAGCGGAGTGGCTTTTCATTGGCTATCTCTGAGATTCCCTTGATTTTTTTCTTCATGGTTACACAGTGGTTGTGGTAGTTGCTACTGTTCAAATAGCAAAGAGGTAGCATTTTTTTTTTTTTTTTTCCGGAAAGCAGAGCTTACCTCTGCTTATATCTCAGCATTTTGTCCTTTGGATGGAAGGTGGCTAGGAAGAATTCGGTTGGAAATGGTGGTTGGGTCAGCCAACCAACAATATCAGCCAGTCAGACTGATTTTTAATGTCACGTCTGCCATTGATTCGTGTTGTAATGATGGTCAAATTAATTAGCCTTTCTAAGTCAAACTTCTTTCATCTGTATAATGAGGATAAAGAGGATAATTATTATTAATATACTACTATTTCTGACTTCTAATAAAATGAGAGAATGAATATAAAAATCCAGGCAATGTGGCAGACAAGGGAGTTAGTGTTCACAAAATATTAAATCTGATTTCTTCATCATCATCATCATCATCATCATCATCATAATCTTTCATGTCAACATCAGCTTCATTCTCTTATTGAGGTAAAAGTCACATAACATAAAATTAACCATTTTAAAATATGCACGTTAGTGGCATTTGATACATTCGCGGTGTTGTGCAACTATCTTACCTAGTTCCAAAATGTTTTTAGTCACTCCACAAGAACCTGTGGTACCCATGAAGTAGTCTCTCCTTTTCCCCTTAACACAGCTTTTGGCAATTACTAATCTGCTTTCAACCTCTATGGATTTACCTGTTCTGGATATTCTATATAAGTGGAATCATACAATACATGATCTGTTAGTCTGATTTCTTTTACCAAGCATATTTTTGAGGTTTGTCCATATCATAGCGTGTATCAGTGCTCCATTCCTTTTTATGGCTGAATAGTATTCCATTTTATAGAATTACTTCATTTTGTTCTTCCATTTATTGGTTTAGGACTTTTGGGTCGTTTCTGCCTTTTGGCCATTGTGAGTAGCGCTGCTCTGAACATTTGTTTATAAGTGTTTATTGACCACCTTTTTTTTTTTTTTTTTTTTTTTACTCATTGTGAGTATATATAAAATATATAGGAGTAGAACTTTATGTTTAACTTTTTGAGGAACTGCCACACTGTATTCTATATCATCTGTACCATTTTGATTCCCACCAGCAATATCTGAAGGGGTTCCAGTTTCTCTGTATCCTTGACAACACTTGCTATTTTGTTTGTTTTCAATTATAGCTGTCCTAGTGTGGGTGTGAAGTTATATTTTATTGTGATTTTTATTTGATTTCCCTGATGATTAGTGACACATCTTTTCATGTGCCTGTTGACCATTTGTTTATCTTTCTTGGAGAGAGGACTATTGAGGTCCTTTGCTGTTTTTAAATTAGCTTGTCTTTTTTTGTTGTTGAGTTGTAAGAATTTTTTATATTTTCTGGATACTAAACCCTTGTTATGTTTATTATTTGCAAATATTTTCTCCCATTCAATGGGTGATATTTTCACTTTCTTGATAGTAACCTTTGCACAAAAGTTTTAATTTTTATGAAGTGTAATTTATTTTAGATTTTGGAGTCATATCTAGGAAATCATTGCCAAATCCAGAGTCTTGTATTTACCCCTATTTTCATCTAAGAGTTTTAGAGTTTTAGTTCTTACATGTGGGTCTTTGGTCCTAAAAGATCGATTTTGGATCAGTTTTGGTCCACCTTGGGTTAATTTTCTTTGCATGTTATGAGGTAGGACCAACCACCAATTTTATTTTTATCCTACCTTTTTCATCTGTATTACCCATTATTAGCATGAAGCCACTGCAACAAAACATCTGAATCATTTTTCTGAATACCTTTTTCTCCGTGTACTCGACCAGTAGAAATTTCCTTCTTTATTTTTATAATTGAAACAGTCTACATAATGTAAAATGTGTGCCCTAATTAACTGGCACCATTTTATCCAGTGTGTAACAGGAAATCTTGAGCTGCATTAGACATATTTATTGTAGGTCCAGGTTTTGTTTTTTGTTTTTTTTTAAGATCTTTTTTATTTATTTGACAGAGAGAAAGACAGGGAGCAGGAATACAAGCAAGGAAAGTGGGAGAGGGAAAGCAGGCTTCCTGCTGAGCAGAGAGCCTGACACTTGGTGGATTACAGGACCCCAGGATCATGACCCCAGCCAAGCCAAAGGCAGACACTTAATGATTGAGCCACCCAGGCACCCTCAGGTTTTTTTATTTTAAACTTGGCAGGGCTTGTTAGTAAATCTCTGTTTGTTTTTAAGTTTAAAGTTTTATCACTAATTTTGAACATTGAATTTGCTATCACGAGTGTAGTTGTGGGTCCCTGCGTGGCTCAGTTGGTTGAGCGACTGCCTTCGGCACAGGTCATGATCCTGGAGTCCTGGGATGGAGTCCCACATCGGGTTCCCAGCTCCATGGGAAGTCTACTTCTCCCTCTGACCTCCCCTCTCATGTGCTCAGAGAGCACACCCTGTCTCTCTCTCTCTCAAATAAATAAATAAAATCTTAAAAAAAAAAAAAAGTGTAGTTGATGAGAATGTGTGATTGCTGCTTTTGTAATCTAATCTTGTTTATAATTCATAGTCTGTTTATATCTTTTATTGAATGGCATGCCTTCATTAGAAGTTATCTGATTAGTCCTTTTTCCCCCCCTTCATCTGCAGTTCAAGATGATGTAGTTTGCTGGGGAAAAGTGGTGGTGGTAGGGCAGCCTACAAAGGGCTGGTCATACTGTTTTTTAGCATTAAAAACATGGTCCACCAGTGTAGGATGGACAGGACAGATCTTATGCATTCTTCAGCTAACTCTCCAAAGTTTTAACTTTTAAAGTTGTTTGTTTGTTCTAAACAAAGGAGGATATAATTTGATTGTTTCTTTTTTTAGTATCTGATTCTGAAACTTGAAAGGCCTGCTATAGTCCAGAACATCACATTTGGAAAATATGAGAAAACTCATGTCTGCAATTTGAAGAAATTTAAAGTCTTTGGTGGAATGAATGAAGAAAATATGACAGAGCTATTGTCCAGGTGAGTTATGATTATGGGGAAGAAAAAGTTGTCTTCTAAACAAGCTACAGTTTTATTTTATCTCTTTGTGATTAAATCTGCATGGTTTGATCTTTCTTTCAAGGGAGAAACGAATATTTCTACTGTGGTATTTCTAGTGCCTTATTTTAATATTGTGGCTTGAGTTAACCTTTTTTTAACCATCAGCCACAATTTAATATTGTTACTAAAGAAGAAAATAAAACTTGGGTGGTTTTTTTTCCCTACTAATTTCTCGATCTTATTTTTGAACTGTAAATGACCTCAGAAATATTTTCAGCTTTAATAAAAATCTTTACTATAAAAATACAGACTCTAGGGAGGCCTGGGTGGCTCAGTCAGTTAAGCATCTGCCTTTTGCTCAGGTCATGATCCCAAGGTCCTGGGATTAAGTTCCGCATTAGGGGCCTGCTTCTCCCTCTGCCCGCCACTTCCCTGGTTTGTGCTCTCTCTCTCTGACAATTAAATAAATAAAATCTTTAAAAACATATATATAGACTCTATCTAAAACATTAAAATCGATTGCCCTAATCCAGAAACAGTATTTTGAGAATATAGTATAAATTGGAGACTAAAAAGAGAAAAAGTATGTGACTATCTACCATAGTACCTGCCAATTGGAAGGAGCTTATTAAATTTGAGTTTTAAAGACTTAGACCATGAGGATTGAAAGTGTTAATGTGCCCCCTGGATAATGAAAAATCAGACAACCAGTAACATGGACAAGTAAAGCCATAGTGTTTTGGAATATATTTATGATATAATATGTGCCATTTAGCATAGTGTTTGATAAAAGTAAATATCGCATTGATACTGCATTCAAGTCATGAAAGTATTTTAGGACATAAGGCAATCTGAAGGTAACTGATATTCCTGTAAATACTTGTGTTTCAATCCTAGCTGTTTACATAGAGAGGTGGTAAGGGTTTATTTTTATTTAGAATGAAGTGGGTGCTATTAAACTAATGGAGTGAAAGAACATTATTAACATCTTAATTGAAATTTTTAAAAACTTAATTGTTTCACAGGCTCTAATACTTGGCTCTAAATTGTCAGATTGAACGTGAATTATTTTTTAATTTTTTTCTTACTGCTTACATATTTGATGTTACATTCAGTTATACACTAAGGCTACTAGTTCCTATCGCACATTTCCATGCACTGTAGCCACATCCTGTAATTAACGCTGAACATTTTTCATTAGCCTTCATATAATTAGAACACAGTTGATGTGAATGTGCAAGTTTTGACCTATATTCTCATTATTCTCATGTTTGACTACCTTTTTTTTTTTTTTTTTTTTTTTAAAGATTATTTATTTGTTGGAGATAGCACAGGCAGGGGAAATGGCAGGCAGAGGGAGAAGCAGGCTGCCCGCTGAGCAAGGAGCCGGATGCGGGACTCAGTTCCAGGACCCTGGGATCATGACCTGAGTTGAAGTCAGATGCTTAACCAACTGAGCCTCCCAGGCGCCCTTTCAATGACTCCTTTACATTTTCTTGGTCATGAATTTTGTTTAACCTTAAGATCTGAGTATGATTTATGTTTTAGTGTGTTTACTAAATTATAAAGTCAAATTTGATAGCCTATTTTTTTTCCACAGTGGCTTAAAGAATGATTATAACAAAGAAACATTCACCTTGAAGCATAAAATTGATGAACAGATGTTCCCTTGTCGATTCATTAAAATAGGTAAGGTTTTTAGCATTCTGAAATAGAAATAAATTCTTTATACCATCAGTCAGCAAATTACAGCCTGTAGTCTGAATCCTTTGGAACTCCTGTTGTTTATAATAGGATTTTATGGGAACACTGCCACACTGATTATTCACTGGTTGTAACGTCTGTCTTGCATTTGCTCTACAAACTAGTTGCAAGAGACAAAATGTTTACTGTTTGGCCCTTTGCAGCAGCAGTTTTCTGTTCCCTGCTTTATAAATCTATAAGTGACAGTTACTTCAAGTGGAACCTTTTCCAGATATTTTTTCGTTTGAAGGTTATCTTAGAAGGTTTAATGAGATAAGTGACTTAGTTCAGCTTTGATTCTTTTATGGAAAGTTTATCAAGTTATTGTAGAGCTTAATATTCTAAAACTAAATACTGATGAATTCCTTAAGGAAGTATATTATGTTTATTTTCTGTTTTTCTTTTTTTAACCCTCCCCCAAATTCTGTTTTTTCTTTTTCTTTTTTCTTTCCTTTTTTTACTGTAATGTTGGTCAAACCCATTAAGCTAATTTTATGGCCCACTAATATGGTACAATGGAAGATTTGAAAAATACTACTTAAGGCATGTATTTATTTAGCAAGTGCTTTAGCTTAAGACAGTCTTGTAATGCCTCCTCAGCATTAGTATTTTTAGGGTTACTTTGCTTTTCTTCAGGATTTTTTTTTTAAGGTAGAAAAGTTGAAGACTTGACTCAATTTTCAGTCTGCATCTATGTTGCATAGTTGAAAGTATGTTAAAATTAAAGTGAATCAGATCCTTCAAAGAATATTAATAAAAGCCAGAATGCCATGTTTTGATTTGGGAGAAAAAGTCCTCTTGGAACAAGCAGTGTACTTCATAGTCATTTTTTGCCAACATATCAAGAGGTGGCCTGTTCATTTCATTGACTCAAATAGTTCTGTTGGGTAAAAAGAATATCTAAGGTCTTACTAAGGACTACTATAGAAGAAAAACTACTTGCTATCCAGTGTGTTACTTTTTTTAGACTATGGTTTCTATCGTTACAATAAATAATTGTAAATAAAAACCTATTTGCTGTTTTCCTATGAGAATTTATGAACAAGCAAATTTTTTTACTAAGCTTGACTCTTGTTTGCTTTTTTTTTGTACTATTTCTTTCCTCAGTATGCAGGCCACCCTATTCCTACAGACCCTAGCATAGCTTTAATAGTTCTTCATTTGCATATTTCAGATCTAGAAGCAGTGAGATATCTTATATTTTCCTATAATAATTTTAGGTTCTATTAAATTTTAAAGTACTTATTCAACCAATTATTTGCTTCATCACACAAAGTGAAATTTCTCTTTCTCCTTTTATGTTCAGAATCTTTTATTCTTGCACAGTACCTACAGTCATTGGTTTACATTGAAGGAAGCTACCTACTGCTACTGCTTCTGTAGTTCTCAGTCTCCTAGTATTATTCATTATAAGTATGAGTAAATGTCTGTTTGGAAACTTGTGTGGTTTCTTCCCTTAAAAAACTATAAAATTATAAAAATTATAAAATTATCTCTTCTGGATAAGTTAGACATTCAGCTGCCCAAAGATAAGAAATTGGACCTCTTTCCAGCCTTTCTGTCAGCCTTTAATTATAGAGCATAATGATGTCTTTTACTTAACTGTGGGTTAGTTTTATGGTTTTCAGGCAAAATGTTAATTGGACCTTTTCAAATAATTGTAGACACTTATTAACTCATTCGATATCTAGGATATTAATATTTAGATAACTTCATATTTCTTCTCTGTTATAAGATACTAATACTGGTCTGCTGTGTGGTGCTTTCCAGTCTTCTTAACATTCTTTTGATACATTTTCTTTGAAAATAATATAATGTGAAAATGTGAAACTCAAAGCCTTTATGTTAGGTTAGTATTTTTAGTTTATCCCCATGTTTTCTTTAAAAAAATCATTCTGAAAAAGTACTTGAGTGATGTGTAGCTCTCTCTTATTGGTGATTTAGCAGATATTTGTTTACCTTCTTGGGATAAATTGTTAGAATATCTTAGATTTCTGTGGACTTCTTTGATTTTTACTGGATGGTTGTGGGAGCTTTAGGGAGAAGCTTCAGCTCTGGCTGGATTTGGAGTGCATTCTGGATCCTCAGAAGTATTTCGAAGTCTAGATTGAGTACTAAGTCTGAGAGGGGTGCCGTAATGGTGGCCCTTTATGAAGGCAGATGGAAAGTTGATATTTTTAAAAATGTGCTACTAAAAGGAAAATTAATACAGTAGTAATAACTCATAATAATAGCTTATATTTATTGAGCACTTACTGTGTGCCAGGTACTGTGCTAAATGTTTTGTGTACTCACTAATTCTGTAGTAAAATAGATGCATCCTTTCGGAGTGCTTAGTCTTGACTTTTTAGGATCTTTCAGAACTTTGAAATTCCTGGCATCTTCTAATACCTGTTTTAGCCATTTAGATGAGAGCTTCTTAAGTGATACTGTCAAAGAACACTGAATATGCCACACAGGCATTTTTTGTTGTGTTGACCCGGCTTTGATCCTAGAGTAGCAGGAGCCTGCAGCCTCATACCCATATTTGCCATAAAAATATAACCGTTTTTGGGGTGCCTGGGTGGCTCAGTGGGTTAAAGCCTCTGCCTTCAGCTCAGGTCATGATCTCAGGGTCCTGGGATTGAGCCCCTCGTTGGGCTCTCTGCTCAGCAGGGAGCCTGCTTCATTTCCTCTCTCTGCCTTCCTCTGCCTACTTGTGATCTCTGTCTGTCAAATAAATAAATAAAATCTTTAAAAAAAATATTACCACTTTCTACACATGTCATTATGAAAAAGAAAGAGAGGCACTGATCCTGATCATAGCTGTGTCTGATTGTCCAATGAGGAAAATTGGCGGTTGAACTGTAGGATATAAACTCTTAGCTTTAGGATTCGTATTAAGAGTTTTTAATCTTTATTTGAGGTGGGAACAAAGACCTCTTTCATCGGGAAGCAAAGAACATGTACCTGGAGCTGCAGTTCACATTTAGATTTGACATATAATGCATAGTATGTCTGTCTGCATTATTGAAGTTATTAATGTCACAGAAATCATTTGTAAAATTTGAAGTGGGTGTACATCACTCTGCTTATTCTGTATATATCCCTTCAATCTGTTAAAAATTAATTGTACTCTTCATTCATCTTTAATATATGATGTTCTTGTAAGATGACTTCCTAATTAACCTCCCTCTCAACATTGTTCTTTGAAAGGCTTTAAGAATTACAATTAATATTATTTTAGAAATATTTCTGTTGGGCCATCCAGTATGTAGGCAGAATCTTTCTAAAAACACAATTGCTAAAATGGTTTTTAATGAACATTTTTGAGTGCCTGGGTGGCTCAGCTGATTAAGCAGTTGCCTTCTGCTCAGGTCATGATCCTGGTGTCCTGGGATTGAGTCCCACATGGGGCTTCTCCTGCTCTGCAAAGGAGCCTGCTTCTCCTCTCCCTCTACCTGCCACTCCCCCTGCTTGTGCTCTTTCTCTCTCTCTGTCAAATAAATAAATGAAATCTTTTTTTTTTTTTTTTTTTTAGATTTTATTTTTTATTTATTTATTTGACACAGAGAGAGAGATCACAAGTAGGCAGAGAGGCAGGCAGAGAGAGAGGGGGAAGCAGGCTCCCCACTGAGTGGAGAGCCTGATAATGGGGCTCGAACCCAGGATCATGACCTGAGCCAAAGGCAGAGGTTTAACCCAGGCACCCCAAATGAAGTCTTTTTTTTTTTTTCTTTAAAAAAATGAACATTTTACTGGAACTTGAATAAAATATAATAGGAGGACTTTTTCCTCCTAATCTTATTGAACACGGACCTGGAACTTGAAACTCCTAACTAATGTCTGGTTATACTTAGAGACTGTGTTCTTTTAGCGTTGGGTTTAAAATCCTATGTTTAGGGGTGCTCAGTCAGTTAAGCGTCTGTCTTTGGCTCAAGTCATGATCCCAGGGTTCTGGGATGGAGCCCTGCATCAGGCTCCCTGCTCAGCCCAGAGTCTATTTCTCCCTCTGCCTCTCCCCCCCGGCCCAATCCCAGCTTCTGCTTTCTCAATCACTCTCTAATAAATAAAAAAAAACTTTTTTAAAGTTAATTTAGTATTCATTCATAAAACTTTCTGAAATTTTTGTTGTTTGTATATGTAAACTAAAAGCCATTTTATACATCCTGGGAGTCTGTCATATATGCTAATGACTGGTTGCTACTGCCTATGTGTGTCTTCACTCACACAGATAGAAAATCATTTGACCTAGTAATACTTTTGCTCCTCATGAATATGATATGCTAAAAGAGAAGAGCAGACTTGGAAATCAGGTCTGATATCAGGTATGGTGGCTATTCTGCTTTGATACTTAAAACTTGACAAGTGTCAGTTTCTAAAATGTAGTTAGAGTATTTGTTCTGAATCCTATTAGTGTTATATTAAAATCCATTGGCGGAGCACCTGTGTGGCACAATTGGTTGAGTGTCCAGCTCTTGGTTTTGGATCAGGTAATGGTCTCAGGATGGTAGAATCGAGCCTACGTTGGGGTCTGCAGTCAGCACAGAGTCTGCTTGAGATTCTTTCTTCCTCTCCCTCTGTCCCTCCCACTTTTGCTTGTGCTCAGTCTCTAAAATAAATAAGTCTTAAAAAAAAAATTCTTTGGCTTGTCTTGCACTTTTATCCATGTGTGGTTTTCTGACATTCATTATTCATTCAGAAAATATGGCTCAGTGAGTTATGCAGATCTTCCAGATGTTGAAACATTTTATTATGTAATATTTTTTTTAAAACATACTAATAGATCACCACCAATCTTACAGGAAAGTCTTAATTGCCTGGAAATAGTTAAATTCACAACCTTGGATACCAATTTTCTGTGGGGGGGTATATTTTTTAAATATTTATATATTTATTTTTAATGAGAGGGTGGGGAGGGGCAGAGGGAAAGGGAGAGAGAGAATCTCAAGCAGACCCCCTGTAGAACACAGAGCCCAATAGGGGGCTCAATCCCAAGACCACGAGATCTTGACCAGAGCCGAAATCAAGAGTCAGATGCTCAACTGACTGAGCCATCCAGGTGCCCCAATTCTCCAAAATTGTGATTTTTCCTTGAAAGCTTGAATTTTATTTTTTTTAAGGTTTATTTATTTATTTATTTGACAGACAGAGATCAGAAGTAAGCAGAGAGGCAGGCAGAGAGGGAGAGGGGAAGCAGGCTCCCCGCTGAGCAGAGAGCCCAACGTGGGGCTCGATCCCAGGACCCCGGGATTTTGACCTGAGCTGGAGGCAGAGGCTTTAACCCACTGAGCCACCCAGGCGCCCCTTGAATTTTATTCTTGGCAACAAATACTGTCTGTTGTTTTCTTTGAAATGAAAGGTAAATATCCGGCCTATACTCCACATTAAATGATCATAAGTTATCTGTCAATTTTTCTTTTAAAAGGAAGTTGTATCCTGTTAGGGGTCTTGGGATGGGGGGAGACAAATAGATATTTTAGCTCAAACAGCTATGTAGATTCTTTTCCATTATGCTTTGGTATGTAGCAAAAGTACTTTATACGTACTTCCCATTGTGTCACACAGAATGTTAAAAAGATGTGTACCTAATGATTAGGATTTATTAAATTTTTTTTTTTTAAAGATTTTATTTATTTGACAGAGATCACAAGCAGGCAGAGAGGCAGAGAGAGAGAGAGAAAGCGGAGGAAGCAGGCTCCCTGCCGAGCAGGGACTCAATCCCAGGACCCTGAGATCATGACCTGAGCCGAAGGCAGAGGCTTTAGCCCACTGAGCCACCCAGGCGCCCCAGGATTTATTAAAATTTTTATTGCATCATTAAGGATGCAATTCTTAAATGAATTGCCCTTTTTTTTTTTTTTTAAACTCCAAGTATATGATGGCAAGGAATACAACTTAATCTTTACTGTATTAAGAAATACTAGGGTGCCTGGGTGGCTCAGTAGGTTAAGTAGCTGCCTTCAGCTCAGGTCATGATCCCCAGGGTCCTGGGATCAAGTCCTGCAGCAGGCTCCCTGCTAGGTGGGGAGTCTGGTTCTCCCTCTCCTTCTGTCTGCCACTCTGCCTATTTACGCTCTCTCCCTCTGTCAAATAAACAAATAAAATCTTAAGAAAAAAAAAGAAATACTGATAGATTTTCATGGTACTACTTTCCATGGTACTACTAAGATGCTAGAAGTTTTTACTCACCATTGCTTTTGCACCATGATTGCAAATGTCAGTACAGTTTCAAAAGGGGAAGGGGCTGTAAAGTCCTAGTCTTACTAGAAAAAATGTTTTGACCACTTGGGACCTCCTGAAAATGTTGCAGGGATCCCTAAGAGGCAGTGGATCATATGTTAAAAACCTGTACTCTCTTCTGTCATTACGGATGTGAATTGTTATCTTCATCCTACTGTAAACTCTTCTCAATCCTTAGATTTTTAGATTCACTCTTCTGCTTCAATAATTTACCTTTCTTTTCTCTTATGAATACCAAACTTAAAATTACTGTATATTTAATTTCTTTCGGATATTCTTGTGTTACTGACTTTTAAAATTTTTTTGTTTTTTATTTTTTTGTACTTTTTAAAAAATCAGCTTGTTCAATTACATGTAAAGAGAAAAATGGATATGGGGCACCTGGCTGGTTCAGTTGGTAGAGCATGTGACTCTTGATTTTGGGGTTGTGCGTTTGAGCCCCATGCTGGATGTAGAGATTACTTAAAAAATAAAATCTTTTATAAAAAAGAAAAAAATTGGATATATACCACTGAGACTTTGATTGAGATTACATTAAATTTACAGTTAATTTGAGGAGAACTGTCATGTTTACAACATTGAGTTTTCCCATTTAAGGATATTGTATGTCCTTTCATTTATTCAATTCTTAAGTAACATTTTCTATTATCTTCAATAGATTCTGCCAGTATTAAAGTTTATTCTGAGATGTTGTAAGCTCTTGTGACTATTTTGTTTCATTTTTTTAAAGATTTTATTTTATTAAAAAAAAAAAGATTTTATTTTATTTATTTGACAGAGAGACAGTGAGAGAGGGAATACAAGCAGGGACAGAGGGAGAAGGCCATTTTATTTTATTTTATTTTAAAGATTTTATTTATTTATTTGCCAGGGAAAGAAAGAGAGCCCAAGCAAGGGGAGTAACAGGCAGAGGGAGAAGGAGAAGCAGACCCTACACAAACCAGGGAGAGCCCATACGGGACTTGATTGCACTATCCCCGGATCAGGACCTGAGCCCTGAGCTGCAGACAGTCACTTAACCAACCGAGCCACTTGGCATCCTCTTGTGACCATTTTAAAGGGGACTTTTCATTAAATTTTCTAGTTGGTTATTACAAGAAAAGGGAAAGCTGATTTTCATGTTTACCTTGAATACAATCTTAAGTTTTTCAGTTGAATCTCTTGAATTTCTTATGAAGATAGCTATATCATGTTCACGTGATACTGTTTTTTCTTAATTTGCTTTTTTCCCCCCTTCTTATTGCATTGGCTAAGATCTCCCATATAGTGTCGAATAATAGAGATAATTGGGATTCTTTGTCCTGTTCCAGACTTGAGCTGCAATACTTAATGTTTCTCGATTAGGTTTAATTTTTGAGGTCTTTGATATTTAACAAAAAATTTAGGTAAGGTAGTTTTCTTTTGTCTTATATTTCTTTTTTTTTTTAAGATTTTATTTATTTATTTGACAGAGAGATATCACAAGTAGACAGAGAGGAGGAAGCAGGCTCCCTGTAGAGCAGAGAGCCCGACTCAGGGCTCGATTCCAGGACCCTGAGATCATGATCCCAGCCGAAGGCAGAGGCTTAACCCACTGAACCACCCAGGCACCCCAAGAGGGGTTTTTTTTTCCTAGTGAGTAGAAAATAAATCTTATTAATTTATTGTAAACACAAGTTGAGGTTATCAGACACATTTTCTTTTATTTAGTTAACATGGTGAATTGCATTAATATGGCTTCTGTTATTGAATCATCCTTCCATTCCTGGAATGGACTATATTTGATTACAGTGAAAACCTGGTAGAATTTTTTTGCAAGTTAAAAAATTTTTTGAATATATACTTTATAGCTGAGATCAGCCCTAAATTATTTTTCTTCTGATTTTGTTTTCAGGGTTATGCCACTTGTTAAGAATTGAACTTTAATCTTTCGTGCTCTGATACAGTTTAATTTATATAGTAATGATTTGTTTCTTGTGAGTTTGATAAAATTTGACTGCTATATAATCTAGCCCTGGTCCTGTTTTTAGAGGAGTAGGTAAATGAGCACTTTGAATTTTTTTTTTTTTTTTTGAGCACTTTGAATTTATTTTGTGGTGCTTTTGTAAACTAAACCCCGTGGCTCAATTGTTAAGCATCTGCCTTTGGCTCCGGACATGATCCCAGGGTCCTGGGATTGAGCCCCACGTAGGGCTCCCTGTTCATCAGGAGGCCTGCTTCTCCCTCTCCCACTCCTCCTGCCTATGTTCCCTCTCTTGCTGTGTCTCTCTCTGTCAAATAAATAAAATCCTTTTTAATTAATTAATTAATTAAACCACTGGATGGCATGGATCATATTTTCTTTTTTTACTGTAGCCGCAGCACCTAATAATACAGTGTTAGCCTTTTAAAAAATGTTCTGAAAATTTGTTGAATGGATTTAATGGGCATGAATAGTGATTTTAATCTGCTAAAGTTTTATTTGAACTATGTTAATTTTTTTCTTTCTTTCTTTCTTTTCTCCACAAAGTTCCACTCTTATCCTGGGGACCCAGCTTTAACTTTAGCATCTGGTATGTTGAACTTAGTGGCATTGATGATCCCGACGTAGTACAACCCTGTCTCAACTGGTATAGCAAGGTAGGACTGTATTTTAAAATCCTGATTTTATGTTTCTGATGCCTATAAGGGGAGAAATGTGTCAGGCTTTTGTCTTCATTTAGAATAATTTAAAATACTGAGGATAATAATAACTATAATGACTAATCAACTAACATTTATTATTTATATTCTGCCAGCTGCTAAGCAGTCTTTATAACTTATTTAATCATTACCATTCTGTGAGATAGGTACAGTTATTATCCCTCTTTTATAGATGATGAAATGGAGCACGGAGAGTTTGAGTAGCTTGCTCAAGTCCACACAGTTCACAATTGTAAAGTGCCTAAGCAAGCATATAAATTCAGGCAGTCTATTTCCAGAGTCTGCCATTTATATATATTATTAAACCTATCTGATCCTGAATTTTGTTTTCAACCTATATTGATAGAAATTTTTAAACACAGTTTTTAGTGGGAACTGCTTTTATAACACATTACTCAATTGTGTTTGTTGAATAAAATAGGAATATTTGCTTTTCCTTTAAATAATTTGAAATAGCTTCTGTAAATATTATTATCTTGTGCTTATAGGAAGTATAAAAATTATATTTAACAATTTTGTTCATAGATCATTTTATACAGTAGATGCAGCTTGGAAAATGTCAGTTTAAGTTACTGAGAAATAGGTCTTGTGGGTTTTTTGCATACCTTTTGTGCTTTGTTTTTTGCTTTTGATGTATATTTATTCGACTCTCATAGCTTTTTTTTTTTTTTAAATGGGGGGCTTGCTCTTTCTTGTCAAGGAGGTAAAGCTTTACTCTCTTCACTACTTCCTGTTACTTTTATTTGTGAGTAGGGGTGAACTGATCTACTCATAGGAGATTGGGAAGCACTATGAATTCTTTCTAAGGTTTTTCATATGGAATTTCAGCTCTTTTCTGATTAGTTTAATTGAGGAACTCTTTGACTAATTTGTTTTTGGCATTTGATTATATTCAACTTAAAATAGAGGCTGAATTTTAGTATTTTCTGTGTTTTTTATATATTCTTGGATTTCCTGTAATATTGTAAGATCTTTCAGGGTAGAGATGATATTTTTAAATGTTAAAAAATCACCTTTACAGTTTTATGCACATAGTTGTATATACTTAGGATCTTCTAAATTCTATTGGTTCTTTTAAAAAATAATGATTAAATTTCTCTGATACTTGAGTACAATTTTCCCTTTAGCCTATGATATGTGTGTGTGTGTATTTTACTACACTCACACCAATCTCTTGATATTGTAGGAAGTTGTAACACTGTGGAGAGTTATATCTGAGAGCATAAAATTTTCAGTCTTACTCACTTTTTAAGTTCACTGCATTTATTGTGAACCTCTAGCAATTCAAGTCTTCACCTCTTTGAGTTTCAGTCTTTTTTTAAAGCATTGAAATACTATTTTTCATAAATTTTCTCCTACTGTATATCTATATGCAACCTGATAGAAAACTTAAGTTTTTATCTAAGCTTGTATTTTTGGCATTAATCCTAATAGGGGAGAGTTAGTACATTGAACATTCTTCTTTTTGGATTCTAGTTAATTGAGATTTTTGCTTTACAGCCATGTAAGAGATGAGGTAGCCCAGGCTTAGAAAAAAATATAAAATTTAGGTAGTCGTCTTCTGATCATTTTGAGGCATAAACTCTGTGGTTTTTGAAATACATAAAACACTTGATAATATTTGCTTTTCATATAGTAACTTCAACTAAGAACCAAGAACATAAAGCATAATATAACTTATGTATGTTATTTAATGGTTTCTGTGCATTCAGTACGAACATGTAATCTGATGAGTAAATGCCATGGAAGTTACAATCTTTGCAGTCTTAAGTGGTCTTTGATAAACAGTTACTCTGCCTTTTTTTTTTTTTTTTTTTTTTTTTAAGTTCAGGCTCTAGAATTAGGTTTGGTTTCATCTTTTTTTTTTTTTTTAAAGATTTTTATTTATTTATTTGACAGAGAGAGATCACAAGTAGGCAGAGAGGCAGGCAGAGAGAGAGGGGGGAAGCAGGCTCCCCGCTGAGCGAAGAGCCCGATGCAGGGCTCGATCCCAGGACCCTGAGATCATGACCTGAGCCGAAGGCAGAGGCTTAACCCACTGAGCCCCCCAGGTGCCCCTGGTTTCATCTTTTTATATCTTTCATCTTCATGAACTAATACCTCTGGGTATATAGATATGTATATCTGTATATCTTCATGTCTTTTATATCTTTCTGCTATATACTTGTGACATTTGGCAAGTTATTACAGTTGACTAAGCTTCATCTTTGCCTTTCAAAGTGGAAATAATAACGAATAGTATAATGAATAATAATAATAATAATGAATAGTTATAATGCTTAGCACGTGGTAAATGCTCACTTTAGGTTAGTTATCTCTTGTTGCCTACAGTAATAACTAAGCAGATCTCTTCTTTTCATACTTTCTCTTGTGTTCCAGTAGTACCGTGAACAGGAAGCTATACGCCTTTGTCTAAAACACTTCAGACAACACAACTATACAGAGGCTTTTGAATCGCTACAAAAAAAAACCAAGATTGCCCTAGAACATCCCATGTTAACAGATCTACATGATAAACTGGTGTTAAAGGGTGATTTTGATGCTTGTGAAGAATTGATTGAAAAAGCTGTAAATGGTATGTTATAAACATGTAAACTTTGTTTTTTTAACGTGATTTCAAGTGTATACAGAAACAGTTTTTTGAAAATAATATAATCTTATGCCAATTATTAGTTTACTTTTTCCCCGTTTTTACTCTATAAAGATTATTAGTTTGTTGAATTATGTGCTTCTTTTATGTAAGATAGGTCCATAATGATACTTTAAAAAAAAGAAACGTATTTGAACTCACATATCTAAATCTAAATTACCATCTTGGGAAACCATGGAAGCATGCCTTTGCATCTATGAACGCTAACATTGACTAGCACTAAGCAACGTTACAAAAAGGCTTTAAATGTTGCCTTCCATTTTGGAGGCCTATTCCTTTATGTATTTTTATTGATAGAAAATTACCATTTTTAAGGGCATAATTTGGCATAATGGGTAGTTGGATATGTTAAAAAATGTTATTAGTAGAAAGTTATAATGAATGAGGGTATTTGTCCTGTAAACATCTGTGTGATATGGATGCTACATAATTGCTAATTTTCTTGAATGGTTTATAACCTGGTTTTGAAAGAAATGTGAATATTAGAACATGATATAATCTCCAAAGATAATTGTTTTGGAGGATGACATCTGTTTGAATATTTAAGGTTTGGTATGGTCTGGTATGTTTTGTTATTTTTAAAAAGTGTCTCTGTTCTTATTTTATAGAATGGTATTCTTTTAAAAAATAATCTCTGCCAGTGACAAACAACAGAATAGGTGCTGTGGTATAATAGAAAAAAATATATAGGGGCACCTGGGTGGCTCAGTCAGTTAAGCATCTAGCTCTTGGTTTCACCTCAGGTCTTGAGATTGAGTCTGGCTTCGGGCTCCCTGCTTAGCAGGGAGTTTGCTTAAGATTCCCTTCCTCTCTCTCTGCCCCTTGCCCCACTCACACGTCTATGGGTGTGTGTGTGGGTGTGTACTCTCTCAAATAAATAAATCTTAAAAAAAATTTTTTTTTTTTAATACGGTGGCTGGGTGGCTCAGCTGGTTAAGTGTCTGCCTTTGGCTTGGGTCATGATCCTGGGATCAAGTCCCACTTTGGACTCTTTGCTCAGTGGGGAACCCCTGCTCGTGTGCTTGCTCTTTCTCCTTCTCTCTAAAAAAATGAATAAAAATCTTAAAAAAATTTTTTTTGAATAAATATTTGTCTTTGTCTCCTAAAACTCTTGGAATTTGGTGGAGGGACAAGAGTGTTTTTTTTGTATGCTGAGATGAGAGGCGGCTGGGAGCTCTAGATGGCTTCAGATTTCCAGAAAGGTCAAACCCTGTGTGTAGAGGGCTGGAACTTTCAGCTCCATCACCCAACCAGGGAAGGGAAAGGAGTCAGAGATTGAGTCCAATCACCGGTGACCAGTGTTTTAATCAGTTATGCCTAGGTAATAGAGACTCAAAAGAGAAAAGGAAAAGGCCCTAAATATTGAGGTGCCTAAAGAGGTAGAAAACACACCCACACACATACACACACCACCACCCCCACTCACTCTGATGAGTCGCTAAACCTGAGGGGGAGTTGTGGGAACCTCAGATTTGTAGGTAATAAGAACTATAGGCCTGGGAGTCGGGGTTGGCATCTGAAGTGGGGATAGTCTCGTGGGACTGAGCCCTTTAACTTACAGGAATCTGACGGTAACTTCAGGTAGATAGTGTCAGAATTGAATTGTTGGATACCCAGTTGGTGTCAGAAAATTGGAAAAATAGCTGTTGTGAGAAAAAACCCCCACATTTGGTATTAGAAGTGTTGTGAGTGAAAACAGCCTAGTGCTCAGTATAAAACTTGTGGAATGGTCATTTTTTTTAACCTAAGAAGAAAGGGCAATAGACTTTCTCCAATCTCTGCTTTCATGTATTTTAATCTTATCTCTGTTATCATCCATTATTATTATGTGCTCATTTATCAGATAGGTTGGATATTTTACAACTGAAGAAAATGGAACCAGTGCTCCCTTCCTTGAGTTTATAAATTTTAAGTTAACTTAAAACGAATTGCTTCTGGCTCCATTGCTTTGTAATAACAAACCTGCTTCTCAGCCTTGTACATTGTTACTGCTTATTTAATTGGTAATGATACCTGCAAATAAATGATTATTATGTTTGAAATAGAGTAAACTTTGGAGTATAAATAAATATATATGATTATTAATATCTTCCCAAGCCATTAAAATACCACCAATGAAAGTATAAATCTATGTATGCCATTTCTAAGAATGGATTCTATATTTTTTTAACCTAAAGATGAAGAAGTCACAAGTATTTTCATAATTTGTTAGTTTTGCTTCAAATATTTATCTTAAGGCATGTAATATTTTGTTAAGGTAGATCTCAGTGAGAACAACAAAAACCTCTGGCGACTCTATGGTATCACTTAGCTAGAAACAGTTATATTTAAAAACCGTGTCTTTATCAATATACTCATTTAAGAGAAACTGTTAAGATTGTGTGCAGCTTTGATACCACAGGGGCTTACCTTACCTTTCTGGCTCTGGGAAGGGCTCAAGTTTGAGGGAAAATTGGTAGTTATTCTTCCTTAGTTAGAACCAAGACATATTTTTTTGTACTCCTCAACTGGCTGGGAACAGTGTTTAGTTAATAAACATTCCTTCCAGGGTTGTTCAGTTTGCTGCTGACTTCACTGATGATGATTTGTTGGACAAATAAGGAAGTAAACACTGCAGAGTTTTTTGGCTTCTGCTCCACTAAAAACATAGCAGAGAAGGGCAAGAAGTTCCTGTTTGCTAACTAGGAAAGCCTAGGGAATCAAAAGCATCTTAAAATGGAGGAAACAAGAGTGTACGTTTAGTGTATCTTAGTATGTTCTTTAAATATGAGTATTTAAGGTATTTGAGAGAAAGTGTTTCTAATAGACTTACTATTTGTTAGAAACACCCCTACATTTATAGTTAATTTTATTGCAGGTCCAGTATCCCTGGACCAATTATTGCTACTTTCTCCCTAACAGTGCCTGAGGAAAAAGTGGAATCCAGTGATGATGGGCAGAAGTAATGACCTAGGAACAGGAAATAGTCAAAGAAAACCTAACCTCCCTTTACAGTGTTTATCTTATTTCCTCTTTAAATTACAGTTTGCTTCTGTGAGATAAGGAAGGGATGAAGTTTAATAAAATGGTCCTAAAGTTTTAACTGGAGGTCTTTATCTCCTTCCCACTTTCCCTCCTCCTCTCTCCCTTTCTCTCTTTCATCTCTTTTATAATTTCTTCTCACTCCGTGGTTTATGTGGTGGTGGTTTCCCTGTTTCCCTCTCAGCATTCTTTTTTTTTTTTTTTAAGATTTCATTTATTTGACAGAGAGAGAGAGAGAGAGAGAGATCACAAGTAGGCAAAGAGAGAGAGGAGGAAGCAGGCTCCCGCTGAGCAGAGAGCCCCATGTAGGGCTCGATCCCAAGATCCTGAGAGCATGACCTGAGCAGAAGGCAGAGGCCTAATCCACTGAGCCACCCAGGCGTCCCAGCATTCTTTGTTTTTTTTAAGTGAGATCTCAAGTCTTGTTGGAGTTATCTTTGTGGCAATGTTTTTAACTGCATATTTAATATTGTTAATGGCAACAGGGCTGTTCATATTCTGTATATCTTCTTGAGTGAGCATTGGTAGTTTGTGTCTTGTAAGGAATATTCCCATTTCATCTAAATTGGTGAATTTATTGGCATAAAGTTGTTTATATCTTTATGACATCTTTATGTCATATCTTACTCTTAAAATTGGTGATGGTTTCTTTGACTTTCTGTTTCTTTTTCTCCCATTTCATTGATTTCTACCTTTATTATTTCCTTTTTTCTACATAGTTCAGTTTTAATATGCTCTTCTTTTTCTAGTTTCTTAAAAATGAAAGCTGAGGCCATTAATTTGAGA